>NW_027492880.1:0-488704 GCF_021521415.1 Bidens hawaiensis
AGTTCAGAAATTCCTCAGCTATTCTTGATCACCTTGTTAGTGATCAAGGTACCTCTACAAAGAGACGAGGAATTGGTTATCACGAGGTCCCACCACCGTATAACCACAATTACACTTTTAACCCTAGTGCTCAGAAATCTGTTGATTTTGAAGTTCCTCAGACAGCTCCAATCAAGGTTACGAGTTCAGAACCGAGTGTTAGTAGTGGCGAAACGAGTTCGCCTGTTTCAAGTGTGAAAATTTCTGTTGCGAGTCCAGTCTCATCGGATTCGGATAAGTTGTCCGAATCAGGTAAGACAAAAGAGAAGGTAGTGTTACCCACTGGTGGAGAAAAAGATAAAACTTCTAAAAAGAGTACTCCACTCAACCCGTACGTCCCACCTTATGTGAGACGAACGGTCGGTAACACTGCCTCGACATCCAAAACAACCTTTGAGAAGAAAATGGAGTATAGGTGTTGATTTAGATGTAATAAGTTAGGACATCTTGTTGCAGATTGTCCTCTGACGCCGAAATTCAGAGGCGTGAGGCCTATTAAAACTGAGCATAAGCTAAATGGTAATTTTAATACTGCTAAAAATGAAAACCCTTCAAAGTTTCAAAATGTAACTAATTCAGGTTTTCACAGAAACAAACCTCAGTTTTACAATGCTAATCACCAAACCGTAAGATATAATACTGTCAATACACATAGGTTTGGAAGGCCTCACACTCAATTTCCAAGGAGATTACCTAATAGGACTGACAGGAATTATCCAAATGCTAACTTTGGAAAGCAGAAGTACGGGATGTATAGATCCAAGACCAATTGGTCTTGGGTCCCTAGATTCTAATCATTTGCTTTATTGTGCAGGAACAGTTAAACAGGGCTGCCCACAGTCTTTGGATTGTAGATAGCGGCTGTTCCCGGCACATGACGGGTAACAAATATTTGTTACACGACTTAAAACCTGTTCAAGGAGCGAGAGTTAGTTTTGCTGGTGAAAGTGGAGGAAGAATTACGGGAAAAGGGACGGTGTCCAATGGGAAAATGACACTTGAGAATGTGAATTTTGTAGAAGAGCTGAAGCACAATCTGCTGAGTGTGTCGCAGATTTGTGATAAGGAGTATACTGTTCATTTCACGAAGAATGAGGCGATCGTGTTGAAGCCTGGTTTTCAGATACCAGACGAGTGGATAGTGATGACAGCTCCACGTGATACAAATACTTATGTGATGGATATGAGGTCTACTGAAATGGCCACGGGAGAATCATGTTTAATGACGAAAGCAAGCGAATCAGAATCCGAACTATGGCACAGGAGAATGGGGCACATTCATCTTCGGAAGATGAACCACATTGTCAAAAATGGGCTTGTGATGGGCGTTCCCTTGAAAAGTTTTAACTTTGAAGACAAATGTATTGCATGCAAGAAGGGAAAGCAACACAAGAAATCCCATCTCACCAAGAAGGTCAACTCTATTGCCAGTACTCTTGAACTGCTTCACATGGATCTCTTCGGTCCAGTGAATGTAAAAAGTCTAGGAGGTACTTCTTACTGCTTGGTGATCACTGATGACTACTCGCGATATTCGTGGGTATATTTTCTGAAATCGAAAGATGAGACGGCTCAAATGGTGAAGAATTTGATTACTAAAGTTGAGAACGTCATGAGTAAAACAGTTAAGTTCATCAGAAGTGACAATGGGACAGAGTTCAAGAATTTTGAAATGGAGATCTTCTGTCTTCAGAAAGGAATTGAACATCAATACAGCGCTCCGTATACTCCGCAACAGAATGGAGTGGCTGAAAGGAAGAACCGAACTTTAATTGAAGGAGCCAGGACTATGCTGGCAGATTCGAAGCTTCCTGTGATGTTCTGGGCTGAAGCGGTTGCTACAGCCTGCTATGTTCTGAATAGAGTGCTAACCGTTAAGAGACTTGGTAAAACTTGCTATGAGCTTATGCATGGAAGGAAGCCCAACTTGAGTGGTCTTGAACCATTCGGGTCCCCTTGTTCGATCTTGAAGACAAATTCTAAATTTGGGGAAGTAGCCGACGAAGGAATCTTAGTCGGTTATGTTGTTGGTACACCCAACAGACGTGTCTTCAATACTTCGACCTGCAAGGTGGAGGTGGTATGTAACACTGACATCACAAGTTACCAACCGCCAAAACCTAGCAATGGACCTGCTGAGCTTTTCGACTATGTTAAGCTTTTTAAGTCGTTTAACGTACCGGATTTGGAGATTTCTGAAGAAGAAGAAAGAGCTGCGACGAAGATGATACTCGATGAGGAAGAAAATCTATTGCAAAGACAGCTGATTGAAAAATGTCAACCTTCCTCATCAAACACTATCGGTACCCCTGCTGCCTCAACTGAAGAAGAATTTATCAATCCTTTTCACTCTCAGCATGAAACAACCATTGATGAGATCTCTTCTAATTTGGAAGATAATCTGCATGTCGGTTCTGTTCCGACCACGAGAATTCATAAAGATCACCCTTTGGATAATGTGATTGGTGATGTGTCCTCAGGTGTACAAACGAGAAGTAGCAATGAACATACCTGTGTTTATACAAGCATTAAGGAGACAGGAATAATCGATGAGTGCCTGTATACCTGCTTTATAAGCCAGATCGAACCGAAGAATTATCAAATGGCTTTAAAGGACAGCTCGTGGGTCGAAGCCATGCAAGAAGAGTTGGCTCAATTCGAGAAGATGGAAGTTTGGACTTTGGTTGAAAAACCAAAGAATGTGCATGCGATAGGCACAAAATGGGTGTTCAAGTGCAAGAGAGATGATAAGGGGATCATTATAAGGAACAAGGCGAGGCTTGTCGTGAAAGGTTTTAATCAACAAGAGGGGATTGATTATAACGAAGTGTTTGCTCCTGTCGCTAGGTTGGAAGCCATAAGATTGTTTTTGGCATTTGCTGCTCATGAAAAGATGAAGGTGTTTCAACTAGATGTGAAGAGTGCGTTTTTGAATGGGAAAGTTGATGAGGTTGTGTATGTTGAGCAACCTCCGGGTTTTCCTGACCCAGACTATCCAGATGACGTGTACAGGTTGAGAAAGGCGTTGTATGGATTACATCAGGCACCTCGTGCCTGGTATGCAACTTTATCGGATTACTTGCTCGAGAATGGTTTTGAAAGAGGGAAAATTGATAGCACGTTGTTCTTCAAAAGAGATGGAAGCGACATCCTGCTGGTACAAGTCTACGTGGATGACATTATATTTGCTGCATCAAAAGTCTCCATGTGTCAGGAGTTTGAAGCCGTCATGAAGAAAAGGTTTGAAATGAGTGCTATGGGTGAACTAACTTTCTTTCTAGGATTGCAGGTTGATCAGAGGAAGGACGGGATGTTCATTCATCAAACGAAGTATGTTCATGATGTGCTCAAACGCTTCAAGATGGAGGACAGTTCTCCATATGATACTCCAATCTGCGTCAATCACAAATTGGGTGCTGAAGTAGACGGTGATGCAGATGTGGACCCAACTCAATATCGGGCAATAATAGGTTCTTTAATGTACTTAACTGCATCTAGGCCTGATATAATGTTTGCTGTTTGTCTTTGTGCACGTTTTCAGGCAAATCCAAAGGAATCTCATTTGAAAGGTGCAAAGAGGATACTGCGATATCTCAAGGGCAAGCCGAAGCTGGGGTTGTGGTACCCAAGAGGAGGAGACTTGGAGCTGGTCGCTTACACAGATTCTGATTATGGAGGGTGCAATCAGAGTCGGAAGTCAACAACTGGAGGATGTCAGTTTCTTGGTGGCAGATTGGTATCGTGGCAATGCAAGAAGCAGACTTCAGTCGCAATCTCAACCTGTGAGGCAAAATACATGGCTGCATCCAACTGCTGCTCTCAGGTTCTTTGGATACAACAACAGCTGCGCGACTATGGTCTGAATTTCTTACTTACTCCTATTTGCATTGATAACACAGCTGCAATCTCAGTAACTAACAATCCCGTGAAACATAGTAAAACTAAACACATTGACATACGTCATCATTTCATACGGGATCGTGCTGAGAAGAAACTGATAATTCTTGAAAAGGTGGATACGCTTGATAATTTCGCTGATTTATACACTAAAGCGTTTGACAAATCCAGATTTCAAAACCTTATTGAACTGAATGGGATGATCAATCCCGATTAACCATGCTTTTCTTGTGTTATTAAAAAAAAAAAAAAAAAAAAAAAAAAAAAAAAAAACGTCACTAATCGCTTAAAATTATGTCGGTTACATTAGTTTGAAGGACTTGTCTTCGGATATGTTTTGGTCCTCATTTTCTACTTGTAGATTTTGAGGATAGCCATTAACCAGATTACTGATAGTAACCGGGGCGGTTTATGATGAGTTTTTCATTCTTTCGCTTAAAATTAGTCGATAATACTTAGTTAGAAGGACACATACTAGTATGTGATCGGTCCAGCTGATCCAGTGGATCTTCGGGATAGCCGTTTACCTGAAGACTTTGTTTTGGTCGGGGCGATAAATGTTAAAATTTTTTTTTTGGGAAATGAAATTATTTTTCAAGTCTGTTACTTCGTAAGAAGTTCGTTAGCTATGTTAAACGGAAAATTGATCCAACCTTGGAAAATGATAGATATACTAACTTTGTGTGCTTAACTAGTGAAGTTATTAGGCTTAAAAGGCTTTAGGACAATCATTGTATGTCATGGTAACTTTTTATGGTGCATAAAAGTAGATGTGATACAAACTAATTTTACTTGATTTTACGTGGAAACTCCTTAAGAGTTTTGCGTGTCTTCATATATATCTTTCCGAATGATAGGCAGAAAAGCGATTACCCATTCATACACGAGCCCATGTGTGTTCTGATTCCCGTGAAGATTGCGTTTCAAGATACTGCAGTGATCCAGATTCGGGACTTGCAGTAAATTTCTACTTTGAAGTCTATGTTGAAAAAAAAAAAAAAAAAATTGGTGTTATGGAAATATATTAGAGATGACAATATCAAGACTTCACAATCATTGAGTAAGAGAGAAGAACGGGAAGCAGATCAAGAATATTTACAACTTAATCAGACACTATGGGTCGAAGTCAATTCGGGGTGACTTGGGGAAAGCCAAATACGCTTTGAGGATAGATAGGAGGCATCAATATTTCTAAGTTGTTGCCCACTTAAATTTTGAGGCTTAATCGAACCTAACTCGTATCACAGAAACGATGAAAACCACTTTAAGTTATACCTGCTTACAACCTGTCTCTATATGTCATAATACAGCTAAACACGGATCTATGTGACAGTCACATACTTAGTATGATTCCTGTTCGGATCTTTTCTAAAACGTAGCAGTCCCTATCGAGACTGAAATTTGATCCCTTATACTTTAAATTTTTAAGTTTTTATACTTAGATAGTTTTATGATTTTTTAACTGGTTACTTAGAATTGATCATGTCATTTATTTCTTCTAGGAAAGTTATATAACTTAATTGGAAAATTGTTAAAATTATAAGGGTTGATTTTGTAAATATATAGGCGATGTTGTTGAACAGGCGAAGTTGTGGATAACTTCGCCTAGGCGAAGTTATCCGTAACTTCGCCTGTATAACTCCGCCCCTATATAAGGATGTTCAAAGGTCACACTGTTCATTATCCACAGCGAACTTATATCCACTGACAAACTTATTCTCCGGCGAACTTGTTATTAACCCCGATTACGTGTTATTTATTCCGATTTTCACACCGATCAAAGGTTCGATATGTTGTTTTATCATATATTACAAGTTCCTTCATGCTAATCAAGGGTCGTTTCGACCCGGGTATTACCCTCGAACCGTCGGACCTTCAAACCGATTTCCAAAACTTGTTGTCACGTGTTAATCACCATTATGATCGTCAACATGTCCTTAAAAAGCTTGTTTTAAGGATCCTTAATCGTCTAAACTAGCCGAAACATCGGATTTCGATGTTTGCAGAATCTTACTGTCGCCGTTTCAGATTCAGGCGAAGTTAGGGTTTAGGCGAAGTTATCCGTAAATTCGCCTGGAGCTTAAGTTCGCCTGAGGCGAAGTTATCCGTAACTTCGCCCGAAGCTTAAGTTCGCCTGAGGCGAAGTTATCCGTAACTTCGCCTGAAACTTAAATTCGCCTGAGGCGATGTTGTGATGAGGCGAAGTTAACATTAACTTCGCCTAGATCAATTTTACTTAGTGTTAATTAGACGAACTTAAAGCTGAAGAGAAGTTGTTCCCAACTTCGCCTCAACTTTAACTTCGCCTATACAGAGTTTATCACAACTTCGCTCATGGTAACAAAGCGAACTTGTGCTATGTCTTTTTGTCGTTCTAACTTGGTTAGTTTGTTGCAGATATGGCTGCGGTAGCTGGTGCTGGTGGTGCAGGAGGAGATGATGGTGACAATCAGAGACAATTTTTCCCGGGTCACAATATGTACATCACTCTAGACCCGGAGGCGAGCGGTGTGGATGACTATCGCGAGATTATCACCTTCCTCCTACGCTCGAGGATTTTTCACGCGATTACAAACACTTTGCCGATATCTCTGCCGAATATCGAAGACTTCTGGCAGACGGTCGAATACGACTGCCGTGTGGAGCCCCCGGTCATGAGAGCAACGGTGAACAATCAAGAAGTTCAGTTCAATTCTGAACAGATCCGGGTGGCACTACGGTTTGGAGAGGAGACTCGAGACGATCCAACTGAGTTTGTCGCTCCTTTCGTGATGAAGCGTTTCTCCGAATGGGCTACTCTGGTCCATCAGGAGATACCCAGAGGAGGAAGGGTTTCCTTCTAGACCAGTGGCGCTTCCTCATGCACGTTATGATTGTGTGCATGTCGGGGAGGAAGGCGGGCACAGATGGTATGGGTGCGACCATGCAGTCTGCCATGACTGCACTGACCTATAACAAGCGTTATAGCTTCAGTCAAATGGTCTTCTACGAGATTGATAGGCAAAGAAGGGCGATGTCTCGGGAGCGGTTCATCATGTACCCACGTTTTTTACAGATGATATTAAACCATGTGGCTCCGAGTCTACCTCAGAGACGCCCGATCAGATACGTCGAATCAGTGAGCAAACGTATCTTTGCTCAATGCCGCACGTCGAGTGCGAGGAGCAACCCTGAACGTCGTCCCAGGCATACTCCACTGTTTGGGTTTTTAATCAACCCAGAGTATGTTCCTGCTGGTGGGGACGAGTTCAGAGATCCACAACCGCGACAGGCAAGAGCAACTCAAGCTGTTCCTGCTCCTGCTGTGCCTGTTGTATCAACTGCAGAGGATATAGACCTTGACGCTGTTTTTGGAGGTCAAGGCTATTTTGACATGGATCATGTGGAAGAGGTGCAGGTCTCAGTTGCACAGGGTTCGGGTGTGAGTATAACTAGAGCAGCTACGTCGATGGCTGACTCCGATTTGGACGAGATTATGAATGAGGGGAGACGGTTGATGGTGTCTCGAGAGAGAACGATAGGGAAGAGGAAGAGAACGGAGGATGATGATGAGTCGGAAGAAGAAGAAGACATACATAAGCTGATTAGAAGATCAAGACGGGAGAGGACAGGTGCTGGCATGGGAGCTGGAGAGACTTCAAGGACTGTACGATTTGCTCCGGCCGCACTGTCTGGTATGTCCATTGTTCCTTCTTCTGTACAGGTGACAAGTACAAGCGCTGCGGATGTTCCCGTGGTGGCTACATCATCGGCTGGCACTCCATCCATCATTGCTATCCAGACGTCGATTCCGGAGATCGTGTCTCTACCACCGCCAACGCTTACTCAGTCGGTGGTAGCAGCACGATTTGTAGAGTCAACGGTCATTACTACTGCAGGGTTATCAGGTATGGTACCACCTGCGGTTACGCCTGCTTCTGGTGTCTCGCCTTCGCCTACTTCAGATTCAGAAAGAATAGCTTCACTAGAGCGGATCGTGGCAGAGCAGTCGAAGACTATTCAAAGCCTAGTGGAAGCAAATCAACTACAGGCATCCCTCCTGGTTGAGCATGGGAAAGTTATAGATGCCTTGAAGGAGTTCTTGGCATCTCAGGGGGAGATGAGCTGTAAGGGCGAAGAGCTCAGAACGAAGAAGAGGAACGACCGTGACGATGATCCCAATGCATCGAAAGATGCAGGTGGTGAGCTGCCAAGAACTTCTGAAGCTCTTGGTACTTCCACAGCTGAGGGGGAGTCTACCGACGTGGCTGGTGGTTCTGGTGATGATGTAGTGTTGGTGGAAGATGATGTGATTGATGCGCTGAAGGAGCTTGATGATGACATGTTCAGCGATGATGTGTTATTCGATGAAGATGTGCTGCCGAGTGATATGATTGAGAAGATCGGTGAGCAGATTGCGATTGAAGATGGAATAGAAGAGGGGGAGATAGTAGAAGAAGGAGTTGAACACGAGATCCCTGATGTAGAGAAAGCCGACATGGGTGTTGAGATGGATGAGACTGAGTGGGAGGAGCAGCCTAGGTGGAAGGAAGGCTGTGCTCATTGGTTTATCAAGACCAAGAAGCCTGCTGTTCCAGCCATGTTCAAGAAGAGTTATAACATCAAAGGCTATGCTGAGTCGAAGAAGGGAATTATCTGTTGGATTTATGATGAACAGATGAAGTTGTTTGTGGTGAAGCGTTATGATGGTATTCAATACTTCAAGAGAATGTTGAGATCTCTCAATACGTTGCCGGAATGTGAGGTGAAAGATTTGGCCAGGTTGGGCCTGATAAATAGAAGTGACAACAATATGGCAAGAATGATTGAGAAGATTGTGTGGAAAGAAGGCATAAAAGAAAAGAAGTTTGAACTATTAAAGCCACAGAAGGGAAAGCTCGTGGAGGATACAGAGAGGGGATTGAGAGCAGATGGCAAGCCATGGATGGTGATGAAGTACAAACCGATCCGATGCATCAAGGAGGTTCCAATGAAGAATATGCCTCAAGATGTGTTGAAGAATCTAAAATGGTGGTACGTTGATTGCCAGACTGCTGAAGCCGTGATGGAAGACGAAGATGAACAAGAAGTGCTGAGGGTGTATGACCCGATGCATCTTGTTAACTTATCGAAAGCTGATTTGCAAGCGTTGAATGAAAAGAAGATATTTATATTCCTGCTTGGAAGGATGAAGCAAGGAAATATCAGCGAGTAGTCACGGTGTGTGTTAGAGAAGGAGTGCACGCTTGAAGATACAGGATTACGAGACAAGAGCTGAAAGATCAAGATATGAAGCTACTGCCAAGGGGGAGTCTGTTGGTGCATAGATGTCAGTAGTTCATATGTCTAATGTCTGTAATCGAGTCTGTAATTTTGTTTATGTAATTGTTTGTGTAAAAGCGAAGTTGTTGACAAGTTCGCCTAGGCGAACTTGTTGAACGAGCGAAGTTATAGACAACTTCGCCTGAGGCGAAGTTGTCGTGTATTTAAATAGTTTACGGCTTACTGTTTAAGGTTAATCAGTCGTTAGAGTTTTTGGTTGATCGAGTTGGTTGTAATTCAGTAAGTCTATTGACGTGAGTCTGTAAGTAACACGGTTCGAGTTATCAATATAACGTGTGGTTGTTCGTATTGTGTGTACGTGTGTTCGTGAGCTAATATTCTACGTCCGTAACGATCTACACAGGGATTCCGCACCTGTGTATATCGGGATATCACGTGTGATCCGTCCAGGGAACCTACAATAAATAATTATAATTGTCGTATGAATGATAATAACTTACTTATAACATTTTAATAATAATAGTATTAGTGATAAAAATATAACTCGAGTAACGATGACGTTAAATGGTAACTAGGCCCAACATGGGTTTCGATTTAATAAAACAAGTAGATAATATTTGTATCCAAAAGTAATAATATTCATAGAGATTAATAATAATAATAATAATAATAATAATAATAATATTAATTTGCTTTATTAATATTAATAGTTAATAATAACATTATTAAGTAGTATTGACAATAATGATGATACCATACTTAATTTTGGTTCAGTTTCTAAATGAATTCACCACATTAAAGACCTATTAATAAATATGACATTAATAGTACCAATGGTTAAAATTAATAATAATATACATCTTTATAAGGAGTTAATAATAATAATAATAATATAATTTAGATAATAAATATTGTGTTAATAAAAATAGTAATATTAACTTGAATAATTTTGTTAACAAAAAAAAACAAACCGAAAGCCTATATTAATTTACCTATTAGATGTTTGGCCGGAACATTTGTCGGAGGCGAGCAAGGGTCGTCGGAGATGAAGGCTGCCGGAGACGTAGAAAAAAAGCCGGAGATGAAGAAAAGGGTCGTCGGAGCCGATTCCGGCCGCCGGAGATGCGTCGGATAACGAAACAGAGAGAGAGAAAAGAGAGAGAGAGGCGGACAGAGAGAGAGAGAGAGGCGGATAGAGAGAGAGAGAGAGAGAAAGAGAGAGAGACGGAGCAAGCGAGAGAGAGATATGGTTTTCTAGTCGCCTGGAAAAACGACCGGGAGAGGGAAAGAGGGTTCAGTTTGGGTGAGGAGGAGTTACCGGGCCGCCAGAGAGAGGGACGGGGTTGACGGAGAAAGGGGCGCCGGAAAAATGATGGAGGGGAAGAGAGGTGGCAGGAGTCGCAGGAAATTGGAGGTCGCCGGAAAACCTTGGGTTCGCCGGAAAACGGCCACGGGGGGTGGCGGCTGGATTGTTTATGTTAGGGTTAGGGTTTATTTTTTTTAAGGTTTATATATATATATAGTTTATAAATGTTTAACTTTGTCCCCTCATGTTTGATATCTAGTTATAAATAATTTAAACCTTGTATAGCTTTAAGGAAAATCCACTTTAGTCCCTAAAGTTTGTTTAACCAAACTTATAAACTAAAACTAACGGTATTTTGACAAACCTCACACACGCTAGAGGTATATCATCAATGATTTGATAAATTGACTGTTCGGATTTACAAGCTTAACCACAAATACGAAGCATAATTTATTAAAATAAAACGCGAAAAATCGACATGTTACAAAAATGATTACAAAATGAATACAAATCGAGACCCGAAATTGATGAATGTCACACGAGATAAATATGAAAATGGAATAATATGAGCCGTAAGGTAGAGGCTGAAGGTCGTAGCCTACCGGTCTGGCCGTAGGCTACGGCCAGGTTTGAAGGGAAGTGTGTTTTGGACTTGTTTTCTTCTATATCCGATTAAACCCTAAGTCGATTATCCTTCATACCTAACATACTTGGGCAATTTTGGAGCCGTCATACACCATCCTAACACCGACCAATCACCACAATCATTCATGTTCTCATCATCTCAACCAAGAATCTAGATCTTTAAAATGCATATGCTAGAATAAAGCTTTTATGACCATCT
Organism: Bidens hawaiensis; assembly: GCF_021521415.1. Taxonomy (NCBI): domain Eukaryota; kingdom Viridiplantae; phylum Streptophyta; class Magnoliopsida; order Asterales; family Asteraceae; genus Bidens; species Bidens hawaiensis. Next base: position 11,349 of record NW_027492880.1, read on the forward strand.
CCGGGTGTAGGGTTGTGTTTGTAGTGGGAGTTTATTGATTTAAACCTTCACATTGGATTTGGATTTGGTTAATCATTGGGTTAGTTGAATATTTATGCTTGTTTATTTGGTTTGAACAGCTTCTCGTAATTGTCTGCATAAAAGTTTTATCAGTTAATTGATTTGTGGTCATCAACTTTTAGGATTAGGTTCTTAGAGTCAATGACCCATTTATCTTTAACCATTAAGCCGATTGCATTTATCAAACCTTAAAACTGGTAATCAATTAGATTATTATTCATTCAAATCAATTGTTTGGATTAAGTTCTGACAATCACTAAGATCATATATTTAGTCTTTTAATTATTTATTTAAACAAAGGGATTTCTGAATAGGTATAATTAACTTTTCCAATCTATTTCGCAACCTGAAACTTGGAGTTGGTTATTTTTCTCATAAGTGTTTACAAATTAAAGTTACTTGTTTTCCAAATTATTTCACAATCAAACCATTTTCAAAAGCTTGCTTGACATCGTTTATCCACATTACGTTAGCTAATTAATAAGTCTTGCGTTTGATTAGCATTTTCCACTGATTCCCTGTGAATTCGACACCTTACTTGCCCTTACTAGTAAAGGTATTTCATAAATGTTTTTTATTCACATTTCGTCATCGATCAAAATGACGCCGTTGTTTGGGAATCAACGCGCAAAGTGCTAGTTCTGCTTAATTTTTAGTTTTTATTTTTTATTATTTCTTCATTGATTTTACGCGGGGTGTTAGTGTTTTTGTCTGTGCGTGTGATTTATAGGTTAATGAAGAAGAGATATTCCCGCGAGAAAGAGCCACTACAATTTGATCCAGAAATTGAGAAAACAACAAAGAGAAACCGAGCAGCTCGGAAACCCAAGTTAAACCGAAAACCAGAAGCCACAATACAAAAAACAAAAGACATGAGTGACCGAAACAACCAAGACCCGAATGACTACCCACCAGATAACCAATACTACCCACAAGACCAAAAACAACGTGTTCCCCAAAATAACCCACCACCTAACCGAAACCAAAATGCAAACCGTAGCCATAACCGAAACCTGGTAAACCTAAAGGGGATAACCATAACTAGAGAAGACAACTGAATTTTAATGACAACTTGTCTGTCAGATCCGCCCCAATTAACCGTCAAAGACCAGCAAAATTCAGAGACCCGAGGTTAACCATGCTCATATATGGGTTGAAGACTAGAATATAGGGGATGATGTCGGGATCGATCATGAAGATGAGGAGGAGTTTTTGGATGAATATGGGGGTCAGTATCGGCAACAAAATCTTCAGAATAACCAAGAACCTCGACAAAATCATCCATAAAATCAGCAATATCAAGCACGAGACGTTAGAATAACCGCGAGCCATAGATTCCCTTTTTTTAGTTTGATGATGGAGTACCGAGAGCATATATTCCACCACCAGACAGGGCAGTTTAACCGGGTTACCCACGTTTCACGGGAAAGCTACTGAAAAAAAATATATGCACTTGAGTGATTTTAATTCGATATGTGCTACTATCTCAAGTCAGGGTTTTACTTCGAATGAAGTGAAGATGGTTGTATTTCCGTTTAGTTTGAAGGATGCAGCAAAATAGTGGTTTCTATCATTACCTCTGGCTAGTATTTACACGTAGCGAGATTTGGCACAATAGTTTTTGGATGAATATTACACGCCACAGAGAACCACAGAGACTCTAAATGTCATTCGGAATTTTCAGCAGCATACGAATGAAACCTTCTATGAGACCTTTCAGAGATTCAAATTATTTTTGAGGACTTGTCCACATCATGGAATAGTTTTATGGGAGTGGATAAAGGAATTCCACGACAGTCTCTCTAATGATGATGTTCGAGACCTCCAAGCCACTACTAATTGATCTTTTCTTGCAAATGATGAAAATATGGATTGGGAGTATCTTGAAATACATGCAACTAATTCAAAGAGACGGGCTCAGTCGAACAAAATGGTCAAAAAAGCATTAGTAAAGGCGGTAGACAGTCATGGCTCAGATGACAGAATGGATAGAGTAGAAAAGAAAATGGACAGGTTGTTGGATGCAGGTACGCAAGCAAAGGGTAACTCGGGAAAAACATATCAGGTATGCGAAGGTTGTGGTGAGTTGGGCCATGAAGTTTCGAGTTGTGGGGTAGTACAAGATGAGGAAAATGAGGAAGAAGAGGTCAACCATATTCATGGTGAAAAGAAGTACAAAAAAAATATGAATTCAAATACTTATCACCTGGGCCTCAGAAATCACCTGAACTTCAGTTATGAAAACCCGAACACTCAACAAAATCCGAAGTTGCAGGGCAGTTCTCAGAAGATAGGATATCAGTTGAATCAGAGGCAGTATGGGAACAACTCAGGTAATGTCAGTGTAGGTATAATTAGAAAGAATCCGGGTGGTACAATAAAGGCTATTAAGAGAATTATCAGCAAGGTCAGCGAATGACTCAAGGTCAAAATATGGCTCATAATTCAGAGATTTTAACACTATTGAAGGACCTTAGTCAGAGGATGGAGATTCAAGAAAAGATAAATGTTGCAAGAGACAAACAGATAAGCCAACATGCTAAGGAGTTGTCAGTTTTGAAGACGGATCCAAAGAAGCTACCGAGTGATACTTTAAAGAACCCAAACCACCAGGGTAGCAGTACTTCAAACGATAAAAGTGCACAAGTTAGTGCTATCACCATTGAAGATAATGTGGTGAATGACACAGTTGAAGAATTTGAAACTGGGATTCCACTTATTCCCATTCAGATTGGCGAGTTTAAGACCACCAAGGCATTAGTTGATTATGGTGTGAGTGTAAGTGTGCTACCGGGCAGCGTGTATAATAATTTGATTTCGGGCCTTTGCAAGAAATTGACACTACATTGTTTTCAGCTAATTTTACATGAAGACGGACTCGTGGAAAGTTGGTTGGAGTTGCAGTAAAAGTCGGAGATTTTTTTTACCCAGAAGATTCCTGGTGCTCGATTATGCACCGGAGAACCCCGTGTGAACTTGGGAACCGTTTTTGGCGACAACAAATGCTCAAACCAATTGTCGAGATGGAATAGTGTGCAAGACCTTCGGTAACCATAAGTTAGTTTTAAATATATTTTAAAATTTATTTGATTATTCTGTTGAAAATAAATATTCATGGTCAGATGCTACTAACAATTGTATTCCTCATGTAAGTGAGGATAATACCGAGGAGGAAGGTGTTGTTTTTTACAGGGCTAAGCGTGAGAAAGAGAAGGAAGAGGTGAATGTTGTAGAAATTCAGAGTGAGGAGCTGGTAAGTTCGGATAATAATATCAATAAGGTGATGGAACCAGTGAGTAGTAAATAGACGGATGTAATAAATAAGAAGAAACCACCAAAGAAAGAGAAAGTAAAGAAACCACCCGGATTCGAGAATCAACAAAGAAGGTTGGCATGTTTTGGGCCAATATGGGAAGCATTAGAGCTACCACTGTGCTAGAGAAGCACACGAAATGAGATGGAGGAAGGTAAGCACTTCATTAGACCACCATAACCGCAAAAATCAGGTAATGGTCCGGCTGAAGACCTTAACAAATACATAACGCTGACCGGGAAGCAACCCAGGTTTTATTTTCAGTTTGTATTTTATTTTTGTAATTGTTTAACTGTTTTATTTCAAGCTTACCACTGTATCAAAAGTCAAGTGTGGGGATTGTACACAGAAAAGTCAGAGTTTTAAATTGTTCGTTGAGAGAATTATAAGTTACGAGGTTACGGTTGTCCAACGTGCTTTCATGTTCCTTTTTCTTTGGTTAATTCATGTGTTTTTATATTTTTGTTGTATTTAAAACTTTGTTGGTGTAATATACTATAAACCCTCACGAGACCTCAATCGTCCACCCGAGCTACCGGGGGGTTTAAAGGGCTTATTGCATACGCTAAATGAAATCGTGATTCCTAGGAAAGTGAGTTAGGTATTTTAACATATTTACTCATTTAACAAATACAATTATAAAATTTATTTAACTCGACTTGGTAATTAAAATTAACGGTTTTGCAAACGTTTTAAAAAGACCTATTTTAGCAGTTGTGAAAAGCATGTTTCTACACGTGTGAGAGTTTGCAGATATCGTTAAGCGACTTGAGGTGTCGAGTTCTTTAAGAGAAAGCACGAGTGTACCTGAGTTTCTTCTTATTTTATCAGGTGATTCCGTTTTCATAAACGAGTCACGAGTGTACCTGAGCGACTTGTTAAAAGTTTAATTGTATAGGTGTATAACTTTTAGGACAATCACATTACGCCCGATTTTTAAAATTAATAAGTTGTAAATATTAGCCCATTCCTCGAAAATGTTATTTTAAATGCTAAATTTAAATAATTGAGGAGAATGTTAACCTCAAGCGTGGGGATGGAGGAAAACTGAAATTTTTGCTTTATAGTAAATTTATTGTGCGCAAAAGCCGGAATTGTAACTTGTTAATTACTATTATTAATGCCAAATTGAGGTCTTTGGTCATTATCAGTTTTTAAGCTTCTCAAAAGTTTTCTTAATCAAATGTTTTTAAAAAGGGGAATCAAAACGGACCGTTTAGATGGGGATAACGAGTCATGGGGACGGGTACACATGTTTCATATTGGTACACATGTTTCATATTGGCAACCTATTTCCTCCCGTGCGTGTGTGAGATTTGTTTTATATATAATACACATAAAATATATAGATATATACACATATCATATGAGTGCCATAAAGAGAGTAACCGGTATGTTCATGATATCTAGAACTTGTTTGTCATATGCATATCGAGATCTTAATACCACCACATGTACGGAGAAATACGGCTATAGAAACCTACATATAATGGTGTTTACATAAAAAATAAAATAATATTCACTACCCAACATTGTCCCCTAGGAGCCAAATTTGTGTCTTTTCCCTTTATTTGATAAACCCTACATTACAAGCTGTGTTAGCCTTGGCCTTTTATTATTTTAACGTCGTGGATGAAACTTGGTATGTTAGAGTTGTATATAAGTTGTTTGTAGAGCATAGTACACAATGTATGTAAGTCTCATGTCAGTTGTTTGTATATATTGATGTTAGTATTTGTTTACAAAAATGAAAAAGGAAAAAAAAGAGAAAAAGAAAGAAAGAAAGAAAAAAGTTGGAAAATCAGGAAAAACTCAAAAAGAGTCAATGTTTGAAGTCAGTATTGGGTGTAAATAGTAGTTAGTGAGTAGTTCGCTTTTTTTAGTTATGTGAATAAATCAGGTTTCATCCACCATAAGTCACTAAATAAATCATATTCCACACCTGAACATAAGTCACAGCAAAACCTTAGTCCTATTCATTATGCAATCGGTGGGTATGGATGAAGATGTGACCGGCTCGCAAGCTTATTACTTTGTGTTCATACTCGGGTTAGAGGGTAGAGAGATACTAGCACACATTTTGCTAGTCCAAATATTAAAACGAGAGGAGAGATATTATATTATGAGGGGTGTGAACATGTGTGGCTTAATCGAAAATAAAGTACACTTGTTTGGGTGGTTCCATAGTTGTAAATGCATTACTAAATTATTTGGTGTGTTATCAATCTTGAAAGTGTCAGTTCTAATAATGATAATTGATGAACCATTGATCTAGGTGTATGTGTTGAATGAGAGTTTGCTTGAGGGAAAGCAAATGATAAGTGTGGGTATGTGATGTGTGGGTAAAAGAATATGTTTTAAGTTTTTAATTTCGTGTATGTTAAGTGTTTATATACATCGAACACGAGTACTTTGAGTGGTTTTATATTTACGGATGCTTGGAGCTTAAAGGAACTAATTTGGAACACCTGGGATGGCAAGTAATTGAGTTATGGGAAAAAAGGAAGCAATTGGGGGGTGTTCGAAAGTGATTCGTGTGCATGTAAAGTAAAACGTGCATAATCGTGACTATAAAATGAGTTACGGAACCCATAATATATGAATTTTGGGTTTCGCGATAAGAAGAGTATGAAAATGGAATAATAGGAGCCGTAAGGTAGAGGCTGAAGGTCGTAGCCAACTACGGTGGCCTAGCCGCAGGCTACGGCAGGTATAACGGGAAGTGTGTTTTGAGCTTGTTTTCTTCCATATTTAAGTCTGGTTAAACCCTAAGTCGATTATCCTTCATACCCTAACATACTTGGGCGATTTTGGAGATATCATACACCATCCAACCACTTACCAATCACCACAATCATCAATGGTCTCATCATCTCAACCAAGAATCAAGATCTTCAAGATGCACATGCTAGGCTAAAGCTTTCATGACCATCTCCGGACATATGATTGTGTTTGTAGTTGGAGTTTATTGATTTAAACCTACACTTTGGATTTGGATTTGGTTAATCATTCGGTTAGTTGAATATTTATGCTTGTTTATTTGGTTGAACAATTTTTCGTAATTGAATGCTTTGAAGTTTTCTCAATTAATTGATTTGTGGTCATCAACTTTTAGGATTATGTTCTTAGAATCATTGACTCGTTTATCTTTAACCATTAAGCCGATTGCATTTATCAAACCATAAAACTGGTAATCAATTAGATTAATATTCATCCAAATCAATTGTTTGGATTAAGTTCTGACAATCACTAATGTCATATATTTAGCCTTTAGATTATTTATTTAAACAAGGGGATTTCCGAATAGGTTTAATTAACTTATTCAATCTATTTTGCAAATTGAAACCTAGAGATGGTTGTTTTTCTCATAAGTGTTTACAAATTAAAGTTACTTGTTTTCCAAAGTATTTCACAATCAAACCATTTTCAAAAGCAAGCTTGACATCGCTTGTCCAATTTACGTTAGTTAATTAATAAGTCTTGAGTTTAATTAGCATTTTCCACTGATTCCCTGTGGATTCGACACCTTACTTGCCCTTAGGCTGTAAGGTGTGGAGCACGATTTGCCGACGGAGTAGCTGATGTGGCTCGCGGTGACGGCGGTGAACACCGCCCCAGTCACATCGGTGCCGCCGGCGGTGAAATTTTCAAAGAGAAATTGCCGCTGAAGATGCCGCTGACAGAATCAGTACACGGGTTTGGGGATATTTTGCAACTTGGATCATGAATACAATTTCAAATTTGGATTGGAAATGATAGTATGCAGCTTGGATTAAACGGTTATATGCAATTTATGCAGCTTTGATTGGAAATGAGTAATTTGATCGTCTTTGGTTTTAATTGGATTATAAGTATTGATATAATTTGATTATAGTTATTATTTTAATTGAAAAAAGAGTAAAGCAAATTGATAACCATTTCTTTGACATTATGGAAAAATTTGAGGTTGAGAGAGGTATGATGTTGCGCTGACGTGACACTGTAAAATAAGAAGCAAAAAAATTACATGGTTTTCAATACAACATCATTCCTAATAAAATTTATATCGGAATTAATGTTGAAAAAGAAAACATTTATTATGAAAATATGAATTCAAAATTTTAGAAAAAGTTAAGGAAAAAATTATGTAAAATCAAATTAAAAGAAAAACCAAAAAAAACTAAATACACGTGTTAACTTTTCATTAGACAAGTTCCTAATTATGGAAAGCAATTATTATATAATTTTTTTAATGACGTTTGTATAAGGCTTTCCTCTATGGTGAGGGGCTTCGAAGCCCCTCCCCAGTGCCACGTCAGCTCCACGTGGGCACTGGGGACTTCAAAGCCCCACCCCAAAGATGCCCCTCAATGGTGAGGGGGCTTCGAAGCCCCTTAATTTTTTTTTCTTTTTTATAAATTTAATAAAACCAACAAACTTAATATAACTTAATAATAAAATACAAACTAAATTAAACTAAATAATAAAAATCAAACTTAATTAAACTAAAGAACATAAAAAAAACATACAAATAGAAAAAAAATACAACTACTTTCCGGCGTTCGAGTCCTCGTTTGCGTATTTTGCCATTATCCTTTCTTTCTTTTTCTCCAAAAACGTCCGCTGGCCGGATTTAGATGCGAGAGATCCTTTGCGAGGAGCATGAAGTGCTTCTCTCATTGTCGCTCCGATTTAGCCTTCTTTCTTTCTTCATGCATGGCTTTGTATTCCGCATGCATCGCTTTTCTTTCTTCGTGTATTATCTTGAGTTCCCTTTTCGAGTGTTTTTTCCTCGCGAAACTCTTTAAGTGCAAGCTCCAAGTTGTCAAACCGCGCGCTCACGTCGGAACTCATCAAGGATGTCGTTCTAGACGAAGACCCCCCATCTCTAGCCGCCGCCTTGGCCCTTTCTCTTCCTACCGGACGTGACAACTCATCCGGTTCATCAAAAAGAAAATCGGGATCAATCTCGTTTAAGTTAAATTGAGAACAAGCATCCGACGCGGCTTGAGACGGCGATTGATTGGCCGAAGTAGACGTTGTTTTTGACCATTTGGACGGTCGCGGTGAAGATGTCGGGATCAGATGCCACTTTGGCGAGCTCATGCATTTCTTCCAAATTTCAAACATCGCCATGCTGAAGTGGTGACCATGAAGGCCCTTGTATTGTTTCATCATATCCTTAAGAAGGTCGGCGTCGTTCGTACCGCTTTTTCTGTTGTTCTTAAGGCGAGTGTGAATTGTGGAGAAGTGGTTCATTTGTAAAACCATTGTCTTCCATTTGTTAGAGATGGAATCATCCCCGCGGTAGCGACCTCGACCCATTATCTCAAAAAACTTATCACGTATTTCTGCCAAAAATATCGCGGTGCGTTTACCGTCACCTAACACCGAGTCTTTGGATGAGTCGATCCACGCTTGCGCCAACGCCGCTTCCTCATCCTCATCCCACTTTTTCCTGTCGTACATTTCGGTTGGTGTTTGATCGGCACCAACCTTCTTTTTATGGCTTCGCTTGCGACGAACTTGGGGTTCGTCGCCTTGGGTTTCGGGAAATTGGGTTTCGACAACTTGGGTTTCGGGTGTTTGGGTTTGGGGTGTTTGGGTTTGGGGTGGCGGAGGCATAAACGGCATTGGCATTCGATAAAACATATCGTTTGGAAACAATTGTACATTTGGAGGCATTGCGGGTACATGCTGGTTGACAAAGTAAGGGTTGGTAGGGTCATTGTTGTTTGCGAGCAAACTAGCCCACCACCTTTGAGACGGATCCCACGGGTTTGGGTTGGTGTTCGGGTTTTGGTTAGGGTTTGAGCTCGAGCTCGTGTTCTGGTTTGGGTTCGGGTTTGAGCTCGAGCCGGTGAAATTTGAGAAAGGATTCATGATAGAGAGTTGAGAGTTTTTTATTATGAAATTTGATAGTAATTTGGTATTTGTTGTATAAAATGATAAAATGAGATAGTATTTATAAATAAAATAATTAGTTTTTTTTAAAAAAAACTAGCCGTTCAAAAATGAACGTTGGGGGGACCCACCAAACCTCTCCAAGCACGCCGGCCGTTTGAACAATCCAAGCAACGGCGCCCAAGGAATAACCGCGCCCCACTGCGGTGTTCCGCGCCGTCGCCGCCCGCCACCTCAGCCAAGCGCATCCCATAGCGAAGAGTCTAACTGGGTGGCGGAGATTTTAAAAAGTCTACCACCCGCAATATACAACTGCTGTCTTTTTCTAAATACTTAAAATTTCAGGGTTTTAGGCGAATAAAAAAAAGAGTGAAAATTTACGTTTTTTTATTATGTGAAAAAATACTTTAATAATAATAATAATAATAATAATAATAATAGGCAAGATATTGAAACGGCTCATAGAAAACACAAAGAAAAGAGGTTTTGTGTTAAAAAAAATCATGCATGAAAACTGAACCCGTATCATTTGGTTTCAAGTACTAAGAGTCATTTCATTGCACCAATGATCATTTTTAATCGTTAATTTTAAAACAAAATTATATGTACAAAAATTATAATTTATTTAATAATTATGGGTCTCTCGAAAAACTAGCCCTAGATCAGTCACCCTCCTCACCCTATTATTAGGAGGCCTTACATACAACCACATTACCCCAGTTCCAATCCAAAGAACAGTGGCATAGACTTATTAGAACTGAATCGGGACCCCGAAGAGGTACCCACAAAACAAATTGTAATATATATAACTTGTTAAAAATAATAAATGATCTAGCCTGAGTCGAGTTTAAACTTAAAATCTTTCTCACGAGCCTGTTGGGTTTCGTAGACCTTTTGGTGTAGGCCCTGTTTATTATTTGAAGTCCAAAGGGCAGGCCCGGCTCGATTTGAATTTCTTGTTTAATAAGATACTAACCCTAGTTCAGTCTCTATATAAACCACATTATGTACTTGTAATCATTGTCACTCAATAAAGATATACCTAGTTGCCACCCGTGGACGTAGGTCAGTTTAGACCAAACCACGTTAAATCCTCGTGTCGTTTATTGCTGTGTCGTGTTCAGTTTCGTGTGTGAGTTTAATCGTAACAAGTGGTATCTAGAGCTTAGGTTCGTTACACACCGAAGAACACGTTGAACCGTTAGCAGTCGCTAGGGTTCCGCCGTTGCCGTCATCCGATTCTCGCCGCAGTAGCGCCGCTAGAAGGATCGCCGCAGCCATCGAGGTCTTTGGTTAGGTTCTGTTCAGAAATTCTTCCACGCATCACCACCGCGTTCCGCCGCTATCAACCGCAGTTCGCCGCCACTTAGCAGATACGATTAGATCTGACGTGGAAGGCAGTGGGTTTCGATTTATTTGGTCCTGGGTGCTGTTCGCGAAGAAAATAGTGAAAAGATATGCTATTATTTTCTTGGGACTTGTGAGCCATGACATTCATGGAAAAGTGAAAGATTACTTCCTTTTCTTCCTTGTTATTCGTGGCAGAAGACCAAAGAGAAATAAGATTATTTTTATTTTTTCTTTTTTTCGTTTTGCTATTTGACCAAGATATAGAAACAAATTTTTTGGTTAAGCAAGAACGAGTTAAGACAACAAATCAAGATCCTATTTTTGTTAAAAAGCCATTGTTAATCAGAAGAAACGTTAAAGAAACGAAGAGTCAGTGACAAACGTTGTCAGGTTTTATCGTTTCAGTATTTAAAGTTTCAGTTTCTGATTTTCAGTTCGTTATACCGCTGCGTTTAAAATAGGTTGATTATTCAACAGAGTTCAGTAGAACAATCGTTAAGTTCAGGCTCGTGTTGCTGTGTCTGTCTCTGTTTTTATCCAGTTTTTCGTTTTAGTCATTGTCATGGCAGAAGACGGAAAGGTTTTGATACAGAAGTTTGACGAATTTGGTTGGTGGAAGATGCAGATTGAGGCACTACTTTGTCAGAAAGACTTGGATGTAGTGTTTGAGGATGAAAAATCAGAAAAGTTGTCAGAAGCAGAGTGGAAGAAGTTAGACAAGAAAGCTAGGGCTTGTATTACATTGTCGTTGTCGGAAGATGTGGCGTTTAACGTCATGAAAGAAACCACAGCCCGTGGTATGATGGAGGCACTATCCAACATGTATGAGAAGCCTTCGACAGCGAATAAAGTCTATCTTATCAGAGAGCTAGTGACAACTCGAATGAAAGAGGGTGGGTCAGTTACAACGCATATCAATAATCTTAATTCGAACCTCTCCCGCTTAGTGTCAGTCGGCATTAAGTTTGATGATGAAGTTCAAGGTCTTTTATTGTTATCCTCTTTGCCCGACAGTTGGTCGCAAACAGTGACTGCGGTTTGTAGTTCGTCTACAAAGATTACTTTTGATGGGATTCGGGATTTGATTCTTGGAGAAGATTCAAGACGCAGAAATTCAGGTGAATCATCAAGTAATATATTAGTCACAGAAGGCAGAGGTAGGGGAAAACAACGAGGCGGTGGGAGTAGGAAGAGGAGTCAGTCTAGGACTCGTAATGATATTGAATGCTGGGGTTGTAAAGAGAAGGGACACTTCAGGAATCAGTGTCCGAATGGTAAGAAAGAGGTGAACGTTACAGAAGTCAACACTACAGAAAAATGCCCAGATGATGAATTTTACGTTCTTAGTGTTGAGGATAACGTTGATGCTTGGGTGATGGATTCTGGTGCATCGTTTCATGCCACTCACTGTAGTGAAACGATAAAGAATCTAAAGTTTGGGGATTTTGGAAAGGTTCGACTTGCGAACGATGATATTCTAGAGGTTACGGGTATGGGAGATGTTGATTTGATAACTTCAACCGGTACTTCTTGGACTTTGAAAGATGTTAGGGTTATTCCAAGTTTGAAGAAAAGTTTGATTTCAGTTGGGCAGTTGGATGACCAGGGTTACGATGTTAAGTTCGGGAATGGGTAGTGGAAAGTAGTCAAAGGTAATCTCGTTGTTGCTCGTGGCAAGAAAATGGGTTCGTTGTATATGGTCGATATGTCACCGAAAGGAGTGGATCTAGTTTTGGTGAAAGACAAAGTCCGGTTCACAGAATCTCGTGGGCAGAAGAAGGTTCGTTTTGCAAGTAACAAACCCAGAGCCAAAGTGAAGATTCAGGATGAACTAGCTAGGAAGGTTAAATAAGTCAGAGGACATCGTGACAGTGGGAGCACAGGTCGTGTTTCAGTTACAGTTCCAGGTCGACAGTGGATTAAGAAAACCAGTATTCCAGCTGTAAAAGTCTCTCCAGTGAATTACTTGCTGAATATGGAGAGTGTTTGTTCTCAACGTATCTCAGGATCCGGTAGTTTGTTTCAGTGGGAGCCGGTAGAGACAGGGAACGGGTAAGGGGCAGTTTTATCCGTGACTAACGTGTTGGAGCTCCGGGGAGCTTCAACGGGCCTTCAGGTTAATTGCTGAGAAGGCAGTGGCAACTAGAAGTTAAATGTTTAGATTACAGAAGTACAATCAGGAGTGCAGACGAGAGTACTCAAGGCCTCCGAGTGGGAGTTTGTTGGGTTTCGTAGGCCTTTTGGTGTAGGCCCGGTTTATTATTTGAAGTCCAAAGGGCAGGCCCGGCCCGGTTTGGATTTCTTGTTTAATAATATACTAACCCTAGTTCAGTCTCTATATAAACCACATTATGTACTTCTAATCATTGTCACTCGATAAAGATATACCTAGTTGCCACCCGTGGACGTAGGTCAGTTTAGACCGAACCACGTTAAATCCTCGTGTCGTTTATGGCTTTCGTGTCGTGTTCAGTTTCGTGTGTGAGTTTAATCCTAACATAGCCAACCTTGAGTTTTATTATCTAAAACAAGTTAACCTCGAACTTAGAAAAGGTAGAGTTTGGCCCAGTTGTTAGCACGATCCCTTAACATGTGGAAAACGTCTTCGTTATCCAAATGAATTGAGGAGAGCTCGTAAAAGAAGAACTGTCTTCCAGCAGGCCCAGTTTTATTGAGCCCAGTTGTTGAAGTTTTATTGGGTTGGGCTACATAGAGAGATGCCAGACAGAAATATAATGACTTGGTGAGATTTAAGGCCCATCTCCCAAAATTCAATCTGTCCACAGAAATGATAATGATCTTCAAATTAAATTTGCACAGACCGGTTTTTTTGGGCCAAACCAGATCAGGTATAGGGCCGATTATAAAACTGGTTTGGCTCGCATAAGTCGAAACCAGTTATGGCCCAAATTGGTTCGCCTTGAAACTAGTTTCTAACAAAAACAAGCCGAACAAAACCGGTCTCTAGGGACATATAATCAAGGTGATTTCAAACTGTCATATTGGATCGGTTTAAGACCGGTCTCCATGATTTCAAACTAGTGGATGGGACTGGTTTCGATTCGGTTTACAACCGATTTTAAATAGCCAACAGTCTATGTTTTTTATCTTTTATTTTTTGCCCCTTTACTTCAATTTGACCTAGATGGGAAGACATGTATTTCATCAACTTGATAGAAAGAAAAGTGAATCAAATCCTAACAAGAATAAAGCACATAGAAGACATGTATTTTTTCGCAGAAAAACTGCAACAAGTAAACAAAGTTTCACGTATGACAGAGATTGTAATTCACATATAAACATACATTTTATGGTATTAAACACTAAAAAGCATGCGGAAGTTGATAGATCAAATGTTAGCCTATCACATACCTAGATGTGTGAGGTTGTTCTGCGTGCCTATAGAAGTATAACATGTATGAGAAACGGATACTTTCGTGATTTTCTTTTAGATAATAGTGTTACCCTTTTTTGTTGAACCAACTATATTTCGCAATTTCATATTTAAGACAATGTTATGATTTAATATTTTGTTTTGTCAATTAAATGTTTCCTATTGACTGATTTTTAATTTATATTTTTCAAAAGAAACAAAAACTTTTCCTAAAGAGACTAAAATAGCTTTAATGTCATTTTATTAAAGTTTAAACTAAGCACGCAAGATGTTAGTTGTCAACGCATAAGAGGATGTTGGTTTGGTTTATTGTGTGGATTAGGTGTATATATTTTTATGTGTGGTTGATTGGAATTGTGGATTTAGTTGGTTTGCTACCTTCCAAATCCATTAGAATTACGTTGTCTAAACTTTAAGATGCCATATGATTAATTTTTTGGAATTACTATTATAATAATACTGGTATAGCATTGGGTATGGGTTTAGATTTTATTTCTAATGTTGATATTTGGTTTAGTTGGTCACTTTGTTTAGGTATAGATTTTGAAAAGGTTTGTGTCTTTGAGTTTGATTCACACGTTTTAATTCCTAAAATCAACCAACTAAACTTTATGGTGTCAATCTCGATTGATTTTTATGCATGTTACAAATTTAGGTTTGTTGTCTATTTCTTAAATCCATTGAGAAATTAATTACAACATATATGTTAGTAGTGTGTGCATTTAAAATTATGATCAATTCAGCGGTAGCCTCTTGATCACTTTCTTTGTGGGAGGCCGTGGCCCATGGATTCGAGTCTCACATGAAACATATGGTTTCGGGTTAAGTCAAAAGTTTTCTTAGTCATGTGTTTCCTCCAGAGTTGGTGGGCCGTGTCACAATATTTTGTTCTTCAGATGAAAGGGTATTTTATTTGTTAGAGTGATACCAGATGTTCATGCTTTTATTAATAAAAAGGGTTAAATAAATACAAAAGCTTTTAAAAATGAATATATAAGCCCCTAAAAACATCTAAAATTCCTCTAGCAAACATGCCAAAAACTCATTAAGATAAGCAATGATGTTCTTTAGATATTTTGAAGGAAATATAATTGCTATTTGCTACTAAAATATCAATAAATAATTGAAAGAACGTAGAAACATATATATGCAAGATTATATTGTGCGGTTAGTAAAATCAAACGCGTTCGTTTTCAAGAAAGAAGAAAACCAGCAATAAGACGTGTCAACACGAGATTTTGATTGACAATTTGTGATTGAGCATTTTTTGTTTTCTTCTAAGTGAAATAAATTTTGAGTCTTTTTCTTATAGAAGTCGGGTCAAATGCGTGCACGCGATGACTCAAATGCATCTTCATTTTATCTTTGCAACTATTTGATTGACTTTTAATAATATAAAGACGAACCGTTATTTAACGTCTGTGTATTCATGCTATCCAGATAAATGTGTAAATCTAGGAGTGAGTTTTGCATGGTATGTATGTTATTCTTTTGGGAAAAAAAATGTTACGCGAGACTGTTTTGCTAATTAGGGGAACTCAAGACTTCTCAAACATTGACATATTGAATATGACACAAATTTTCTCTATATATAAATTAGTGTTAGACCCGGCGCGCTGCGCCATGTAGGTTGGTAAAACCCGGTTGATGATAAACCCAAACATTGTCGGTCCCAAGCGTTGAGGCGGTAAGTCGACACTAATTCGATCGGTTTCGGTTAATTGCGTAATGATACCGGAACTAAAAATCAAAAATAAAATAAAAAACATATAAAATTTGAAGTGGGTCAACTGAGTGGCGTCAGTCGGTAACACTCGGGCATTGGGAAGATTCAAGCATTGTCGATCCCAGAAGTTGAGATGGTGAGTCTACGCAACTTCGGCTGATTTTCGTCACATTGGTTATGGTAACGAAATTAAAACAAATTGCAGTGAGCCTACGCAAATTTGTTCGATTTCCGTTATGTTTGTCACGACGAACTAAAACAGTAAAAAACAAAACATAATTACCGATACAGTGTCGCAAAGTGGCCCAATCGACACTTAACGGCACCAAAGTTTATAATAATAATAATAATAATAATAATAATAATAATACATTGTTGGAACTGAAATGCACTACTGTAATCGACAAGTTGGTTCATATGAAGAGGTAGGAATAACAAAGTTTTCAATAACAAGATGGTATCTACCTCCAAGATGATTGAAGAAATAAGGGGAAATTTTATGTGTTTGATTATTCTAATCCTTACAAATTTAATTTTATTAACGCTTTTTTAAGTGCTTCAAACATGTGAATCTTAGGTTCTAAACTTTTTGCTAGAATACATATTAATTTTTTATATAATTAACATCCGCTGTGAAAATAATAATTATAAAATTCTGTAAAAATAGTCCAAGTTTTTTAAAAATTGAACTTCCATTATAATATTTATTTAAATAATATAAATTGATCTTTACTTCTATAAAAGAAATTAATCTTTATATATTTTTTAGAAAGACGATTTTCTTGTATTTAGGTTACCGTACTCTTCAAATTTAGAGAGTCTCGTTGTCCCACCGGGCTCATTTTGGCTTTCAAAGTTTTGGCTTGAACGTTCTCTCGTGAAACCATACCGCCGACTGTCATTTGACAGTCGATGTGCTACTAAAAGAGCATAAATATATGACATAACACATTTTTATTAGCTTTATTGTTAACGCATTGAGTTTTATATTTCACGAAAACCCATGTGACATTCATGAAAATGGTATACGACCATCCAAAGGGGAAAATGAAGTACAAAATAAGATGCCGTTCAAAAAAATAAAGTACAAAATAAGATTCCAATATTTGCAAAAGCTATTTGAATACCTTTTTCTTTTCATAAAGTAATAATCATTTCGTAATCAATTGATGTGTTTTTCATACTTTTGTGATGAAATACTTTATTGATTTATCTTTTGTAATTAAAGTAGAAAACATTAATAAGTATATTATTGTTCATAAACAGTCTGAATCCATGAAGCCAATTGAACTATCATATAGATTGTTTGTTTATATTTGAAGGGAATATTCAGAATGGAACTGTGGAACATCTGATTCGGTTAGATTTCAGACCGTTTGGTTAAAAAAAACATTTTAATTTGAAAAAATTGAGTCTGAGTCAATCAAACTGATACTGAATAAGAATAAGGATGCATAAGATCTGAATCAGTCAAATCTTACTGAAACAACTAACCCTTAAAGCAATTTAGCGTACTTGTTCAAATTGAGATCTTTAACGGTTTATCAGTTTAACATTTATTCGATTTGGTACCTGGACAAGATCCTTTTTTCTATTATATTTGTACTACTATTATAAATTATTTCTATTGTTTTGAATATCTCATTGCAAGCTAATAAGTTGAATATATATATATATATATATATACATACTAGTTTTTATCCTCCGTATTACGGGGATTATGTTTTTTTTTGTGTATCTAATATTTATATTTTTTGGATTTTATTTTTTTTTATTTTAAGAAAGTTAATAATATACTTAGGGATTGATAATTAAAGAGTTTCACAAATAAATGAATTATTATAACCCGTTCAAAAAAAATGTTACGTTGAGTTCTTTCGAGTTCTTAAAACTCAAAGTGTTTCTCAAAAGAAATCAAACACACACACACACACACACATATATATATAGAGAGAGAGAGCGAGAGAAAGAGAGAGAGACAAAATAGAAAACAATAACTGTTTAACGTACATTAGGTACAATAATACCTATATTCATGAAATCGATCAACGAAATCACATCACAAGATCTCAAAATCGTCAATACATATCCAATTAATAATTGGTTCACGAAATAACCAGTTTGGGATCATTATTCGATCAATTTTTTATTTTTCTTCATGAAAACCGTTTTTAAGCGTTAAAAGTTTTTTGTTGAGCGTTTTAGTATCTTTACCTTTGAGCGTTTGTTTGATTTGTCATTCAATGAAACCGTAAATTTCGTAAAAACCAATCAAATCGAACTATGAACACCTATAATTTAAATTTCTAATTTACTTTGTAGTTCACTCTTATTTGAAAATGTATCCTAAAAATAATGAAAGTATTTATTTATCATAATAAAGGTGTAACCCAAATTATGACCATAAATTTAATTATGAAAAGAGAAATTCGATTTAAAAAGAAAAGTATTCCAAGCGATTGTTGTGAGCCCCACACATTGCAATCATGAAATGGACGCCATGGGAATCAAACACACGAAGAAACAATATCTTTTATTAACTTGGTTTTCAACTTTTGGACTCTTAGATGACCTCTGAATGCGAGTATTTCGCTCATTTTATTCATACATGATTTGTGTAAAATCAAAGGGTGTTGGGAGTGTTGATCCCATCCCTAAACTCTTTCATAATTTCTTATTTACGTTAGTGTTAGACTATTTAATCCTACCGTCTTTCAATCATGAAATGCCCATTTATCACAATCTATCTTTCAATTATTTTTTATATTTAGAAACTAAGGGGTTGTTTGGTTCATTCAAATCTGAATGAGTTAGATCTGAATGAGCATCTGTCCCATTCAGCAACAACATTAAATTTGAATGATTCAGACCTAATTTTAACCATTTAAATGTTTTTATATTTGGAACCAAACAGTCTGAAGTCTGAATAAATCAGATGTTTACATCTGAATGGTTCCATTCAAATGTAAACAAACAACCCCTAAATTAACTACACATTTTCAGATATAAATAACATACTATGGAGTATAAAAAAAACATTTCATTAATTGAATACATAGATATTAATTTAAAAAATAAATTAACGTTTATTTTTTTTAAATTTTAAAACTACAAAATTTAAAATTTTATTTTGTTCACAAATACTCATCCAATCTTTCTTTCACCCCAAATAATCTTTCTTTCACAAATAACCCCAATAGTACTAACTCCAAATATTCATTGTATCTCGTTCATCACCACCTTCTTCAACTGCACCACCATCATCCCTAAATACTCCACGTATCTCGCCTTCTACACCATGCTCCTTGCCACCTCCGTCGATTTCCGATGCCACCATTAATCACCATGCCCACCATAATCTAGCAACGCGATCAGCAGATAGCCATCCCGTTCGGGGTTGAAACCCAGGGTGGTGGTCCCGACAGGGCTGAGCCCACCCCAGGAAGACATTCCATCCACCATAAGATATTAGTTAGTTGTTAGGGCATTGATAACAAAGGTAAGGTTAAAATACAATGTACAACAAACATGAGAAGGGTGAGAAGGAATATATTTCATCAATCTTAAATGTGGATGGTGAGGTTTGTGTATATCGCGAATTGTGGCACAATTTTCAAAAAAAAACTAACCGTTTGAATAAAAAAACCTTTTTAAATATTAACACATATATACTATAAAAACAAACCCAAACCTCAATTTTTATACACACTTCTACTAATTCTCTATAAGACACTCACGTTTATATTCAAGAACACCAACCAAAATGTTTCCGTTTAACAACCAAACGCTCGGTTTTGCCGCATATGTCCGACAAGGCAACGCAAACAATCTCGACCCAAATAATCAACAACCGAGCCCATTTACCATCCCGATGCCAACAATCCATATCCCTTAAACCTCGTATCCGCTCGACGCATAAATGGCCGTGTACATACAATATCAAGGTTCCGGAGCCCCTAACCCAAATACGGTGCCCGGTTTCCAAAACCCAACTGTAACATTTCGGGTTTTCATTTAAGTATCCTTGTAATCATACCCGACCCGTTTAAGGGTTCGGGTCACTCTTTTAATACAACCGACACATTTATTGAGTATTTTATTCTTTTAGTTTTATTATTTAATAGTTAAATACTTAAACTTACAAGAACTTACAACTTTCACCCAAACTCAAACTTTAACCCATTCTCGTTTCCATCTACAAACTCCAGGGGCCTGTTATGTAAATTATGATATTATAATATATAAATAACCCAAACCACCCCCTGTTCCGACCAGTTGACCCAAACCCGACCCGGCGCACCCATCGTCTTCAAAATCTTTAATTCTCACTCGTATATTCCACCAAGTAAACGCGCAAACGACACTTAATTATAGTAGGAGTGAGTTAATTCGTCCGTAAATTGATCAATTAACCATATTAAACCCAAACAAACCCTAACTAGTGATCCTATATAATCCTTTCGTTATGAATCAATTAAACTCGCAGAAGTCATCTCTTCCCCGTCGCCAACCCTTCCCACATATCAGTTCAAGTCTAAATTCCATCCCGTCATCCAAATTTAAACCCTTTTGGCCGCAACTAACTTGATCAATTTCACCATCTTATCGGCTGTTATAATCCGATTAAAAGGTACGGCTGGAATCGCGCTTCACCATAGGTCGATAGCCCTAAACTTGTTTAATCGAACATGGACCAGATTAGTCCCTTTAAAGTTGCGTTTATAGATTTTCTGATCTGCAAGTTTACCAACTTGTGATGTTGGCTCAGTTGGTTGGTCTAGTGTTTAGCAAAGGCTGGGTTGCGGGTTCGAATCCGACCCAGCCAGTTTTGGCTTTCATTTTTGTTCTTTTGTTGTTTTGTGAACTTTATTTAAATTGTTTAAATTTCCTTTTAACATTAATTTTCCGCTACACAAATAAATGTTAAAATATTATTATGAACCGACCCGTTGAGTCATTTTCTCGTCATCCTAAAACCGGTTTTACTAGCATTATATTAACATTTTTATTATTAATGTCTATTATTTTTACTATTATTGTTATTAGTATTGTAACTATTATTAGTAATATTATTATTACCATTGTTTAACTATTATTATTATTATTATAAATATTTTTATAAATAAGTATTACCTTTATCGAAATCTTCAATATTATTAAACTTAAATATTTCGTTTAAGTCCCTCGTTCATTATTTACTTATACTTTTAATCCCGAATGAATCAAGTTTACTCCTTTATCATTTCAATTTATCGCAAGGGAATTATTATTAATAATCCTCTAAAATCAAGTTCGTTGTACGTTCCATATTAATTGGTTTATTATATCCAGGAACCTTCGTAGACGTAGCGCGAGGAGTTTAATTGCTTTTATTGTATTCTCATTCTCACCAACGCTTTTTCAAGGTAAGTAAATTCGCATCCCCCTTTTTACCGTTTTACAATTTTGGGGGCGTTATGCGTTCAAAATCAACTTATTGTTTTCACTACAATTTCGTTATATGCATAATTGTAATTTGCTCGATTAGTTGTTATGTGCGAATATGACTATGTGTTTATTTTTATGTTAGTTGGTACCTCATCCTCATCCTCATTAGTATGATCATACGCCGTCAAAGTAAACCGTTATCATTGCGATTCGGTTGAAAAGATGACTTTTATTTATTGTTTACTGGTTATAGTAATTTACGATTATTACATGGAATTGTCATTTTAATATTATATATACTCAAAAACTGTGGTTTAGTTGCTCAACTTTATGCTGACAAAAATATATATTTTCACGCATGACGCATGTAGCTTTATCGGATGAATCAAGTATTGGAAGTTAGATGAGACCTTAGGTTGCTTTGATGGTTGAAGAAAACTTTTATTTTAAGTTATTTATGTTTTGAGTATTTAAATGTAACGACATTTCATTTGGAACAATGTTTGTGCTTATATGAATGAATAATTTATATATTGACACGTGTATTTTACTTAATGTCTTCTGAGCTATGATACAATCAATGTCTCTCCCCGGCATGTTCCGCCGTAGGTTGGGGTGTGACACCAACCACAAACATGATGGCCGGTTTGGGTTCCCAACCCGACGATGAGACGGTGCCAAAGACACAAATCAACCCGGAGACACAACCCGTCCCGGAGACTCGCGGCGGTTCTAGCCAACATGGACGTGGGAGAAAACATGTAAAGAAACCCGTCGGCGAAGCTCGGGCTAAAAAGAACACTATATCGTGGAATACCGACGAGTGTGAACTAGTTTCTCGTGCTTGGTGCGCGATATCGGAAGATCCCCTGTGCGGTAAGTTTTAAAAAAATATACACCATTTGTTTAAATTTCTTAGAACAACCATTGAACTTAAAATAACTTTATTTGTTTTACTGAACTATCAATCATTTGGCGTATTTTTGAAAAAAATTGAAGATTTGTTCCACGAACTTGGCGGGGGACTCGCGTGGCGTGGCGTAGCAGTGTCTCTAACGCAGAAATCATGGAAAGGGCGTTGACAGAATATCAACGGAACTCGGGGAACTTTAATTACTTTGCCTGATGGAAAAATCACCTGAGGTTTCACCCTAAATGGGCCCCGGTTATGGAGGCCGACACCGAAAGTGTTAGTGTCACACCACAACCTACGGCGGAAATGCCGGGGCGCGAACTGATTGTCACAGCTCTCAAGGTTACTATCATGCACAATATAAGTTTCAATATCTATTTAATAATTTCAAATAAAACAAATATTCATTACAATATCCCAAAAAACAAATAAGACATCAAACAATTATAAAATCTTATTTAATACTGTCTCAATTAATTTCTTCTAGATCCTTAAGTGATCTTCTATTACTTCACATCAAACGATAATCTGCATATGCGTTGAAAATAAAGTAGTTTTGTCAACACAAGGTTGAGTGAGCAACACACCAGTTTAAATGTACATATAATATATATAAAAAATATGTAGTTGCAACAAGTCATATGAGAATAACAAATTAACCAAATGAGCAAGTATAACTAGATGTCGAGAAGCACAAAGGCTAACGACTTGCGTATGATCATACTAGACTGAGATTATGTTGGACCTCTCCGAATGCGGAAGCATACAAAGCAAATAAGCACATAAAAAAGTAAGGTATAAGTTGTTAACACATAAGACAAAGTTGCAGTTTTGTGTATAAGTACATATGAGAAAGTATATTTACGCATATGTCCCCAAAACGTGGAAAACAAGTAAAATAGGGGAATGTGGTACTCACAAAATCAGACTCATATTAAAGATAAAAAACGTTTATTATTATGGTAATTTTTATTTTAAAACAAAATATCATATGAAAAGGTTATAGACGTTTAAAATGGAGGAATTAACATGTGACTTACATGTGGAGAGAGAAAATGTGTATTGTTACTTTTATACCATTTTTTCTTTGATCCCTACTTGAAACATGTCAATTAATTATGATTTCTCACACTTCTAATTTTTATTGACCTTTGTAGAATAACTCCACACCCTCTATATACATAGTATATATTCAAATTTTAGAGTGTTTATTTAATTTTTCTATTTAATCTTCATGTCTATCTATACATTCAAAATTCATAAATTCAGTTACAAATTCACTATTCACGTATCTAAAATTTAATAGCTTTACTTAATTTTTTTTAGTTTGTACCTCAACTTTGAAAGTAAAATAAATAATATTAAAGAATATCACTAGTAGAAAATATACCTTTAATGACACCCAATCATGACACACAATAATTTTATGACGTATAAAAATCGCGTGTCACTTAATATTGTTATCTTTTATAAAAATTTGAAGAAACGAAGACACACATTTGTTTGTCAATGTTTTAGTGTCACAAAAGGTTTTTTTTTTAAAAAAACACGGGTTACACTTTGAGTGTGTGTCATTTTTAAATGTCACTTTTTAATTTTTGTTAAAAAAAACAAAGTACAAAATCCCTCTCTCATCTGATCGACCTCTCCATTCTAGGGCTCAATGGCAGTAACCTAATTCCATATCTCTCATCATCGATCTCCATGGCAGTAACCTAAATCCATATCTCTCATCATCGATATCTCAATTACGGCTCTGGCTTTACAATTACGACTCTAGATTTAAGGATTTGTTGCATCTAATTCACGATTACGGCTCTAATTACTCATTGTTTACGGTATAATCTCTTACTTTTTGTGTTAAATTGGGGCATAAAGTGGCTTTATAGATCTGCTTATGCATAAATTGGTTAAACTTAAACTGGTACATAAATTGGTTAGGTTTAAGCTGCTTAATCTCTTGTTTTTTAGTATATAAGTGTTAGGTGTACATCCTCTGTATTATAATAATCTAAATATTGAACCTATTTTATCTTCACAATAATCATGCTTATTTCCTATGTACTTAATTAATTCATAAATAGTAAAGGTGTGGTTTTTGGTATTGAATTTGTTGTTAACTGTGTTGTTTATGGAATGGTGAAACATTCTTACTCATGTCCGGATTTAACTGCATTTCAGATCAATTTCCGCCTTCAATGTTGGTTAATCATAAATTGGTGCATAAATTCGGGTTAAACTTAAATAGGCTCACTATTCAGATTATTTGCACTACAAAAAAATGCCATATAGTGACATACAAAAAGTGCCACTAAAAGCAAAAAAAATGCCACTAAAGACTTGTGTAAGAATGTGTGGCACACAAAAAAGTGCCACTAGAAGCGGTGACGCTAAAACCTTTTAGTGGTACTTTTTCGTTCTGCCACACAAAGTTTTAAGGCTTTCAGTGGCACTTATTTTTTTGCCACAATATAATAAAAGTATTTTGTGGCACAATTTTTGTGCCGTTAAAAAGTAATCCTAATTGTATCTTTACACTAGTTTTAGTGTCACTTTTGTTTTGCCCCAATGTTAAAAGAACTGTTGTGATACAAATTGTGTGCTAGTAAAAAATATTTATGTTTAAATACGTGTGCTACTTTTAATGGTACATAATTTTGCTATAAAAACCACATGATTTACAACATAAAATAAAAGTATGATAAAATGGTAAATGCAGAAATCATAATATCATAAATTAAATAACAAGTTCAATTCAACACATATTCCAAATGTTAAAAACAAATAGTATAATAAGTAACATATTCCAACCAAATGTGACAAGACGAGTCTAAACATTCTTTTAGGTGAGAATTTCACTTTCACAAAACTTAGCTTCTCATGATATCTACCCTGTCATCATCAACCATATAAACAAGCATTAGTATTGATTAAAAAATATAGTTCTTTTTTTACGAAAGTATTTGTACTTAATTCAAAAGACAAACATGTATAAGAAATTTTTTCAAACACCTAACAATTAGACATAAAAAACTAACATATTACCTTAACTGCAAACGTCAACAAAAATTTAAAGATCAACTGTCTAAACGTTTTTCTTGTTTGCCCTGTAAAACACAAAGTTTTAGATGATCAGTTTAGGGTTCATACCAAGGTTTCAATACAAGCACGTACATTTAATTTAGCAAAATAAATAAAAAGTAACAACTTATAAGTAATTACCATTATCATTAAGAATTCTTGAAGATGACATTTCATTAACCGATGAAGAATTGTTATTAACCAAAGAACCAACACTAGGGACCTAAAATATGTAAATGAAACAAGTGCTAGTACATAAATACATAATCATATATAAAAGAAAAAAATAATGGTTCATGCATGTGATTACCTGTATGTTTATGTTGCCTAGAACCGAAGACAAGTTTGCGTTGGGAATATGTTTTCGAATTATTACAGCCATAGCATTGACTACACTCGTTAGTTGATCGATAGTTTGTGAATCTGTCGAAGAAGCACTGTTACTGTTACTTTTTTCCGCTGGTATCCTTCCAACTAATGGAATGTATCCTCTTTTCTCCGGGCCTTTAACTTTTGAGTATTTATCGATTGTAAAATCATTTGGATCACCAGGTGTGATTGTTGAGTCGTTTGCAATATCTTTTAACGAAGCCTAAGAGCATAATAAAATAAGTAATCTTAAAAATAAAAATTGAACACATCCATGATATATAGAAACGTGAAAATACAATACCACAACGTGAGCAGCTTTATCATCAACAATACTACCATTTTTACGGGTGCGAGTTTTTATATACATTTCTCCTCGTGTCGAATGTACACCATTATTTTCTGTTGCCTGTAATTTAGGTTTGATGGTTAGTAAAGGAAATAAAAACCCAAAAATAAAATAACAAGTGTCCAAAATAGCTAGAATAATACCATTTCATGACTAAGTCTAGCAAACGACTTTGTCCTACTAACATGGGGCTCTTTCATCTTTGAGCGGCTCAATCTTTTAGCATCACATGTTTCCTATGGTAAATGGAAAATAAATATACGATAAGGTCGTCATTTTTAGCATGTAAATGATAACTGAACCCGACCAGCACAACCTAACCCGATTAAAAAGATACCTAATTTAGTTGAACCATCTTACCAATAAGCGATACACTTAAATGGTTCGGTAGTTGGATAAAGTAATTAACACCCAATACCCAAATAACCTGACTCGATTAACCCAACACATGAATATATCCCAATTTTTAATATATAATAAGAAATCTTTTATCTAATTCCATAATAATATTTATTGTATAAGAAATCAAAGTTACACATCATTATTACCTGAAATTCTGTAGTGAACCAACGAGTGACAAGTTCTTTAAATTGAGCTTCATTCAATCTATTGTCCTTTTTAACTTGTTGTGACACGATTTCAGCAATCGTAAGGCTTGGATCATATGCACAATCCTTTAACGAACCTTTTCATGCTCTCCATTTTCTTCCCATGCTATGGAAGATCCAGTTTTTAATCCTGCTTGTTTCATTTGGATGGATAACAAATTTAGACTGTAAATAAAAACCCCATTAAGTAGCCTTAACATAACATTATCAATTTGACTAATTCTACCACATTAACGGCTGCATACAAGATGCAAACATTAAGTAAACATAGACTACAAGTTCACAATTATATAAATTATCATATACCTTAATAAGTGAATACATGTCCTCTTTTTTTGCATGGGAACCTTTCTCCAGTCAGAATATTCAATGGATACATGATCGGGCATCCTCACGAGCGTCCCAAGGAATTGAACAAGTTCATTACCTTCTTCCCCAATAGGTATTCCGAGCTTGTTGAATGTGACAACTATTCTTTGTGCATTATCCACCTTCCAAATTTCAGCCTTTTGTGTATATCCTCTTGCATTTTTAGGAGCACCTAACAAGTTTGAGAATACAAAACAAGTATAAAAACAATTTTATACATTTTAGACATATCTACTATCGTTTTTGTTTCTAAAACATCATTACAATTTTTCTATAAAATTACCTTGTATTTCACCACTTTGATGAGCTTGAGTTTCAAAAACCTGGTGGTCATCAACATTGTCTTCAACATGGTCATCATCAACATGATCTTCAATACGCTCATTCGAGATGATAGAAGTGATGTGTAACCTCTTACGCTTACCTTTACTATTGCCTTTTGAAACAAACTCTTATGCCTTTTGTTTATCAGTGCATTGTAATTGTTTTGTAACATTGTCTTCATCTTCGGAAAAGTCGTGAAATGCCATTTGTGTCTCATGTGGGTTATTTGTATGTATCATATTGCCCACATCTTCATATTCATCATGTTGATCAACATCATCAACTTCAATATCCACTCTATTACCTTCTAAAAGCATAAAAGAGTAAGTTAAATAAAAGATACTTATAATTGAACAAACTTTAAGATTAACAAAATGATACCTTGAAGTATCTCATTGTCCTTATCAAATAAATCAGCACCTGCCTCAGCTCCTCCTTTTTTACCTTTGCTTATTTCACTCATGGTAACTGGTGGCTGTTGTTTATTCGGTTTTGTTTCATTTGAAGTTGACGGAACCTTTTGAGAGACATTTGAAGCAACCACTCGATGTAACTTCACTTGTTTAGCAACTTAATTGATGGACATTGGTGAAATATATTGTCGATGGTGTTGCTAAAACATATTTATTTTCATTAGAAACATGTGTTATATCAAATAAAATAAATAAACTTTATCACATTACCTTTATGGAAACAACACTTCTAGCAACTTGTTGGTAATCTTCCTCACTATCATCATTTGGATCTGGGACCCGGCAATAGTGTTTTGTTTCACTGTTTTTTTCTTTACTTGATGTCTTTGTGCCATACTAGTCGAAGAGTTTACAATGTTTTTTACTCCTAGATTTCTTAGTCTTTGTTGGTTCTCTTGAACCCTCATTTTTCTTAGTTTCAAATAATCATTATCTTCTCCACTTAATTGAATTTTTTTGTTATTATTTGCCATCGTATCTGATCAAAGTGAAAAAAAGTAACCAATAATATAATCAAATTAGCTTATGAGCACCAAGAAAATACATATTGAACCACTACTGTAGAGTTCTATAAATAACAAGTCATGACCAGATTAGCGATATAGAACTGATGATGCATAAACAAAACTAATTGGAAAAGATTTTTATAGCTAAGCTGATGTAGAATTACTCTTGCAACAGTGGTTAACAAATGGATCAAGTTAACATATGATATTTTCTATACATGAGTTGTGTTTTTACGTATGTTTTAATCGTTTGTTACTTTTTATGGCTGTGTATGATGAACTTGATTTGAAATTATACAACTGAATTGGATGTATACTTTTAAAAATTTATAACTTTGGTATATGTTGAATGTGAAAGTCCAAGAATTGTGGCCTAAGATAGACACATGTTCGTGTATGTAAAGAAGAATTGTGGCCCTTTGTGTGTGCATATGTTGTTTATTGATGTTTGAATTATTTCAGTATAATTGCCAATGATTCAACAACCAACCCTAATTCATATCTCCCAAATCAAAGCATGATTCTCTCACTAAATTAAACAAAGTCAACAATCCTTAATCTCAATTTGATCAATACCTGGTTATTTGCAGATACATAAACAGAAATAACTGAAACAGAGGTTGAGAAAGGAACGAGAAGAACCTGCTAGGTCTATGCTGATTGGATTTCGATGACGCTTGAAGCCCAGATGGCATAAGCTCCGATGGCTGTAGTCCCCTGATTTGGAAGTTAACCTATAATATCATATCGTCTAGAGATGCGTAAGTTATGGAAATGGGGTTAGACATCCAGGGGAAATAGAATTAAGGAGGGAATTTCTAATTTTTTTTTTAATATATGTTAGAAATATTAGAAGGGAACAGGTTATTTATATACATAATATCTTTCATAAAATATTTTACTACATTTTGGGGTTTGTATATGTTTATAAGTTAAAAATATATACAAATTATACAAAAAAAATTTATATATAATACACTATTTTTAATAAAGAGATGGTTATTTTTAGGTGTTTAATAAATGATCAAAAGTTAGGTTTTAGGTCGAGCAGAGCTTAAGCATATTTAATTGTTTTTCTCAAAATATATAAAAACTAATATAAAAGTATATAACTAATAAATAATCAATGAGCTTAGACTGTGCTAGAAAAATAATTTGACGAGCCGAACTCGAGCTATAGAAAAGGAGCTTTAAATGAGACCACTTCGAGCTCGCTCGCTCATAAGTCAAAACAAGCCGAGCTCAAGCATAGTCAAGCAGGCTCGGCTCGGCTCGGCTTCTTCACACCCCACCCTTAATTAAAATACAACCCATCACAAATAAATACAACCTTGTTTTAAAACCCGATCTTGAAAAAAAAAACCTTCAAGCCACGCATTCGATCTAATAATATTTGTAGATCAAACCAAAAATACCCACAGAATCTGCAAATTCAAATAATCCATACTCGTAAACAAACGGTAACTAAACTGACACTAAACAGGCTTGATCGTGAGTGGGCCTATTATTTAATTGTTCTATGTTATTATAATTTAACTATAAATTAATAATGTAACTATATATTTTTATATGAATAGTTATTATGTATAATGATGATAAAATTATATTTACTATGTTATGTATAAAAATAATGATTTACATATACACACATATAATTGTATTAACTCTAGTTAAGAAACAAAAAACGAGCCGAGCCCAAGCCAAGCTTGAGCTTGAAAAAATATTCATGAGACCAAGCTCAGAGAACTTTGAATAACCAGCTTGCAAGTTCGAAAATTCTTACGTTGGGGTATTTTGGGCATTTTGAAAGATTCTTACTTGACTACAGAGGAATTAAGTTTTCTGATCAGCCTAGAATTGCCTCCATCCCGGTGGAATTTTAAAAACAACTCAGGTTGATAAGTGAGAATTTAGGTGTTGGAAACCATTTTTTCAGCTTACATTGGGATAAAACATTTGTGGTGTCTGAGTACACCTAACTTCCTTGTCGGCTGTCTAAGGTCCGCCTAGTGACTTTTACAACCTTGACAATGAACACTATGATCAATGGTATAACTTATAAGTAGGTAATACTTGGTAAATCAAAATGATTAATTGTTAAACAAATAATTGTATAGGTCAATGTCATTATCATCGGTAGTGAATTGTGATAATATTTAGTCGTTCATGTACATGCTATGTTCATTAATACCCAAGATGACTTATAATCCGTTATGACTTATATAAACCCATTTGCCATATGTCTTAGTACAACACTAAGGTTAAACAAGATCAATAATAGGGATTAATGGTAAAAAAAAGTTAATTAAGACAAAATAATCGTCAATTATAGTAAATGATAGTTAATTTAGAATAATCATTGTCATGTGAACATAGGTACTTATAAATAAGCATGTAAAAGAGATGAGCCGAGCCTGAGCTTGGTTCGTTTTAATTTAAGAGAGCTTGGTATCTAATGATCGAATTTGGTTCACGAGTAGTTTATCTAGCTTTAGCTCAACTTGTTTATTATCTATTTAATTATATTAACGTACATACCGCATATCTTAATTACTAAAACAAAATCGGTTTTACTAGTATTTACTCGATCAAAAATCACTAATGATCAAATTTTATGAAATTCCCTCTAAAATTTCATCTAATTCCTCCATAAAGTTATTTATTTTGAGAGTCACTAATATTCCCTCCCAAAATTCCCTCCTATCTAATTCTTATTCCCGCCAAAAATTCCTTTGTAACCAAATTAATCTTTAATACTTAATATTATATTTATCATAACATTTTATTTGAAAAAAAGTGCATACGTGCCGTGATAATCAATGATGCGGGGAATGGGGGGGGATGAAGAGTATTTTATGATCACTACGGAAATTAGGTTAAAAATCATCGGAGAAAAGGAATCGAATCAAAATGTCTCCTTGAGCAAGTATGTATTAGCAACTGAAGAAATTGCAATTCACAAGGTATTTGTTCATTTCCTACACTTTTAAATTTGTCTTGTTTGGTAACTTAGAGATGCACACCAACTGTTCGATGAAATGCTTGAAGAGATAGTGTCTATGGTCAGATTATAATCCTCGAATCTGAGTATGTTTGTAAATCTTATTTTAATAAATTGAAGGACTGGCATAATTATATGTTTATAATGGCCACATGTGTGTTTTAACCACACACAAAATGAATCAATGGTCTTTTGTTCAACTCAAAATTTGAATATTAATTTATGTCCTTTTTTAAATACTAAACACTTTTATATAGTTGACCTTTTCCAGGTCAACTGCAATGTGCACTACAAACAACCCTTCTGGCATGTGGTAGCAGCTACTCAGATGTTTCTAAGGCTGTTGAGGAAGTGACCTATTCTGTATATGGTTTGGATGTTGTGAATCAGCTTGCATGCTAAAAAGCAGCTCCAACGACAAGGTAACGTATATTATATACTTGCTTACTCTTCACTGTTTCCTTGTTGTACTAATGGCCAGATGTGGATGGCTTCCTAGTGTTAACTCTATATTGAAATGTATAGTGGCTGCATATTATTTTATCTAATACCTTACTGATTAGTTGATGTGGTTCACGAGTCCATAAAATGTGACTGCAAATTTCTTTTTGTATCTAACATTGTCAGTGATCATCCATTCAAATGGCCATTAGTACAAAAACTCGAAATTTTGAGCTGCATATGTAGGTCGGTAACATACCAAAAAATTGGTACAAAACTGGTATTTTTGGTTCCGGTACCGGCACCAAATATTTTCATATTTCAGGATTGGGAATTTCGGTACCGGTACCGTTATGGTACCGATCTCTTCCCTAAACGAGATGACATTGAGTCATATTTATAAGCGTTTATTTCTGAGGTCGGTAACTGCAGTTTTTAATACATCTAAGCACATCTTTATTATAATATTCTATTATATTAAAAAAAAAATAATTGAGTTCAGGATCTTAGTTAGGGGGTTTAAACAAGCTAACCAGAGCCTGATTTCGACTTAATTCGGCCTAGGCTCGTTTTGACTTACCAAGCTCGAGCTTGAGCTCGGCTTGTTTGAGCTCTTTTTATAAAGCTCAAGTTCGGCTCACGAGTTGCTTTTCAAGCTTGGGCCGACTTGCTTATTATATAATAACTAAACGATCCAAAGCTCCTCTTGAGTTCGGTTGTGTAATGTGAAATTAATACATACAAGTCCAAAAAAGCTAAAAACTTAAAACAATTACGAGTCTCGTTATGTAAGGCCCCGTTACCGGTGCCTCACATTTGGATATTGGATTTACTCATAAACGCAGTTCTAAAATCCGAGTTAATTAAAAACTTTCGCGGAATAATAAAATAGTCAACCATTCGTTACAATCATCCATAATTTGTCTTTTTAAAACATAACATAAAATATAGTGATAAAACATCATGACAAAATCCTTAGATGCCAGCTTCACCCGACCATGCCACGTGTTCTCCTCAAGCCAACTGCCTCATTCTACTCACCTGTGTGCATACTAAAAGTCAGCTACGCTGAGTGAATTCTAGTTAATAACATAACATACTTTACATACATACATACTTTCGTTCATACTTTTATACTTCATTTCTACTTTCATGCCTTCACTCATTCTTTCATACCTTTATTCATTCTTACTTACATTTATATCTTACGTTATAAAGAGCATTACGCCCTACTTCCTCGAGAATTATTAGGGCCCGGTTCCCTCCTTCCTCGAGTATTATTAGGGCCCGGTTCCCTCTTGCCTCGAATATTAGTAGGGTTCGGGTTCCCTAGTTTTCGAATATTAGTAGGGTTCGATTCCCTCCTTCCTCGAGTATTATTAGGGCCCGGTTCCCTCTTCGTAACCATACAACCATACATCATACCTCGAGTATTATTAGGCCCGGTTCCCTTTTCGTTACCATACAACCATACATCATACCTCGAGTATTATTAGGGCCCGGTTCCCTTTTCGTAACCATACATTAACCTGCTTTTATTTTACTTTATAGCATTCATAAACATACATATCATCCTTACATTATACTTAACATTTCAGCTTGTCGGTACGTGCAATATCCGAAGATCGTTCACGTACCGATGAGCCATCATTTATAACTTTCACATAATCAGATAAGGCATACACTTATAACTTAGGATAAGTGTATTAACAATCACATCGAGTATGCACACAGTCCTGAAAACATAACACAGAAATGGGGCTAGAAACTCACCTGGATTCTGTTGCGTTCACCGTTAATAGTATCCCCTTCTTTAATTGAGCACGGGTAACTGTTATTTATACATGTGTGTTAATCATCCGCACACTATTAAGTGGGTTATATAATTAGCCTATGCATCATCTAAGTTGGGCTTGATGTTAGACTTAGGATAAAGGGGCCAGCTTGTTGACTATCTGGGCCCAACTGGACTCAAGCCCAAGACCCAACAGAAAACTAGTCAGCCGAGAACTCTTGGCAGAGAACTCAGCTCGTGACCGAGAACCCCATAGCCGAGAACCACGTGGCCGAGAACCACCTGGCCGAGAAATTGGCCGCCGAGAACTCTCTTTGGCCGAAAACCCGTCTTGGCCGAAGTCTCAAGTTGACCGAAAACCATAAGGGTTGACCTAGGATCTTCACAGTTGGCCGAAAACCCCCAGCTCAGCTTATTTCCTATCTTAGGTTCCCACCTTGCCCAGCTACTTGTTCTAAGGTTCAAATCACGAACCTTTATCCATTTATTATCATCACCCATAATCTTTTTTACACTCGATAGTAGTCCTTCATCAAGATCTAGTCTATTTTAGGTATAAAGTTTGGACCTTTAATCCTAAAACGTTCTTTAAGCTAGATCTAGGGTTTCATTCATGAACCGTATCTAACCATGAGTCCTTTACGTCCATATTAATCATCAAGTTTGAAGCTTTATGATTTATCTAGACCCGATCTAGTCTATGTTCAATTTTCATGGCTAACCGTTCATAAAAATGCAAGCTTTAAGATCAAGAACATACCTTTATATGGTTACTAGGTTACGGCTAGCTTGTTATGGAGTATTGATCTTGTATCTAGCTTGAATATCTAGGATCTATCAACAAAAGGTTCGATTTTTGATCTCGGCTCCTTGTTCTTGCTTGCGGCCAAAATGGAAAGATTTGCAGGTGTGTTTTGTGGTGTAAAGTGGATAAGATGGATGGAAATGGAAAGATTTAGGGTTTAAGGGGTATTTATGCTCCCTTAGGCCCATGGACCCTAGGCCCATCTTTCCTTTTTATTCCATGATTAATCCCATCTAAGCCTACTTATCTTTCTCTCTTATTATTATTCTATTTACTAACCCAAGTAAACTTTTCCATAATATAATATTTAAAATATTATTATTTGAAGCTCGGGATGTTACACGTTAAGCCTCGACATGCCTAAACGAGCTTCGCATAAAGGCTCGTTTAGGCTCGATAACTGAATGATTGTTATTGTTTAGTACATCGGTGCCTAAAAAAATCCATCTTCGGCATCAAGTCATAAGGTAAAGCAGCCCACTAATCTGGTCCATAGGTAATCTCCATTCTAGTATTCATCCCAAACTTAAACATAATCATAGAGCCATAACAAACCTGGAACCTGCACCTCCCCAATCAGTGCAAAACTCTTTCAAAGCCTCTTTTATAACTCCCAAAAGTTGGCATTAATGATTAGAGTAGACAAAACTGTCTAAACAAATAACTCATTCAAAACAGTCCAAATCTCAACAAAGATTCCAGCTTTCTAATGGTCCTGATCCAAACGTAGGCGGACTTGGTTATAAACAAACCGGTTGACTTAGCCATTGACTTGTAGATTTGTATTGATTGTGACTTATATAGTGACCTTGTTGTATTTGTGACTTCTAGAGTTTGACCTTCTCTAATATGACTTAAGAAATCTAAGATGACCAAAATACCAAAAATACCCCTGCGTCATAAAAATCCAATACATTCTTCTATCCGGTGTTTGACTTTGTTTCAGCTGCTGACTTTCACTCTCCCGCTGACTTTGAAAACAGTGATCATATTTGTCCATATTGAAATGACCAAAAAGCCCCTGAGTAACATTTTTTCATATAACAACCAAATTATTCAATTTTGTTGACCTGGTTAAGGATGGAACCTCTACCACAAATGTTTTATCCCAATGTAAGCTGAAAAAATGGTTTCCAACACCTAAATTCTCACTTATCAACCTGAGTTGTTTTCAAAATTCCACCGGGATGGAGGCAATTCTAGGCTGATCAGAGAACTTCATTCCTCTGTAGTCAAGTAAGAATCTTTCAAAATGCCCAAAATACCCCAACGTAAGAGTTTTCAAACTTGCAAGCTGGTTATTCAAATTTCTTTGAGCTTGGTCTCATGAATAGTTTTTCAAGCTCGAGCTTGGCTTGGGCTCGGCTCGTTTTTTGTTTCTTAACTAGAGTCAATACAATTATATGTGTGTGTATATGTAAATCATTATTTTTATACATAACATAGTAAATATAATTATATCATCATTATACATAATAACTATTCATATAAAATATATAGTTACATTATTAATTTATAGTCAAATTATAATAACAAAAAACAATTAAATAATAGGCCCGCTCACGATCAAGCCTGTTTAGTGTCAGTTTAGTTACAGTTTGTTTACAAGTCCAGATTATTTGAATCTGCAGATAATGTGGGTATTTTTAGTTTGATCTACAAATATGTGGCTCGAAGTTTTTTTTCCAGATCGGGTTTTAAAACACGGTTGTATTTATTTGTGATGGGTTGTATTTTAAGTAGGGGTGGGGTGTGAAGAAGCCGAGCCGAGCCTGAGCTTGACTATGCTTGAGCTCGGCTTGTTTTGACATATGAGCGAGCGAGCTCGAATTTGTCTCATTTCGAGTTCCTTTTCTATAGCTCGAGTTCACCTCGTCAAATTATTTTTTAGGCACGGTCTAAGCTCATTTATTATTTATTAGTTATTAGTTATACGCTTTCATTAATTTTTATATATTTTTAGAAAACAATTAAACATGCCTAAGCTTGGCTCGACCTTGACTGGGATCTTTGATCCGTTTGCCAAAATCGTTATCTTTGATCCGTTTGCCAAAATCGTTGTTTTGACCTGTCAACTAAATCAACAAATTTTGACCCGTTTGCTAAAGTCAGAAATCATGTTCCAAAGGCTAAGCTATCGTTATGTGTTTTTTTCATGAGTCTAGGATTAATTTTTACTAATCCACAAGTTATTATAGTTAATATTTACCAGCTTGCTAAAATATTGGCTCATGGTAAAGCCTATCATGGTCCATTAAGACCCAATAATGTCTATAATTGTTCACTATAAGCCAGCATGAATATTGTATCAGCATGAATATTGAGATACAATATAGACAATAAGACATATATTCTACTTTTGCTCCTTAAGATATAATTTGACCCATTACAACCATGATAACCCTTTAAGGCCCAACATATAGCCCATGAACGTCAAAGAGTTTGACTAACTAACTGGTATTTATTAAACAGTTAAAGAGTATATTTGACTTTTTCCCAGATGGGTTAACAAATTGTGTATTTTCTCTTAATAACGTGTTCGGGAATCCATATTAACCATGAGTATGTTTTGTACTCAGATTGATTAAATAGCACATACTTTTGAAATTGTTTAAAATGATACTGTTTAAAATAAGACGATATAAACATTTTTATATCTATTGCTTGTATTTTTCATATTGTTGTTGTTCAAATGTTTCTAGACAAAGATATAACTAGAAAACCCCTTGAAGTCGGTGCTTGATTGGTTGGTTTAGGGGGTACAATTGGCTAAATTGGGGCATGTATTGCAGTAACTTCAAGTCTTAAAACTAAACTTATACCCCTCACATTTTGTGTTGGTTGCAGTTTTCAATCTTTTCAATAAAAGCCACCGGATATGAAAATTGTGGGCTTTCTTTGCCCGTTGGGCCTGTTGACCCATAACTACAAGAAAAAGAACTCGCCGGAAAATCTCAAAACATTACTGCTGGTAAAGTGTCTTGCAAACTCATTTAGTTAAGAATTTGAACCTGACCCATGATCTAACTTGTTTGACCTCTTATATTGCATAATGGATGTCAAGTTATTGATAAAATTCTGATAAGATGTTTTTGTTACAATATACATAATGTGATTGAGGCTGGATTAATTGCTCTTGTGTTCGTCTTTCTATTTCCAATAATGGCTCGAGAACATTCTGAAAGTAGGTGAGGAGGAAAAGCAAGCCAACAACATAGCAACTATTTTATTTTATTTTTTTGGTATTTATATAGGAATATATTTTATTGTTTTCTTGTGTTTAATTTCAATTATATAATTTCTCAACTAAACTGAAGTTATTATTTTATCTTTATTTCTTGTTTTTTTAACCCTTGCATTCCGGATGTTTGTATATAATTTGCATATCAAAATCTTTTCACAGGTTTGTATATACCTAACGATACCCATTTTGCCCCTAACTTCAAGAAGTTTCAACAACATAAGATGTTTACTGATGTTAACCCAAATTTTGACATTTTTTATCATAGTAAATTCAGTTTATGGTTTGAAGGCTATAGATATTACTAGGTTGTGCACAATGACATTGCGTACAAGTTAGTTACATGGATGAAATTGTCATACCAAGAATATAAGTCGTAAGACCATATATTGATACGAATCACATGTATAGTTTAGTAAATATTAGTTGATACAAGGCGTATTTGAAAAAAAAAAGTGTTTTCATTCAATGCTAGTATAAATGTTGCCAAGCGAATGTTGTATACACAAAGTGAAATTAATTACTTAAATTTTATTGACACGCTAAATGCCACTAAAAGTATGGCATACACAAAGTGCCATTACAATTGAAATTTTTAATAGCGCAAATACAAAATGCCACTAAAAGTGTGTGCCAAGTAAACGTGGCATATGCAAAGTGCCATTAAAACCAAAGTATTAGTGGCAAAAATGCTAAATGCCACTAAAAGTGTGTGTTAAGAAAATGTGGCATATGAAAAGTGCCACTAAAACCAAAAATAGTGGCACAAAAGCTAAATGCCATTAAAAATGTGTGCCACTAAATGACATTTTTTGTAGTGTTGGAGATGCATATTTGTTAGGTTTAATATGAAGACATGTTCGTCCTAATGTTTCTAATAGGGGTGAGCAAACTGATAAGACCGGACCGAACGGAGTGTTAACCGACTCGAAACCGAAAAATAGTTAAAATCCATAACCGAGATCAGATCCGTGTAATAAGTTTCGGTTTCAGTTTCGGTTTCGGACTTGTATAGATCTTGACCCTAATTTAAACAAGTAAAACTTGAGAATATCTAGATCCTAACAGTTTCATATAATTATTGATTTTGAAACCTTTCACTAACTTTTAAATAAAAAATTGATGAAATAGTATTTCTGGAAGTTAATTTATTTAAATATATGTCACAAACATACAGCTCTTAGTTTAAGTAGAGGGAATATAGAGTTGCAGAAATCAGTTATCGTGTTCAAACAGGTTTGTGCTTAAAGCAGTTTGGGTTTTGTCGAACGCAGTCAACATCGTGTTTTGGCTCAAAGTTTGGGTTGAAACCAGTTTATACTGGAAAAAGGATTAGTTTGGTTTTAAAACAGGGACATATATTATACGGTACATGTTTAACCAGTTTCAACCCTATGAGTCAGTCCGGGTCAAAAACCAGCCCAGTTTCCAAAGTTGTTTCTGGTTTGTTTTAATAAAACGGTTTACAATATCATATCATATACACTCGTATACGGATGCCAACTTTCAACACATTTGATTCTTTCAGTCCCGTTTAATCAATTTGTTTTGACTAAATTATTTATGGTTTCTCATTGGATCCCAAATCAAATAACTTAAAACTGCACAAATCAAATAAGAAACTCTTGTGATGACACATTTGATAAATGTATACATTTGGGTTTTTCCAAGGATGCATATACAAACAATGGGACCGTATATCTATACATATTATGCGCAATCAAAACTCATTTGCTATGCATCAGCCTGGTTCATACCTTCTTAATCATTTTACAGCCCTAGTTTCTAATCGGTTTGTTAAGCATGATAGTTGATTTCCGACATATTATCTAGGGAGTATTGTTGGTATAATCTATAGCAATGCTTGATCATGGTTGTATAGGGAATTAGTTGGCCCAAACCGTGCTTTTTACTTTAGTGTTAGAGATTTATGAGCTTAATGTATAGTAATATGCGATTTATGTCTTTTATGTTTAAAGTTTTATTCCAAGTCAAATGAATAGATTCATATGCTTTTTTAAGGTGTTACTTGTAACACGTTTTTTCCTTATCTGTCAAGTCTTCTTTCTAAATAAAATTTGGCCAGTTATAAAAAAGAAAAAAAAACTAATCATTTGATTATACTTTAAAACATAACACTTATGGCTGTTTAAAATAGTTACAATATTTTCTTTATTTGTCACCTATATATATTTATTAAATGATACAAAAAGGCATAGACTATATTAACTAGGACTCTCTTATTGTGTACCCGTGAAAATAATTTTATTTTCATGGTTATTGGGTTATCCAAATACAAATACAATAATATTCCATTATTAAATCAAACGATAAGATATTTAAAATCTGACTAAATACATGGAGATAATGTTTATGTTTTCAGAAACATTTTGTACCTGATCCAAATAACCGGAAGCAAACTCTTCAATCAATTGTGACAAAATGGAGAAACTTCAAACATAAACTATACAAAAATTTCAATTAGCCAAAAAGAAATGACCCAAAGGCGTTGCTTAATCCTCCTACTATGTATTGGTTCTTGACAAAAGAAGATTGGAAAGTTTTCGTAGCATAAAGACTTTCCAAAAGGTGGCAGGTTAGTTAATTTTTTCACATAATTATATATAATAATAATAATATATCATGTATCATTTAGTAGTTTTATCATAATTATATATAATAAAATACATTAAGATTAATAGGCTTATTTACACTTGAGATAAACTCAAGTTAGTATCTAAAGGTCAGGCTCGTTAAACTCAACTACGTTTTATCAAGCCGATTTTGAGCAGCTCACAAACTGCTCGAATTATAGTCATTTACAAATTAGGATAGAACCAGGTTTACATCATAAAATGCCCTATAGCAGAAAATTAAACAATGAAATGATTTAAAAATCATTCTCATAAACAAAATGTAAATTACAACACAAGTTCATAAACTATAGCTTTTAGCTATAACATATACATCCCATTAACATAATTGTGGTTACAGTCCAAATGCCACCCTCTGCACGTAATCTTGTCATCTCTTGCTTGGCATCCTAAGCTTCTGCTAAAATAAGGATACTGAACAGATGCTTCTGTTATATTTTGAGATTCCGCGGCTATCTTTCTTTTCTTAGGAGACGGTGAAACCTTTGACTTGTGTTTGTCTTTAAATGTTTTTTGGAGAATGACTACTTTAAAAGATGGTACTAGTCATGGAGATTGATAAGATTACCATACTCCTGAGATAGTGTATACCTACAAATACATAAAAGTTACCATGCTCCTGTAAATAAATTATACTATTATTAGTTTAAATTGAAATCCAAGTTTTACTAGTTTTATTATATGTTTGACTAAATTTGGTTTTTGGTTTTTTAGAAATCATTGGGTGCTGGGCGTACTACACATGAAAACAATGACTTGCTATTACCTTGATTCTCTAAGGCCAGGAACTGTTAATTTGCAGTTGCAACAAATTATCGATGGGTAAATTATACAAATTATGGAAACATTATGTTTTAGTATTTGATATATTTTTTAACATTTTTTGTAGTGCAATGAACTTGTACGGTACACAAAGTGGATCAAGGGCAAAACTCAATTGGGTCAACACTAGGGTGAGCATTTAATTCCTTGTTGAAATGGTAGTTTTAACCTCATTATATGAATCTATGTTACGATGACTATTTGTTATGTATTTATGTAGTGTCCATGTTAGCCGGGAAGCACCGAATGTGGCTACTTTATGTTAAAGTTCATGAAAGATATAGTTAATGAAGAAATTGTAATGCTGGTCAATGACAATGTAAGTAAATTTATGACAGTAGGTTTAAGTTATAGTGTTAAGGTTATAGCAGCTTTTTATATTTTCATTATTGTATCAGTTTAGTAAATTTATGACAGTAGGTTTAAGTTATAGTGTTAAGGTTGACTTTTTACAGTCAAGCTGATGATTAATGTTGATCAAAATGTGACATTTAGTTAGGAACTTTTTTCCCTAAACCTAGATAAATAAGTCTCCATAACCAGTTAAGAACTTAGGATATGAAGTTATTATGTTATGTGATCAATAAAAATTAGTATTTCTGCTGTAATTAGACTCAATTCGCTTATGCTATTGATCTTGTAAAGTTGTCGTATTGTATATGCTAGATCAGGTT
Organism: Bidens hawaiensis; assembly: GCF_021521415.1. Classification (NCBI taxonomy): domain Eukaryota; kingdom Viridiplantae; phylum Streptophyta; class Magnoliopsida; order Asterales; family Asteraceae; genus Bidens; species Bidens hawaiensis. The sequence goes on from NW_027492880.1 coordinate 52,927, forward strand.
ATCAAGTTGCTTAGTGGAATATCTGATTGACCACTTTTTTGACAAATCATTTGAACTTTAGGTTTAACTAATCTAAATTTTTTCTCAGGTTGGGGGAAGGAATATGAATACACGGATGCTGATATTAATGGAATTCGTGAAGAATGGTCGACTTTTGTGGCATCCTTTATTTACCGGTGAATGTTCGTATCAATGTTAATGAAATGTTAAACTTTGAAATATTGTGAAGAATGGTCGACTTTTGAATGTTTGTTAGTATGCTGAAATATTATATGAAATGGATTATTTTGCTATATATGAATTTTAGTTTTATTATGAGACGCTAATTGTCATTATTTAATGTTGAAATTACAAATCTGTCAAAAAAATTCTTTTTTATAATACTTAAAACCATGACACCTAAACGCGTGTCAAAAAAGAATATGTCAATAATGCTTGTCATAAAAAGATGACACACAAATTTGCATCATTTTTTCTTTATGGCATAGCCTCATCTCATGTCATCTACCCCTTTAATGACGCGCATGGCAAAGAACTATTTTCTAATAGTGTATATAGATGAAAATGAAGAATATAATATGACAGGATTTTAGAAATATAAATAAAACATAAAGATTAATTTAGAGAAAAAAAAGTTTAGAAATTAAGGTTGAGATTACAATGAATGTTCTATATATGCCTCAAATCTCGATTATAAAATATACTTTACGTTTTAGTCAACTCTTTACTACAAATATCAACATTTGAAATAAATACTTACTATACAGAGTAAAATCTAAAAATAAGTGTTAATGAAAATAAATTTCAAGTTTTAGGTGTCATTTGCAAAAAATTTCAGAAATAGGTATTATAAACTAGTCGTGACGAGTATATTATGATAACACACGAGTAGTATGTAGGATCAATTAAAATTTGTCACGTGCACTTAAACTAACTATGACGAACATGTTCACTAATCATTTACATGTCAAGACTAAATAAGTTTCATGCCTCGCAATCAACGATCATGAGTAATTCATAAGTCCTTTAGTCGCGATGACTAGTTTACCCGGTTTAAATTTCCTACACGAGTAGTTTGTTAGTGGTTAACTCGCCGCGACTAGGTTAACCTTACAATCTACTTGTCGTGACTAAAGGACTTATGAATTACTTGTGGACGTTGATTAACGAGACATGAAACTTATTTAGTCGTGACGAGTAAATGATTAGTGAACCTGTTCATTACGGTTAGATTAATGACATGTGTCAAGTTTTAACTGTAACTACAAACTTTTCTTCACGACTAGTTTATTATACATATTTCTGAAATATCTTACAAATGACACCTAAAACTTGAAATTTGTTTTCATAAATGCTTAATTTCGGAATTTTCCCTACTATAAATACCTATGCAATCATATCGATTATACTAAATTGTCATCTACATATGTCAAAAGATTAAACACATGTAAAAGATTTGATAAACATAAGGAAAGATGCACACTGTTTGCCCGAGAATTGATCGCATAAAGCCTGGTTATCTATAGAAAAAATATGAAAAAATAACTAACGTTGAAAATCTTGACAACAAAAAAGACATAATTGCGACATCCGACAATGAGTTAATTAAGTCATATCGGGACAAACTAAACAACTAAAGATTATGTTTTTCAAGTGATAAAGAAAGCGAATTAGAAAATTAACCCGGTCAAAGGCATTTGGCCGTGGTTACAACATCCAAGGGTTTGTGAACATTAGGGGTATCCACGGTATGCTTTTCCATGTTTTAGGTCAAACCGTAAATAAATTCATTAGTAACAGTGTTTCATTTTTGTTAACAAAAATCAAACCATAGAATTCTTGAACCTATCAAACCAAACCAAACTATTAGACAATGAGTAATGGGGCATTATAGGGCATCACACAGGTGGATAAAGCTCATACACCATCCCAAGGGCTTTATGGGGTGTTAATAACGTTGTAATGAAATGACCGTTTTTAGAATAAAGTTTTGTATGTGTTTTGAAGTGGTATGATTTAAGGGACGTTAATTTGTATGACATTACACATTTTTTTTCTAAAAAATGTGGTGATGATGCGACGAATGCCCTTTAAAAGAAGTACTAACTATAACCGATAGTCTTAGTAAGATAGTCTTAGTAACGGTTTGGGCTATCTAGTTTATCTCTCTCTTAACATATTAGTTAAAAGATATCTAGTTTATCATTACAGGTTGAGATAAAATTAGGGTTGTTAAACTATACTTTTCATAAACATAACCCCAATTTAATTTTCCACCCCTCAAATGACACAAAGTACTAACCTAAATAAATAACACGAAACTATTAAGTCAAAATAGATACACAATAAATCGGGTTGTCCATGTACCCATCTCGACTGTGAGCCCAAAATATGATATAGACGTGTGAAATATGAACCCTTTGAGACAAAATCTAAGCATGTTAAACTTGAGTTTTATTATCTTCAATTGCAACACCAACTACAAGACTTTATTTTTATCTTTTTCTTTTTTATTTCACAACTCCACATTACCTTCTCCAACTCCCACATTTCAACTCCACTTCCCACCCATTCTTCTCTCTCTCTCTCTCTCTCTGTCTCTCTCTCTCTCTCCACACACACACACACACACATAATATATCTATTATATAACCCCTCTCTCTCCACCATATCTAATCTCTTTAAGCTCACTTCAACCCCTCTTCCACACACAAGACAGCTTCAAAAAACCTCTATATGACTCTATGAACTCCAATAAAGCAACAAGAAACAAGTTTTAGCAACTAATGCTAGCAAAAACCACAAAAAATGAATCTTGTGTCTTGTTTCATCACAACCCTCCTACTCACAACACTCTTCACCTTATCCCAATCAAGAAACTGCAACAACACAGATCATCTTCTCATCCTAAAAGCCTTTGCTCCAGTTTCCAACTTCAACTCCTCATGGATTCACTGCTCAAACTCATCAATCTCAAACATCAACCTATCTTCAAGAAACCTTATAGGTACCCCCTCATGGAACTTCATCAAAAACATAGCTCATCTTCATACCATTAACCTCTCCAACAACTCTCTTAAAGGCTACATACCCACATGGCTTTGGTCAATTCCAACTTTAACAGAAGTCAACCTCTCACACAACAAGCTAGGTGGTACAATCGGGTTTGAATCCGGATCCGGGTCGGGTCAATCTTCAATCCAAATTCTCAACCTTTCATCCAACAGGTTCACTAACTTAGCTCATCTTTCCAACTTCTCAAACCTATATGTTCTTAACATGTCTCATAATAACCTAAAGGTGTTACCTTTTGGTTTAAACTCTTTAAACAAACTCCAAATTCTAGATGTTTCTAGTTGTAACATATCCGGTAACTCAAAACCCTTGTCGGATCTAACCTCATTGGAACATTTAGATATCTCAAACAATCATATGACTGGCACATTTCCCAAGGACTTCCCACCACTTTCCAATATTAATTTCTTGAATATCTCGTTTAACAATTTCACCGGCTCATTACCTTATGATAAAGCTCAAAGGTTTGGTAACTCTTCGTTTATTAACGCTGGTATGTTATTCAAATTCTCTAACCATTCCAATAATAATAATAATAGTCACACTCACACCCCAAAACAACCGCATAATAATATTATTCCATCACATAGTAACCCTAAAGATCCAACACCCACTAAAAAGGATCCAAAACCCAGTTGGAAAAACCGGTTATTATTCAAAATAATAATAATATGTTCCGGGTCAATCTTGGGATTATCCGCCATTGTGTTAATAATATGTTGCATACATAAGAAAAGAAAGATGGCTAGAAGGAACAAATGGACTATATCTAAACCGGTTAATAATAATAATATACATCAGCCTTTTAAAGTCGAAAGATCGGGCCCGTTTTCATTCGAAACGGAGTCCGGCTCGTCGTGGGTGGTGGACGTCCGTGAGCCGTCCGCGGCAGCGGTGGTGATGTTTGAGAAGCCGTTGATGAGTTTTAGTTTTAAGGATTTGATGGCTGCCACGTCGGAATTTGGGAAAGAATCGTTATTGGCTGAAGGGAGGTGTGGGCCCGTGTACCGAGCTGTACTGCCAGGTGAGATCCACGTGGCGGTGAAGGTGTTGGAGAGTTGTAGAGGGATGAGTCATGAGGATGCGGTTTGTATGTTTGAGGAGTTGGCGAGGATTAAGCACCCGAATATACTTCCGATTTGCGGGTATTGCATTGCAGGTTAGTTTTCGCTTTTAACACGGTTAAATATTGTTCAATCTGACCGGTTATGTATATGTTCGAGTTCGGTTATGAAGATACTGATATTTGGGTTTGCATGTGTCGGTTTTAAGCTCAACCACACAGAAAGCCGAATTTTTTGGTGGTTTACTTTTCGAAAACCGTTCAGTTTTAATTTTCTCGGTTTTCGGTTCAGTTTTTTAGACGGAAAAAAAATGGCTCTAGATTATCATTTGTGCCTAAATCTTTTTGCCAATTGATAATTTTACAGTTTGGCTAAAGTATTTGTGTTAATTAAATTATTATATTGGTTCAGTCCGGTATTCAAAAAACATAAACTAAACTTTGAATTAAGTTATTTTGATTTGGTTATTCGTGCACACCCTTTTGGTAGTGTTTCATGTACACCTCATTGTTTTTATTATGGTCAAGAGGGCTTCCTTGTCTATTGGGGGTTTTATGCTATATTGGTATATGTTTCTATGATTTTAGTTGTTCAATACAATTGCCTGATTAAGAACACAAGTAACTATAGGTCAATGGATTTGAATTTTGTCCAAACTTTAGAAAGTCAAATTAGATCATGTGAAGGGGGGAGAAGATATGGGCAGAAAAAGGGGCAGAGGGATGGAAAGATGGTCAGAATATATGCAATAAACAACAATTTTGAATATGAATACTCCAAAATAGGTCATCATTAGGTTGACAAATAACTTTCTTACCACAGTATATATACATACAGGTGAAGCGGTATAGAATGGGTGAAACCATTTATTAAATTATTCAATGACATTCAACAACTTTAGAATTATTTTTATAGATATTTATTAAATAACAATATTATTAAATACCCATCCATCATTTCATAGACCTTCAATAGTATATAACTGTTGTGTATTTAATGCAACTTTCAAATTTACGTCTCCAATAGTCCAATTTAAAATCATATTTTCATTACATAAATAAACTTATATAATTTACATTTATAATTTCCACGTGTCTTGCAGGTAAGGAAAAACTAGTATTATACGAGTTTATGGCCAATGGTGATCTCCACCGGTGGCTACAAGAACTACCCACCGGAAAAACCGACGTGGAAGACTGGAGCACTGACACGTGGGAGGATCCTGCTGAGTCATCATCACCCGTAAAAATGGAGTGGCGGACACGCCATAACATTGCTGTCGGAATAGCACGAGGCTTAGCCTATCTCCATCACGCCCAATCGGTACCAATCATACACGGCCACCTCGTACCGTCGAACATCCTCCTTTCGGATTATCTCGATCCCCGAATCGCTAACGTCGGACTGAGTCACAGCCGAGTTGACTCACCGACCACCGATTATGACGTGTACAGTTTTGGTGTTGTGTTAATCGGGTTGTTGACCGGTCAAACCGGTTCGGAGGAAACGGTGGCGAGAGCAAGAAAGTTAGTCCGGGAAGGGCGCGGGGTTGACGCGTTGGACTCGCGGTTGCGACTCGGAGACAACTCAGTTAGTGAGATGGTCGAGTGCCTCAGAGTCGGGTACTTATGTACGGCCGAGACGCCTGGGAAGCGACCGACAATGCAACAAGTTTTGGGGATGCTTAAAGACATACATCCCGTGTCGCCTGAGTTAAGCTGATCGTCTTTTTAATTAGGGATCTGATTTTCATACACTAGTATTGAAATTTGAAAAAAAAAAAACATTGTAAACAACCAATTTACAATGTGTAAAGTGTAGTTTATTATTATTAATTATTAATTAATATTGTTTTGTCACGGTGTTGCTTTTGTTGAGAAATACAGAGCTATGATTACTGAATCCAGACGATTATCGTTTCAGTAGATTGTACGCTGTGCGTGAAAAGTTGTACAGGTTACTTTTTGGGTTTAGTAGCCGTAACGACTGTAGTTCTGTTGATTGACGTGAGAGTCGTTACTTTCAAATCAGTACATATCTTGGAATTCAAAAAAGTCTTTACATCTATTTCAGGTTATCGTACCATGACAACTGCATAGGGTACTAGTGGTGATGCAGTGTATCTATCTTCTTTTGGGAAAGTCACGTGACCTTTTTTTTTTTCTTTTTTTTTGTAGAGTTATACACTTAAATTATTTATCTAGTCGAAAATAAAAAGTTTATACAGTAATATTAATAGGGATTTGTTTTTCACTTTTACTTTGTAAAGAGTTAAAACACTTTTAAGAATTATCATGGAGTCGAAAATAAAAAGTTTATACAGTAATATTAATAGTGATTTGTTTTACACCTTTTCTTTTTAAAGAGTTATACACTTTAAAAAATTATTATTAAGGGGTTAAGTTATTCTACAATGATAACAAAAAGGAGAAGTGTGAGAAGCCATAAATAATTGACATGTGTCAAGTGAGGACCAAATGAAAAAGGGTATAAAGGTAATTGTACACATTTTCTCTCTCCATATGCAAGACACATGTTAATACCCCCAACATTTTAGAACGTTTATAACTTTTTCGTATGACATTTTTTTAAAAAAAAATATCATCATAATAACAAGCGTTTTTTTATCTTTAATTTGAGTATGATTTTTGTTATATAAAAATTAAAACAAAAATCACGTCATTGTGTCTTTTCGCACACCATTGTGTCTTTTTTCATCATTGTGTTTTTTGAATCATAGTGTCTTTTCGCACACTATTGTGTCTTTTTGCACATCATTGTGTCTTTTTTCGTCATTGTGTCTTTTCGCTTATCATTGTGTCTTTTTTCGTCATTGTGTCTTTTTCCCCACACCATCGTGTCTTTTTTCGTCATTGTGTCTTTTCGCACACCATTGTGTATTTTCGTTTATCATTGTGTCTTTTTTCGTCATTGTGTCTTTTCGCACACCTTTGTGTCTTTTTTCGTCATTGTATCTTTTCGCACACCTTTTGTGTCTTTTTTCGTCATTGTGTCTTTTTTCGTCATTGTGTCTTTTTGCACACCATTGTGTCTTTTCGATTATCATTGTGTCTTTTTTCGTCATTGTGTCTTTTCGCTTATCATTGTGTCTTTTTTCGTCATTGTGTCTTTTCGTACACCATTGTGTATTTTCGCTTATCATTGTGTCTTTTTTCGCACACCATTGTGTCTTTTTTCGTCATTGTGTATTTTCGCACACCATTGTGTCTTTTTTGTCATTGAGTCTTTTTGCACACCATTGTGTCTTTTAGTTTATCATTGTGTCTTTTTTCGTCATTGTGTCTTTTCGCACACCATTGTGTCTTTTTATCTAATACATAAAACACAATGCTTAATAGATGTTACACAACAACTTGGAACGTAAAACACAATGGTGAATACGTATAACACAATAACTTGGAACGTAAAACACAGTGGTGAATACGTATAACACAATGACCTAAAACGTAAGACACAATGGTGAATACGTATAACACAATGACCTAAAACGTAAGACACAATGGTGAATACGTATAACACAATGACTTGAAACGTAAAACACAATGGAAACAATATATTACACAATGACACAATGAACAACAAAAAAACACAATTAAGAAAACCCATTAATTTTTTTTTAAATTTTTATATAACAATATGATACTCATACTAAAGATAAACAAACGCTTATTATTATGATGAATTTTTTTAAAAAAAATAATGTCGTATGAAAAAGTTATGAACATTTTAAAATGATTGGGGAATTGACATGTGCCTTGCATGTGGAGAGAGAAAGTCAACAAAAATGAGTTATTACCTTAATGCCCTTTTCATCAATTTTTATTTATTAAATTAATCTCAGTCATTCAAATCTAAGATCAATGGACTGGATTCCTTCTCGCCCTTCTCATTTTTGTTGTCCTTTGTATTTTAACTTTACCCTATTATTAAGTACAAAATAAAAGGTTCATACAGTAATAGGAGTAGTGATTTGTTTTTCTTGTATTTGTAAATTGCAGCTGGTTTTAACTTTTAAACTCATATTTTTACGGAAATAGTTAGTTTTTTTTACTTGGATTTGAGTCTCAAATTAATAGTCAAACACATAGCTATAGAATAAAAGGTCAAAGGTTTAATTACTGGAAAGCGTAACATTTAGTCCTTAGAAAATAACTATAATTTTGATTTAATGTTTTTTTATCACGAAAAAAAATGATAAGTTAAACAGAAAGAATGTTTGATGCAATACCATTTTTGATAAAACTTGTAATAAAATTCTTTATTCTATTTGGATCGTGAAAACATGCTTGTCTTAATGTTACGTATCCAAAAACAATCATCGAATCTTGTATATTTAAGTTTACAAAATCGAATTAGCCCCCGAACTGTTAATTGTGATGATTTGAAATATAAAGAACTTTTCGCTTGTTTCGGAAATATAGGTTCAACCGTAATTGAACAGCGCACATACAATTGAAGATTTGACCTATTTGATCAGGTTTTTAAAAGACTAATAAGTGCCAATCAGCTAAAGAACAACAATCACAACTCATAAATATATAAAATATTTTTGTAAAATTTATACAATAATAAAGTAACAAATGGATCAAATGCAAAGAGATGGACAAGTAGAAGTGGGCAAGGTGAGAGTCAGGGAAATCCCACTAATTGTTTGTCCCTTGTGCATTGTTTTACATCACCCCAAACCTTTATTCTAATTATTATTATTTTTTTCCCATTCTTATGTTTGTTCTTTTTAGGCTTATTTTAGTCACTTTATTCCATTTTTTCTTTATTTGGTGATCCTTTATTTCTATTTTCCTTTCGAATATTCTTTTTAGCCTTCTTTTTTCTTTCAAAAAACATAGAACTCGAATCTACTAATAAAGTTTAGTAATCAACTTAATATAATTAAAGTCTTAAAGATGATATAGTATAACCAAATTGGATGACGACCAGTACTTTATGTCTCCTTTCATTTAATATAAATCAAATAGGATGAGGATCATTAAAAAAAATTATTACCGACGAAAAATGCAATGACAAAAAAACTTGGGTGGCAAATCACGTTGAAAACCCGTCACAAACCCTCTAAAAAAATTCAATTTGTGATCTATATGCTTTGGTGATTCATCTTGTAAAGCTTTTTATTCACATTCAGATTGCTCAGGAATTTATTGTCACCGATGGGCATTGATTTGTTTGTAAAAAGTCATAGATTTGTGGTGTTTAGTTTAAAAATAAAAGTTCCAACTTTTAGAAAAATATTTAATGGATAATAGTATAATACCGCAAATGTCAACATAGTGTGTCCGTTTGGTATTGTTAATGTTATTAACTTCGCTAAAGCAAAATTTAAATAATGACTTACTGCATCTTAAAGAGTTCAAATTTCAAAATAACATTATATTTAAAATCTTAACATGAAATATACTTTAATTACATTAGTATAGCTTTATTTATGAACCGGTAAAAGCTAATTGAGGTGGTGTTTCTATCTTAACAAAATAGACTTTATCTGTAGAGTCAATATTAGTCTACGTTTAAGTCGTTAATATTGATTTTAAGAAAACGTGTAATTGAATTTGTTTATGATATTAAACTTAACCTTAAATTATTCTTTTTTATATATTTTTCATCTTAGCCAATTATTGGATGAAAGCCAATCGGTCCAATGATAGTCTCATGGTTTTCTTTTGGAAGATCGTGGGTTAGAGTCTCGTCTGAAGCAATTTGTTTCAGGTTGAGTCAGAGGTTTTCTCAGTTGTAGGTTTTCTCTTTGATGTATGGATTGGGTCACAATGTTTTGTTTTTGAACGGAAAAATGATTTAGTCGCTTGGGTGATCCAGTTGACTGGCCGTTAACTCTCAAAAAAAGCTGGATTGATTCAGCCATTTGGGACATATAATTGTGTGCAACTATATGTGTTGGGTTGAGAGGTCAATTATACAGACCAAAAGCAGTCAATGGGTTGCCGCTAGAAAACAACATGAACCCCAACAACTTTTGAACTCTTTTAAGTCTTTTCTTTTGTGCCCATCTGCCTCCATTTCACCTATTCTTTGTCTTTCCTCTTTGTTTCTTTGGTAGTTGTTACATATTCTATTCATAATTGTTTGTACTTTTAATAAATAAACTCTTGAATATCTAAGATCTAATAGAAAGGTAATTTATAAATCGGTAAATATTCAAGAAAAATACATTCTATAAAGAAAGATTAACTTCAAGGCATTTTTATGGGATTTTTTTTAAAATTTAAATATAGTGGAACTGGAACTAAATAACATACGCATTTAAATTTCATAATACAAATAAGATCACGATGCTAAACGTGTGAATCAAAGAAAAACAACAAAATGTATGGTGACAATAATCGATCAGTTTGAAGCTTACTAATCAAATAATCAATCAATTGAAGTTTTAGATGAATTCGTGCGAAATCAAAATTAACTGGGTATGATCTATTAAGTGGAATTTTACGAACTCGATCAATTGATGGGTAGGTTTCAGAAATATGTTGAGTGATTAGAGACTATCTCTTAATCAGTTAGGTATTTTGATGATTCAGCACAAAATTGCCAAACAGCCATTGTCTCCTGTTAGTCATGTGAAATCAATTGAGCGTGAGTCATGTTAATATTGCAACAAACATTGATTTGAATAACCGCGTTTCAATAATTACTCAAGTTATACACGATAATTACTCTACTTATAAAACCATATATAATTTTCATGCGACAAACATTAATATAAATAATTGTTATTCAACATTTACTTTAGTTATACCTTATAATTACTCTACTTGTAAAAAAATGATAACAAAGATAACTAATCTATTTATAAACACTAATTTATCCCGTTACCCAAGATAATTACTTTACATATAAAGCAATTATTGTAAGTAGAGAAATTTTGTTTAGAGTAACTATTTTTAAAAATAGAGTAATTATATTTATAATTGGTGTAATTATTTTATAACCGAAAGGTGTGGGGGCGGTGTTCTCACCGGTCTCGCATCATACCAGCTCTCGTCCCCTCCGTCCTGTCTCTTTCCGTTACCATTTCGTTCACCCTGGTACCAAGGATGCAATTGAACAGTTTTCTCTACCAATATCACTTCCGGACTTTTTAGCCCATATTTTGTAAAATAAGGTCTTCTAGGCCCACTGCAACAACCAATGTCTAAGCCCAATAACAGTCTAGTCCATCATTAGAAGTGCACAATCAGCGTATTTTCAAGAACCGTGATCGGGTAGGAACTGAGTCAGGAAGGATCCGGTTTAAGGTATAGTCGGATATTTGTCAAGGTTTACTGGGTTTTTATCAGGTTTCAGGTACGGTCGGGTCGGTTTTGACGGGGTATTAGTGGAACCGGTTCCGGCGAGTCCAGATAAGTTTCGGGTACGGTTCCAAAGACAAACCCAAAGGCCAAAACCTAGTCCGTACCCACGAGTCGGGTTTGATACCGGGTTTTTTCCATCTCTTTCCATTATCTTCATAAAAACATATTAAATAATATTTCATTAGTACAGTTATTAACATGTTAATATCGGGCTCCTTCATAAACCTTATTTTCATACCAAGTAAAACATATGCGGTTATGAATCGAAGTGGAGATTTATTTATTTTTCAAAATTCTCTCTAGAAGTTAGAAATGCATAACTCTCAACTTAAAAAAAACTGAATTGTAAAAAATGATTTTCATCAATTATGACAAACATAGTTACATGTAACTAGGTAGATGCGGTAGGTTGATGTTTTTGACAGTCGTACAACTTATTAAACCATGAGGTGCGACTGCAAGTCGTGATGAATTTGATCGGTGCAGGGATACGGAACAGAAAATAAACCAAAAAAACTTTGTTGGCGCCTAAATATAACAAATTAACATAGCAAAAACCACACATTGCAGTGGCGAAACAACGATACTTTGGTTGGTTGATGGTTACGACATTGAAAGTAATGGAAAACATAAATTTGTCCACATTTAAATACAACAATTTAACACAATTAAAATAGAGTTAATGGCCATTTTCGTCCCCGTGAGTTGCTACTTTTGCCACTTCAGTCCAAGTTTGAAGTTTTGTCTATTTAGTCCTCATACTTTTAGGCATTAGCCAATTACGTCCCCTGGTCTAACGACATCCAACTATGACGTTAGTTTAATGGTATTTTTGCCTTTCTCCTTTTAAGTTTGAGTTAATGTTCATCTTCGTCGCTGTGGTTTGATAATTTTGCCACTTCAGTACAAAGTTTGAAATTTTATCAGTTTAGTCCTCAAAGCCAATTAACCCCCCCCCCCCCCGCGCGCGCGTCTAACGACATCCAACTATGCTGTAACTTCGTTATCACGTTTCCCTTACGTGAGGGTTATAATCTTCGTTTTAGACGTAATCAATACCGTTTAGCTATCTACAACCCTAGAGTTCGACGAATTCAAGAACAACACCACGACTTGAAGAACACACAGGCGATTTTGTGTATCGATTTCTTGAGCAAACATGGAAATGTGGGATATTCGATCTCCTCATGTTGATTTCGACCCAGATACTCTCTATGTTAAATCTCGAATATCTCACATTTCCATGTTTGCTCAAGAAATCGATACACTAAATCGCGTGTGTGTTCTTTAAATCGTGGCGTTGTTCTTGAATTCGTCGAACTCTAGGGTTGTAGATGCCTAAACAGTATTAATTATGTCTAAAAAGACGATTATAACCCTCACGTAATGTCTAAAAAGACAGTTATGACCCTCGCGCAAGGGAAAAGTGATAACGAAGTAACGACATAGTTGGATGCCGTTAGACGGGGGAGATTGGCTATGATGACTAAATTGACAAAAAAATCAAACTTTGGACTGAGGTGGCAAAAGTATCAAACCCTAGGGACGAAAATAACCATTAACTCAAAATAAAACGTGGAAAGACAAAAATACCCTTAAACTAACGATGAGAACTAAATTGATAAAATTTCAATTTCAAACTTTGAGAACTAAATTGATAAAATTTCAAACTTTGAACTGAAGTCGCAAAAGTAACAAACCACAGAGACGAAAATTACCGTTAACTCATTAAAATATAAAAAAATGCGATGAACAAAAAAACACGCGCATTGCAGTTGCGGGCAAATACGAATTCGTTGATTCTGGAATGTGTTGCGACTACAAGCTGACACGAGTTCGGCCAAAACCATTTAACAGTATCAGTGGTAAAAAAAATCGTGTTTTATAGTGATGAACCAACACATATATAACTAAAAAACTGACAAACCACGTGCGACCACGTTGACCAATCACGTGATTGCATTGCCAAAGTTACTATATACTATATATAAAACTAGGTTTTTACCCGACGCGTTGCGCCAGACAGTTTGGATAACGCGTGGGGTATGTTGAATTTGTTTATGTTCCCCTTGCGTTGCAAGTATGCATTATTATCAGTTCAGTTGATTAACATATAAAACATTATAATATAAAAAAACAACATTTGTTCGTTTGGTAAAACCCACGTGCTGTCGGTTCTGGGCGCTCCGACGGCGAGTTGGTAAAACTCGGGCCTTGGTAAAACCTAAGAGTTGTCGGTTCTAGGTGTTGCGACGACAAGTCGACGCGAATTCGGTCAATTTCGGTTACATTTCTTACGATTCCGGAAGTAAACAACAAGGTCGGTATAATCCGGGCGGTGGTAAAAACCTAATGTTGTTTGTCCCAAGCATTTCAATGACGAGTCGAGTTGAATAACTGTTTAATTATCCAATATGAAAAAAAACACTAAAATACTGTGGACCACACTTTGATGCCCAATAGAGGTGAAGAAACACAGGTCCAATCCCCGGGTAAGGGTCCTGGATCCAATGAGTCAATAGGGTAAAATACGGTAATTACGACTAAGATATGAGTATAACTTCCCAAAGTCCAATGACCGGAACCTGCAAAACAGACACCGTGAGTCTCGTTACAGGAAGGAAAAGAGGGGGGGGGGGTCTTCCTGTAACCACCCTCCGGCGTGAGAATCAGTAACGTTCGTAAATGGAGAAAGTAATGAAGTAAACAGACTAAGTGTAGTCAGAATGCAAGTGAGTGAATGGATACCTCATACCGTTTGACAAGGTATTTATAGCCGAAGGATGTAGGAAGGTAATTGGGCCAACCTTCCTCTTCTAGAAGATCTTTAATAACCACCTGGACGCGTGTCCTTTTATAATAGGTTGAGCTATACGTCCCATGTGCATGGGTATAACAACCTGGACACGTGTCGCCCAATGATAGGACGGATCGCACCCTGGCCATGTGCACGGTTATAAAAACTTGGCTAGGTGTCCTTTGTTCATTGGCTGGTAGGTCACGTATTCCTCAAATAACAATCGTGGAAATTCTTCTAGATGGTAGTTGATTGGTGACAGCTGTCCCGTTGGCATTTCCTCCTGGTCGTTTGGGCGGATTGATATCCTGTCCTGCGGACGACTTCTGAGAGTGCAAGGATGCTTCCGCGCGTGGTATGAGGACGTTCTTCCTCTACCGTGATATGCGGGTGATCCGTATGCCCCGCGGGTGACCTATTAGAGGTTCCTCTGTGACCCGCGGGTGGTACTTAAGGGTATTTGGGTCTTTTTGGTACCCTACCTCTATAAGTCCCCCCAGTCCAGTGTTTCTTCCGAGTGAAGTCTTTTATGTGGGTGAAATTCTGGACTTAACGTATGCGGGGGTTTTTGAATCTTTTGGAATTGGGTAGAAAATATCTTCTGTTGGTGTGGATAATCATGAAAAAAGGACAAGTTGACCACTCGCACGCGCGTGAACAGATGATGGAACGTTTTGACGGCTGTCACTGTACCCGACTGTGCAGCGTTTTCTCTTTTTCGAATTTTCCGCGTGACATGACAATTATTGATTGGGTGATGATTTTCTCTCTCTACTGTTCATATCCCATCGCATTAATTGCGATGGGTATAAATAAAGAGAGACTCTTTTTTTTCTGAAGTTTTATCGCTCTTTTATTCTAATTTCCTTCATAGTTTCTCTGAATTTTTCATACACTTTTTCTTCTATCTTGTTGTATTCTATTATAATGTCGAACGTGTAGACTGAATTCGACGAAATAGAAGTGTCGTTGGATTATTCGGAATATGAAAGGTTGTTGGAAATTTACGGTATTCCACCTGAATGGGGACCAGAGTTTCCAGATCCTGGTTCTATAGCCAGTTTCCCACTGCCTGGGAAAATGGCTGTGTACGCTGATTACTTTGTTCATGGGAATTTCTGTCTTCCCATAACGAAATTTTTCCAGAAAGTGTTAACTGCTTATGGGATCCATTTATCCCAACTGCATCCTCGTGCTATGATGCGGATTCGTCATTACGAATTTGTATGCATAGCACGTGACATGGTGCCACACGTTGACCGATTTCCGGTTTTTTATCGTTTTACTAATCGTAATGGTTGGTACACATGTCAAGGGTTTTCCGATCGGAGTATCGGATATGAAGTTGAAAAGGTGTCCAAAGACTAGCGTAACAAGTTTTTTTGGATTTTTGAAGATGTGGTTCCTCTGGCCATGGTTCGTCGCCCAGTGAACTCCGCTCTTCCCAACATTGTCACGGCTGCTCACGAGGGTCGTGATTGGTACCGTGTTCTTACTACGGAGCCGACACCTATGCGGGCCTTGCCAGAGGAAGCCTTAGTGTGGGCAGGCATGAGCCGTTTGTGGCCAGCGGAATTTATGGAGCCCGTTTTTGTTAACCTGGATGAGAGTAAGTTATCTTTTATTTCCTTTTCTTTTCTTGAATATTTTTATGATTAAGCTTCCATCGTTTCAGGTCGGAGCTCTATGCTTAACGCTCTTTTTGAGGATAGAGGTTGTATCCGTAAGAGTATCCGCGATGCGGGAGACCAACCTATCCTTGAAAAAACCAAGTCTCAATTTCTCTTTCCTAAGAGGGTTCGAGCTGAACCTATTACTTCAAATGCCACCTTTGAAACAGGTGCATATGTTCTAAACCCTCCACCCCTTAATTCCAATTACTTCCGACGGGATGATCGCCATTCTATCATCAAGCGATAACGATGGCGATGCTTCTGATTTTCCTGTTTCCGAAGAGGAAAGAAACTCTGATGAGGATGCTTCTGAATTTTCCTCTGTCTCATCTTTATTGGCAGAGTTGGAGAAAAAGAGAGCTTTAAGGAATCAAACGGGCGCGATGACTGCGGATGCTGAGGCAGGGCCATCGAAGAAAAAACGAAAAATTCATCGCCCTAAGAAGCCCCAGTACAGTCTTGCCAATCGCATCGATACTGTAGAAGGTATGCGATTATCTTTAAACGTTATACTTTTTTTAAGATGTTTTCATCTGATTATAATTTTTTTATGCGGATCCATTAACCTTTGATGAAGACATATCTGAGAAATTACCCACCCCGACTCCTCAGACCGAAAAGCAACCATCTCCTCCTCCGGAAAAAGAGGAGGAGAACAAGCCGCCTACTCCGCCAAGTGGCATTGTGGCGGAAGATCGGCTGACCTACCCTCCGACTGAGACTATTATAGAAGATAAGGTGCCGACTCCGCCAATTGATATTGTAACAGAGGGAGTTAACAACCAGTCTGAAACTAATACTCGCTTTGACTATCTTTTCCAGGATGGGGGTGGTACTGGTGATCAGCAGGACAATCCTGCTGTTAATGAGGAAGGTTACAAGACTGAGGAGTCTCCTCCTCGGCCTCCTCCTCAACAGCCTTTTTCAACCCCGGCTCGCCTTAAACCTTCGGGTTCCCGTTATTACGGGGACACGGGCCTGGGTGACAAACATGAGTTGTTTGTCCCTCCATGGGGCCTTGCTAATGGGTCTTGGTTCTCCCATCCTAGAACTCGTATGGATTTTGTTGAACACTGTACGCCACCCGCTGAGATGACATATCAACGTGACCTTTCCCGCCATGATCTTCGCACAAATGTAGCTTATCATTTAGCTAATGCTTTGGCCGGGAGCCAGGAGGTCTTAAGTGAGTGGCGTACTCTAGGCGGGAAAGTGGGAGAAGCTCGGCGGGCCACTGAGGCTGCTAAGAAAGAAGCTGAGGAGCATCGTATTGCTGTCCAAACTGCTAAATGGAAACAGGCCAACGCGGAGAATGCCCTTAAGAGTGAGCAAGATCGTAATGCTAACGCTGCTCGCCGATGGAAGGAGGCTTGTGAAAGGCAAAATTCCATTCGTGAAGCTGATCGGGCAAAGGCTCAGAAGGACCGAGACGATTTAGTCCGGGCCCAAGAAGCAAAATCGGCGTTGGAAAATCAAGTGGCTCTTCAGGGTGCTCGGATCCATGATCTTGAAGCGGAACTAAAATTGCAGAAGGAGCGAGTCGATCTTAAGGACCAGAGTACGGCTGAGATTCAAACTGCCTATGACTCTCTCCTTCAAGCTCATGAAAAAGCAACTATGGAGTCCAAAGAGCTCCAGATGCGAGTAGAACGTGCGGACAAGGACCGGCAATGGTTCCTTACTCGTGGAGTTGATACTGTAAGTTATACTTTAACACTTGTTGTCTATTTTCTTATTTTTGATAATGAAAACTTATATTTCTACCCCAACAGGTCATCCGCCATATCAAGGGAAGTAAGGAGCTTAATGACAGTTTTGCCAATCTGATGGCTGCTTCTTCTTTAATTGGGCGTGTGACGGGTTTTCATGAAGGGATGAACTATGCTCAGAGCAATCGTACATTTAAAGATCACCTGCTTCATGGTGTAAATGTCAAACAAGATCGTGCTAATCGGGTTAGAGAGCATGATACTTTGACCTTCCCTTTACAAGATATGCTCCCAGAATTTGCTTCCGCAGATGACGGTTTACAACTTTTGAAGAACTATCTTGGTGAAGAGTCTGAGGACGATTCTTTGGAAGATACTTCGTTGAAGGCTCCGGAAGACCCATCGACCACGAATCTTTAGGATATGCTTAGATGCTTTATAATTTGTAATATTTTCCCTCTCTTTTTGTAATTATTTTTTGGATAATTAATGAGGAATATCTTTTTGTTATTTGGGAGTATTCTATTTATTCGATGAAAATATCTTTAGAAGATTTTTTTTTTGAGATTTTTATAACGCTTTTGGAGTGTTTGAAAGTTTTGGATAATTATGTTGACGTGGCGGAGAGAGAGACTTCTTGAGGACAACTGACACGACGTGGAAAACGCAGTTGACGGCCTGTTTACACTTTCTTGAATTTCCCGCCTGACGTGTCAGTCATCTGGTGGTCCGCAGTTTCTCTCTCCTCTGGCACTCCATCAGTCGCATTAATTGCGGTGAGTATAAATAAACCACTTGTGTCTTTCAATCAACTTTTATCGCTTTCCCATTCCTTCTCTCTCAAACATTCAAGCCTTTGAAAGATTTTCTTAGATTTCTTCAACTTCTTATATTTAGATGGCTAAAGATAAGAAGAGTACTCCTACTATCACCGAGGTCGTCGTAGCCCTTAAAGAAGAAGACTTTAACGACGTTGTTAGTGTATATGCGTTGGCGACTGAGTGGGAGCCGGAACGCCCGGCTGACAGTTCCATTGCTACTAATCCTCCTCCGAAGAAAATGACTGTATATGTAAACCATTTTACGACGGGGAATTTCCGGATTCCGGTGACGAAGTTTGTCGAATCGATTTTGATAGCCTATGGGATTCATCTCTCCCTGATCCATCCTTTTGGGATGTTAAGGATTCGACATTTCGAATTCTGTTGCCAATCTCGGAACCTTGAACCTTCCGCTGGCACATTTGCTGTTTTTTATAAAATGACTTTTCGCGATGGATGGTACAGTTTTGCATCCATCGAGAAGAGAAATATAGGTGTGGAGTGGATCCGCAGCCTTCATGACTGGAAAACTAAGTTTTTTTGGATCCGGGTGGAGGTTATTCCGTTTCAGATGAACCGTCGGAAGGCGGATGATGCTACGCCAGTGGTTCCGGCCTCTGATTACAAAGGGCTTGCCTGGTTTAAAACCTTGACTGCCACTCCAACTCCCATGCGCCCAATTCATGAAGGGGCAATGGTGAGTGCGAAGATGAGCCGTTTATGGCCATTTCCTACCTTGGAACCATACTACGAGAAGTACGACAAGAGTAAGTTTGTTTATCATTTCTATCTTTGTCTTAATGGTTAGTAATTTCTGACTTGTTTTATTTGTTTGCATAGGTGAAGGCTCGGCCTTCAGCACATTGTTAGATCATGAAGGGGGCATGATGGTACGTCGTCCGATTGAACCTAGGGACGGCCCCTTTTTGGATCGAACTCGCAACAATTTTTTATTCCCTACTGCATTTCGTCCGGAGCCTGTGGTTTTCGAACCCATGTATGCCAAAGGTGAGAAGTATGTTCAAGAAGCCATACTCAAAGGTGAGGGCATTTTACAACCCCGACCCGTGACTGCCATTACTTCTAGCGGAGTGATCGTAATCTTTTCGTCTAGCGAGGAGTCATCACTTTGTGAAGAAGTATATTCGACTGATGCTAACAAAGCTGTGGACTCAATTGCAGGTCTCATCCGTCAACGAGCCACTACTAACCAAATAGCGGGTCAAGATGATGTTGATACTGCTACGGAAGTTAAGGGTCCGGTACCTGATGATGTTACCGCTGAGGGTAAGCGTCCTGTTATTGATGCGGACGTTTCTAAAGTGGCCGGGAAGCGCAAGGTTAATCCGGTCAAGACTACCTTAAAGAAGAAAAAATCCAAGAAGCAAATCCTGCCGCCTTGGAAGCTCGTTTGGATCAAATCGACGCGGACAATCCTTCGTCAGGTATGCAACCTCTTTTTACTTGTAAGCTGCTATGTATTAGAATTTTTCTAACCTTTTGCTAATGTTTTTCAGTGAACCTGGAAAACCTTTCTGAAGGTGCTGCTGGGTTGAAAGATTCAACTCCTCCTCCACCACCTCCGCCTCCTAACACTGCTAAGGAGCCCATTGAGGTGGCGGACGATTCTCCTCTGAAGAATAAGGGGGTCGACGATATTGATCATGTCGGTATGTCGCCTTCTTATAATGTTCACCACTTTAGGATAAAGGAGGTGTGAGCATGTTTCCACACGCTCCTCAGACTTCTCCAGCTCCTCAGAAGGAAGATCCTACCCCTCATCAACCGCACTGGACATTACATCGGGATTCTACATTCCGAGATGTAGATGTATGTTTCGAATATTTGCGGGAGAGTCTTCCTCCTGCTGAGAGGGAGCGTCTTCGCCATAGTGTTCGCCAAGAGTTATTGAACTCCCACTCTTACTATTTGACGAATGCTATTTCCACCAACCAAGAGATAACCAGGGATTGGTTGGCGATGAATGAGCAGTGGGATGAGCTGGCGGCCTCTACAACTGATGCCAAGGAGGAAGCTCTTAAAGTGATGAGCGAATCCCGAGAGGTCCGTCAGGCTCTTGAGGCGGAGAAGGTTGCTCGGTCTGCTGCCGAGGAAACCAAGGCTGTTCTTCAGAAGCAATTGGAAGGACAAGCCAAATCAATGGCTGAACAGGCCAATTTAATTGAAGCTCTGCAATCTGAATCAGCGGCCAAAGACAAGCGTCTATATGATCTTAATGCCAAAAACCGTGACCAAGCTTTGGAGTGAGCTGGTCATACGATGGAGCTTGTCCGGGCCAAGGCGGATCAAAAGTGGCTATTGGCAGAAGCTATCCCCAAGGTATATATTTTGTTTTTTACCATAAATAATCTAAGTATTTAAGGTCAATTAAACATAGTCGTTTTAACAGGTCATCGCCGATGTTCGGGCTAGCGATGAGCTTGGGAATTGTGTTGCTATCCTTCTGAAAGCTTCTAAACAAGCTGGTCGCCAACTGGGCTTCCAAGAAGGTTACCAATTTGGTTCAACTTATAAGCGTCCTGAAGAATACATCCTAGCTGGTCAAGATACTGTTGCCATCCTTAAGCAGAAATCAAAGGATTTCGATTCGTTGAAATTTTCTTTGACGGATCAGATATCCGAGCTTGCTGATAAGGAAGACAGCATCCATCAATTAAAAACTCTTCTTGAACTTGATGAAGAAGAAGAAGATGCGGAAGATGCGGGAGGCATGGATGCCGGGCATAATGATGCTGCACCATAATTTTTTTTATTCTTGTAGTGATCTTCTTTTTGTTTATGTTGTAATCCCATTTGTGTAAATAAAGAAGTTTTAATTTTGCATCCGGTACATTTTGTTTATTTGTCATAATATAAATGTGTATAGGATCTTCTTTGTATGCCAATAAAAGATTACAAGTCATAAGTGACTAAAAAGAAAATTTCTATTAGAAAGGCATAAGCCGAATTACAAGAAGTAAAAATACATAAGTTGTAAACATTCAACTAGGCACGCATGCCAGAAAAGAAAAACAGACTATATGTAACATTTCTTTAGTTGAGCCCCATTCCAAGTTCTAGGGATCTCAGTCCCATCCAACTTTTCCAACTTGTAGGCTCCTTTAGATAAAACTCTCTTGATTTTATAGGGTCCTTCCCAAGTTGGGGCCAACTTGCCTGGAGGCTCCTGTCCGGAGGCTTCGTTGTTGCGGAAGACAAAGTCTCCCGCATCGAATTCACATATTTGAACCCGCGAGTTATAATATTTTTGCAACTGTCTTTTGTAATTATGCTCGCGGATTGATGCTAGGTCTCTCCTTTCCTTGAGGAGGTCGAGGTTCATCCGGAGTTCATGATCATTATCTTCAATCATAAGAACTAAGGCGGATGGGATACCAATCTCGGATGGAATCAAAGCTTCTGTACCATACGTCAAACTAAAGGGGGATTCGGAATTACTAGAATTCTTTTGAGTGCGGAAGGCCCATAGTACATGGGGCAATTCATCGACCCAACCCATCCTTTTAGTTCCTAATCTTGCCTTAATTCCTTCCTTGATGGTCCGATTGGTTCTCTCGACCTGACCATTCGCTTGCGGGTGAGCTACAGAGGTGAAAACTTGAGAAATGTGTAGTTCCTTTAACCATTCTTGTAGCCCAGTGTCCGCGAACTGAGTTCCGTTATCTCTAACAAGTTCCAAAGGAAGACCAAACCGGCATATTACGAATTCCCCCAGGAATTTCTTAATACTTGCTACTGTTATGGAAGCAACCGTTTAGTTTCCACCCACTTTGTGAAGTAGTCGATGGCTACTATCAAGAATTTGACACGCCCAGGGCTTCGGGGAAAGGTCCCATTATGTCTACTGCCCATTTCTGGAATGGCCACGCCGAAGTGACTGGAACTAACTCGTTATTTGGTCGTAGCGTGTTAGGGGCATGCCGTTGGCAAGAATCGCACTTTCTGATTTCATTTACAGCATCCAAGTGCATCCCTGGCCAATAGTATCCGGCATTCATTAATTTCGCCACGACCATGCGCGGGCCAGCGTGAAGACCACAAATGCCTTCGTGAACCTCTCTGATTAAGTAGTTCGCGTCCTCGGCATCCACAAATCGTAGTAGTGGTCCAAGGTAGGAATGTCGGTATAAAACACCGTCAAGTATCTGATAGTTCAAGGCTTTGTGCTTTATCTTCCGGGCCGCTGTTTTTCCTTCCGGAAGTGCTCTGGATGACAGGTATGCTATAATGGGTGTCATCCAGGATTCCACTCCCGTTTGGATCACTAAAATTTGATGTTGCGGAACAGACGGGCGGTCTAATATTTCGATGCGGATGTCTTTGGCAAAATGTTCGAAGTTTGTTGAAGCCAATTTACTGAGAGCATCTGCTGATCTGTTCTCGCTTCTCTTTATATGAATGAATTTGCAGGAAGAGAACTGGAGCATCAAATCTTTTGCCTGCGACACATAAGAAGCCATGATATCAATTTTTGCTTCATATATTCCGTTGACCTGTCACGCAATCAACATGGAATCTACCCGAACTTCCAAATGCTTAACCCCAAGCTTTTTGGCTATCCGTAAGCCCGCCAAGAAAGCTTCATATTCTGCCTCGTTGTTGGTACTTTTGAAGTCCAACTTTATGGCGTATGTAAACTCATAGCCTTCGGGATTAACTAGCCTGAGGCCAGCGCCACATCCCTCACTGCTTGAAGCTCCGTCCGTAAATAAAGAGCAAATCTGTCCTAATTCCGGAGATGCTTGGGGTTGTTGCTCGATCAAAGATTCTTTTTCCTTGTGATGCGGGACTTCCGTCACGAAGTCCGCCAACACCTGCCCTTTGATTGCTGGCTTAGGTTTGTATTCTATTGCGTGTTCACCTAGCTCGATGGCCCATTTGGCCTATCGCCCAGACAATTCTGGTTTACTGAGAACGTTTTTGAGCTTGTATCCAGTTAAGACATTGATGGGGTGCCCTTGAAAGTACCTACGGAGGCGTAGGGCAGCATAGACCAGTGCTAAAACAAGTTTCTCAAGCATGGAGTATCTCGTTTCCGAGTCCGATAGCGTTCTGCTGACATAATAGATCAACGTTTGGACGTTCTTTCAATCTGTCAGAAGGACATCCCCGATGGCAATGTCTGAAGCCGATAAATATAACGTTAAAGGTTCCCCCGCACAGGGTGCTGTTAACGTGGGCATCTCCATCAAACATTTTTTAACCTCCACAAAAGCTTGTTCTGCTTCCGCAGTCCAATTGAAATGTGCTTTCTTAAGGCAATTTCTTAGTGTTGAGATAAACGGATGAGATTTGGCTGCATGGTTTGCCAAGAATCGATTCAAAGCAACCAATCGCCCATTGAGTGTCTGAACTTCCTTGAGGGAAGAAGGAGAAGGCATACGAGCTATAGCTTGAACTTTATCTGGATTAGCTTTGAAGCCCGTATCCGTGACAATCACTCCAATAAACTTTCCTTCTTCCATTCCGAATGAGCACTTGGCCGGATTCAACTTCATGTTAATACCTTTCAAGGTTTCAAAAGTTTCTTCAATATCTCTCAACATCTGGTTTTCCTCAACACTTTTGATTACGAGATAATCCATATACACCTCTAAATTTCGACCAATTTGACCTTTAAACGCTATGTCCATTAATCGTTGATACGTGGCTCCTGCATTTTTCAGTCCGAAAGGCATCATTTTGTAACAAAAGGTGCCTTGATCGTTATGAAATGCTGTTTTGTCTTCATCTCCCGCTACCATGCGGATCTGATGGTAGCCTTTGTAGGCATCCAGGAAGCACTTGAATTTGAATGGTGCCACAACATCAACCTTGAGATCTATTTCGGGTAAAGGATAACAATCCTTGGGATATACTTTATTCAGGTCCTTGAAATCGATACACTTCTGCCACACCCCATGGATTTTGGGGACGATAACTGGGTTGGCGACCCAAGTTTGATAACGGATTGGACGAATGATCCCAGCTTGTAAGAGGTCCTGGACTTGTTCGTTCATTTCTTTTTTTTGTTCCGGACCCATCTTATGTTGTTTTTGAACAATTGGCGTAAACAACGGGTTTACCCTTAGTTTGTGATCCGCAATGTTCCGCGGGACACCAGTCATATCCCCGGGTTTCCACGGGAAAACATCAATGTTTTTTGATAATAACTGTTTCAAAAAAGTCCGTACTATCTCGGAAATAGCAGGTCCTATTGTTACACTTTGATCAGGAAATTTTTTGTTCAAAACCCATTTTTCTGGTTCAGTCTTCACAGTTTGTTTTGGAATCTTGCTAGGTTTTGAACTCTCGGTTGCAAAGCAGTGCCGATTAACATGAATTATTGCTATGCCAGTGCAAGTTGGAACTCCTACTGCCCCGTGTGCCATGGACGGATGAGCATTGAAATCACCAATCGCTTCTCGTCCAAGAATAATGTCATGTTTTGATGTTGCCGGAAGAACCAGAAATTCGACCTCCTCGGTCCTAGAATGAATTCCATCGCTTAGGGTGACTGGGAATGAAATTACACCCCACGGATGCATTATATCCCCTCCGAACCCAGATACTGGAGCGTGGATGGGTCTCAATCTTTCTTTATCTTCTTCGTCAAGTTGTTCAAAGCATTGTTCATACATAATGTCCGAAGTACTACCGGTGTCGAAGAAGACGTATTAGGAACGGTAGTGTCCGAATAGGGCAATGATGATCAAGGGGTTTTTGTTATTCGGGCCTCCCTTGAATTTGAGGGAAGATCACTGGCTCATTCTTCCATTCCTCGTCATCAGACTCCTTCCTCTTTTTCCCTGTATCGTATCCGTCTTGTATCATATGGACGTTTAAATCTCTGACTTGCTTTTTACTCGGACCCTGGATGTCTCGTGCGGGAGCTTTACCATTGTCAGGTTTCCCACCTTTTACCAGGTGTCCAAGTTTTTCAGACTTTACAGCCGCTTCAATTTCATTTTTTAATGTTCTGCACTCATTCGTATTATGACCAATGTCATCATGATACGAACAACGCTTTTTCGGGTCATGGAATGACCTTCTTGTCAGTGGTTGAGGTTTTCTAAAATGCACATTCTCTGTGGTGAGAATTTCGGCAAGAGCCTTTGAAAGAGGAGTCCAATTAATGGGACCTCGGTTCGAGGGTCCCGCTTTGTTCTTGTTGCCTATGAGGGATCGTGCATCAAATGGTTTTGATGCTTCCGTACTTGGCTGAAGTCTCGACCAAATAGGGCCTTCACCTGTCTATTCGGTCTCGGATTTTGAAACTCGACTTTAAATTTTTGCTTCTGGTTACCATTCCTCAATGTTTTCTCAGTGTTAGCATACACCTTTGCTGCAGTCATAAGATCGTCCCACTCTTTTGGCATTCCATCTCTGCTAGTAAGTGTGCGGACTAAATCATCACATTTGACGTTTTTGCGGAAGGCATCGCGAAGCTTGTCTTTACTAATTCCACTGATTTTCAGGCTCTCTTCATTGAACCTGGTGATAAAATCTTCTATAGACTCGTTATCGCGACGAACGACATCTAAAATTTCTGATTGGTCTCGCGTATGTTTCTTCTGCTGGCTGAACCGTTGAGAAAATTTTTTCACTAGATCATCCCAGCTAGAAATTTCACCGTCAGGTAACTTTTAAACCACTCTCTTGCTGCCCCTGTTAGTGTCAACGCAAACATGTGACACCAATAGGGAAGCGTCCAACCACTAACACTACCTACCGCCACAAAGTTCTAGAGATGATCACTTGGATCAGTCATACCATTGTATTTACCTACCGATGTAGGTATTTTAGCATTAACAGGAAATGGTGTTGTAGCAATACTTGCTATGAACTTTGATTTTTCGGCGAAGCCGCGGGGCGATATGGTTTGGTAAAGTCTCGTTCAATATTGCTATGATACTCGGTGTGGCGGACTATGTCATGCGGGCGCCTGCTTCTCGCCTGTGAGCTCATCCTACTGTCACCGGTATACGTACTGTATTCCCCCGGTTGGTAAGTTGAATCATAGCTATCAAATTCTTCCAAGTAAGATGGTATCCGCATGTCGATGCGAGGACGAGGGCGTAGCCTTAGAATTTCGCCAAACTCTGGCTCCGCCTGTTGGCTATAATGGATCTGACTTCTTCTCACTGTTGGTGGAGGAGAAGGGGATCTCCGGGGAGATTCCTCATAAGTCAGAGCGCGGGCATGAAAACCCTTATTACTTTTTCTACGCTCATATTCGGCTACCAAACTTTGTTGTTGTGCACGGAGCCACTCTTCAGGAGTTAACGCTCCTCTGGATCTAGAATTATGTTGATGAGACCTTGCCATGTCAGAATCACCTGAATCATCTTTCGGACCTAATACTGATCGGTTTCGGCGGTTCTCCTCCGTAATTCGTCTGAGATTACCCAAATTGGAGCCTTCCGGTGCCGAGACACGTCCCATATCTGTGGGAGTGGGACCAGTCGGTGCTTTAACATTTTCTGGGGTGAAATCTCCATGTACTACATCAACATTTCGTGACCCTGGAGCTGTAACACGCTCGAGAGTACGTCAACCTGGAGTTGTGGTACGTGCAAAAACACTTGAAGCGAAACCCTGAGGTGCTTCCGTGTTAGTTACACGTGAGTCAGGTGCAGGAGTTCCCGTCGACCCTTCAGGAAGTTTACTCATATCAAACGAACCAAAAAACCAACGGAGAAAAAATTATGCAGTTCTAACACCAAAATGGATGGCGCCAATGAAGAAACACAGGTCCAATCCCCGGGTAAGGGTCCTGGATCCAATGAGTCCACAGGGTAAAATACGGTAATTACGACTAAGATATGAATATAACTTCCCAAAGTCCAATGACCGGAACCTGCAAAACAGACACCGTGAGTCTCGTTACAGGAAGGACAAGAGGGGGGGTCTTTCTGTAACCACCCTCCGGCGTGAGAATCAGTAACGTTCGTAAATGGAGAAAGTACTGAAGTAAACATACTAAGTGTAGTAAGAATGCAAGTGAGTGAATGGATACCTCATACCGTTTGACAAGGTATTTATAGCCAAAGGATGTAGGAAGGTAATTGGGCCAACTGTCCTCTTCTAGAAGATCTTTAATAACCGTGGAAATTCTTCTAGATGGTAGTTGATTATTGACAGCTCTCCCGCTGGCATTTCCTCCTGGTCGTTTGGGCGGACTGATGTCCTGTCCTGTGGACGACTTCTGAGAGTGCAAGGATGCTTCCGCGCGTGGTATGAGGACGTTCTTCCTCTACCATGATATGCGAGTGATCCGTATGCCCCGCGGGTGACCAATTAGAGGTTCCTCTATGACCCGCGGGTGGTACTTAAGGGTATTTGGGTCTTTTTGGTACCCTACCTCTATAAGAGGCTTAGCGGCACTAAAGTTGTCCAATTATATATATGTATAATAATTGTTATGTATATATTTATCTATTAACGTGTGTGTTGTTCTTGGTAACAATTTCAGAACGAGCTAAATAGTGTGAAAATGGAACAAACGTTAATAAAATATTGATTCGTAGATTGACTCACTCTGGAAATGTCCGCATCAACGACTGGACGTTTACCCGCAACGGTAATATTATCAGCTTCTGGACCCTTGGCGTCCGCTGCGGCATCAACGTCGTCTTGACCCGCCGCCTGACTAGAAGTGGCTCGTTGACGGGTAAGACCTGCAATTGAGTCCACAGCTTGGTTAACATCAATCGAATACACTTCTTCACAAAGTGATGACTCCTCACTAGATGAAAAGAGTACGATCACTCCGCTAGAAGTAATAGCAGTTATGGGTGGGGGTTGCAGAATGCCCTCACCTTTGAGTATGATTTCTTGAACGTACTTCTCATCTTTGGCATACATGGGTTTGGAAACCAAAGGTTCTGGACGAAAGGCAGTAGGGAATAAAAAATTGTTGCGGGTTCGATCCAAAAAGGGGCCGTCCCTAGGTTCAATCGGACGACGTACCATCATTCCCCCTTCATGATCCAGTAAAGTGCTGAAGGCGGAACCCTCACCTGTACAAACAATGAAACAAGTCAGAAATTAAACGTTTTTAAAAAAAATATAGACATAACACAAAGCTCACCCTTGTTAGTCATTTCGTAAAATGGTTCTAACTCGGGGAATGACCACAAACGGCTCATCTTGGCACTCACCATTGCTCCTTCATGAATTGGGCGCAGGGGAGTGGGCGTGGATATTAGCGTTTTATACCACGCCTGGCCCTCATGAGCACTGGCGGGAACCACAGACATGGGAGCGTCCGCCTTATGCTTCGTCATCTTGAAAGGAATGTCGTCTTCTCGGATCTAGAAAAATTTTGGCTTCCAGCCATGAAGGCTACGGAGCCACTCCGTACCTATGGTCCTTTTCTCGATGGATGCAAAACTGTACCACCCATCACGAAAAGTCATATTATAAAACACAGCAAACATGCCAACAGTCGGTTCAAGGTTGCAAGATTGGCAACATAACTCGAAATGCCGAATCCTCAACATCCCAAAAGGATGGATCTGGGAGAGATGGATCCCATAAGTCGTCAGGATCGATTCGACAAACTTGGTCACCGGAATCCGGAAGTTCCCTGTTGTAAAGTGGTCTATGTATACAGCCATTTTCTTTGGAGGCGGACTCGTAGCAATAGAACCACTAGCAGGACGTTCCGGTTCCCACTCCGTCGTCAATCCATATACGTTAACAACGTCGTTATAATCTTCTTCTTTAAGGCAGACTTCAACCTCGTCAATAGTGGGGGTACTTTTCTTTTCTTTAGCCATTTGAATAATAAAGAGATGAAGAAAAGGAGAAGAAATCTCAGAGAAGGTTGGAAAGTCTAGAGCGTTCGAGAGAAATCTGAAAGTGATAAAGATTAAATGGAAGTCACAAGGGTTATATTTATACCCATCGCAATTAATGCGATCCATAAAGTGACAGAAGAGAGAGAAACTGCGGACCGCCAGATGGCTGACACATCAGGCAGGAAATCCAAGATAATGAAAACAGGCTGTCATAAGGCGCCAGACACGTCTCATCAGTTGTCCTCAACGAACTTCTCTCTCCACCACGTCATCATAATTATCCAAACCATTAAACATTTCAAAAAGTTGTAAATTTCGAAAATATCCTTTAGAGATATTTTCTCTAAACAGTTGAATGTCCACAAAAGCCAAAGAGTTTTTTCTCATTAGTTATTCAAAAAAAAAAAAAAATAATTACAAAAAGAGAAAGGAAAAACTATAAGTTACAAACAACTAGACTTATACTAAAGATTCGAGGACGATGGGTCTTCTGGAGTCTTTAACGAAGTATCGTCCGAAGAATCATCCTCAGACTCTTCACCAAGATAGATCTTCAAAAGTTGCAAGCCGTCATCCGCAGAAGCAAATTCCGGGAGCATATCTTGTAAAGGGAAGGACAAAGCATCAAACTCTTTAACCCGATTAGCACGATCTTGTTTGACATTTACACCATAAAGTGGATGATCTTTAAATGTGCTATTACTCTGAGCATAGTTCATCCCTTCATGAAAGCCCGTCACGCGCCCAAGTGAAGAGGAAGCAGCCATCAGATTGGCAAAAGTATCATTCAGCTCCTTACTTCCTTTGATATGGCGGACGACCTGTTAGGACAAAAACATAAGTTCCCAGTATAAAAAAAGTGAGAGTGAAAGAACAAGTAATAAAAAGTAACTTACAGCATCAACCCCCCGAGTAAGGAACCATTGACGGTCCTGCTCCGCGCGTTCCGCCCGCGCTCGGAACCCCTTTGATTCCGCGGTGACTCCCTCATGGGCTTGAAGGAGAGAGTTATAGGTAGTTTGGATTTCAGCAGAACTTTGCTCTTTAAGTTCGACTTGCTCTTTCTGCAACCTCAGCTCCGCCTCAAGATCA
Organism: Bidens hawaiensis; assembly: GCF_021521415.1. Lineage (NCBI taxonomy): Eukaryota > Viridiplantae > Streptophyta > Magnoliopsida > Asterales > Asteraceae > Bidens > Bidens hawaiensis. Next base: position 83,306 of record NW_027492880.1, read on the forward strand.
TGAATTCGGGCACCCTGAAGGGCCACTTGCTTTTCCAACGAGGAATTGACTTCCGGAGCACGTGCTAAATCGTCTTTATCCTTTTAAGCTTTTGCTCGGTCAGCTTCACGAATGGAATTCTGCCTTTCACAGGCTTCTTTCCATCGGCGGGCAGCGTCAGCGTTTCGGTCTTGCTCACTCTTCAGGGCATTCTCTGCGTCATCCTGTTTCCACTTAGCAGTCTGAGCAGCAATACGATGCTCCTCAGCTTCTTTCTTAGCAGCTTCAGTGGCCCGCCGAGCTTCTCCCACTTTCCCGCCAAGAGTACGCCACTCACTTAAGATTTCTTGACTACCGGCCAAGGCATTAGCTAGATGATAAGCTACGTTCATGTGAAGATCATGGCAAGAAAGGTCACGTTGATATGCCATCTCAGCGGGTGGCGCACAGTGTTCAATAAAATCCATACAAGTTCTAGGATTGGAGAACCGGGACCCGTTAGTAATACCCCATGGAGGAACAATCAACTCATGTTTGTCACCTAAGCCCGCGTCCCCGTAATAACGGGAACCCGAAGGTTTAAAGCGAGCTGGGGTCGAAAAAGGCTGTTGAGGAAGAGGCCGGTGAGGAGACTCCTCAGTCCTATAACCTTCCTCATTAACGGCAGGATTGTCCTGTTGATCACCAGTACCACCTCCAGCCTGAAAAAGATAGTCAAAGCGAGTATCAGTTTCAAACTGTCTGTTAATTCCCTCTGTCACAGTATCAATTGGCGGAGTCGGCACCCTTTATTCTATAGTAATATCAGTCGGAGGGGAGGTCGGCCGATCTTTCGCCACAAGGCTACTTGGCGGAGTAGGCAGCTTGTTCTCCATCTCTTTTTCCGGAAGAGGAGATGGTTGCTTTTCAGTATGAGGAGTGAAGATGGGTAACTTCTCAGAAACGTCTTCATCAAAGATCAATGGATCTACATAAATACTCATAATCAGATGAAAACATTCCAAACAATAAAAAGCCTAACGTTTAATGATAATTGCTTACCTTCTACAGTATCGATGCGATCGGCAAGATTGTACTGGGGCTTCTTAGGGCGATGAATTTTTCGTTTTTTCTTCGATGGCCCTACCTCAGCACCCGCAGTCGTCGCGCCTGTTTGGTTCCTTAAAGCTCTCTTCCTCTCTAATTCTGCCAATAATTGGGAGATAGAAGAAGACTCAGGTATATCGACATCGGACTTTGTCTCCTCTTGCGAGGAGGAGAAACAGGAACCATCGCCATCATCATCACTTGATAATAAAGTGGTGATCGTTCCATCAGAGGTAATAGCAATAAGCGAAAGAGGTTTAAGAACGTACGCACTTGTCTCAAAGGTGGCGTTAGAGACAATAGGTTCAGCTCGCACCTTCTTCGGAAAAAGGAAACGAGTCTTGGTTTTCTCAAGAATAGGTAGGTCCCCGGCATCTCGGATGCTGTGTCGGACGCAACCTCTATCCTCAAATAGGGCGTTAAGCATAGAGCTTCGACCTGAAAAGATAAGGAGTTTAATCACGAAGTACTTCAAAAAAAAAAAAAGAAACAACAAACAGAGGTCACTTACGCTCATACAAGTCAACAAAAATGGGCTCCATAAACTCTGAGGCCCATAACCGGCTCATGCCTGCCCACACCAGGGCTTCCTTAGGTAGCGATCGCATTGGCGTTGGTTCCGCCATTTAGGTACGGAACCAATCACGCCCCTCGTGGGCAGCTGTGACAACGTCCGGAAGACGAGAGTTAGCAGGACGGCGGGCCATGGCAACGGGTACTACGCCCTCAGAAATCTAAAAGAATTTGCTACGCCAATCGGCGGACACCTTCTCGACCTCATGTCCAATACTTCGATCAGGAAATACATGGCAGGAATACCAACCATCGTGGATGGCAAGACGGTAGAAAACTGGGAATCGATCAACATGTGGCACCAAGTCCCGTGCTATACAGACAAATTCATAGTGTCGGATTCGCATCATAGCACGTGGATGTAGTTGGGACAAGTGAATCCCATAAGCGGTTAGCAAGTTCATAAGGAATTTCGTCAAAGGAAGACGGAAATTCCCACATGTAAAGTAATCGGCATAGACAGCCATTTTCCCAGGAGGAGATAAACTGGCTATCGACCCCGGTGAAGGAAACTCTGGTTCCCATTCCGGTGGAATGCCATACGTCTCCAGTAGCTTCTCATATTCTGAATGGTCCCAAGAGATCTCTATCTAATCAACCTCAGTCTGAACATTCGACATTGCAGATGATTTTGGAGAAAAGGTTATAAGAAAGTTCAGTGCTTTTATCAGAGAAAAAACAAAAGGATGATCAGGGAATAAAGGTGATAAAACTTCAACTAGAAGATATCTCTCACTATTTATACTCATCGCAATCAATGTGATGGGATATGAACAGTGGAGAGAGAAGATCATCGCCCAATCAGTGATTGCCACGTCACGCGGGAAATTCGAAAAAGAGAAAAAACTGCACAGTCGGGTACAGTGACAGCCGTAAAAAACGTCCCATCATCTGTTCACGCGCCTGCGAGTGGTCAACTTGTCCTTTTTTTCATGATTATCCATACCAACAGAAGATATTTTTACCAAAACTTCAAAATTCAAAAATCTCCAAAACTCATTAGAGTCCAGAATTTCACCCGCATAAAGACCTCACGCGGAAGAAACACTGGACTGGGGGGACTTATAGAGGTAGGGTACTAAAAAGACCCAAATACCCTTAAATACCACCCGCGGGTCACAGAAGAACCCCTAATAAGCCACTCGCGGGGCATACGGATCACCCGCATATCACGATAGAGGAAGAATGTCCTCTTATCACGCGCGGAAGCATCCTTGCACCCTCGAAAGTCGTCCGCAGGATAGGACATCAGTCCGCCCAAACTATCAAGAGGAAGTGCCAGCGGGACAGCTGTCACCAACCGATTTCCATCTAGAAGAATATCCACGATTGTTAAGTGAGGAATATGTGACCTATCAGCCAATGAACAAAGGACACCTGGCCAGGTTGTTATAACCGTGCACATGGCCAGGGTGTGATCCGTCCTATATTGGGCAACACGTGTCCGGGTTGTTATACTCATGCACATGGGACGTATAGCTCAACCTATCATGAAAGGACACGCGTCCAGGCGGTTATTGAAGATCTTCTAAAAGAGGACAGCTGGCCCAATCATCTTCCTACATCCTTCAGCTATAAATACCTTGTCAAACGGTATGAGGTATTCATTCATTCATTCACTTGCATTCTGACTACACTTAGTCTGTTTACTTCAGTACTTTCTCTATCTACGAACGTTACTGATTCTCACGCCGGATGGTGGTTACAGGAAGACTCCCCCCTCTTGTCCTTCCTGTAACGAGGCTCACGGTGTCTGTTTTGCAGGTTCTGGTCACTGGACTTCAGGAAGTCATACTCATATCCTAGTTGTAATTATCGTACTTTACCCTGTGGACTCATTGGATCCAGGACCCATACCCGGGGATTGGATCCGTGTTTCTTCATAAATCGGATGGAAACATGTGTTACAAAGGAGGGTGAACATCCTTAAAGTGGTTTAAAAATAAGGATTCAATATCCTTGTTAATATTTTGTATTTTATTCCAACGTCAGTTTAAGTTTAGTTTCTCGCTTCAAAGTTCTCACTAAGCATATGTGCTGGTTAATGATTGTCAAGGTTCTTCAAAGGGTAACAATGTAACATATCTCAGACGATAACTAGAAATATAGAATTATAAGATTGTCCCCATGGAATTTTAGGCCTATAACAAGAGGGCACCTTCGAGAACAATTTTCGTATAAGAGTATGATTTGCCTTTATCTAGCCTCTATAAATATAAGGCTACGTGTCGTGGTCCGTTAATGGAGCCGCAGAGAGGATGGCACAAGCCACGTCAGTAGAGCACACCGCAACGCGGTGGCGCGATGACAACCACGAATGAGAGGGAAGTGATGATGTGTCTCGGATACCGTGGCGGCCCAGCAATTTTTGAGGCCTTTTTGCATTGATTTTGTTTGGTTAACAGCTTCGATATATTAAATTTCATTGTGAGTTATGTTTGAAACCTTTAATATACGTAAATGTCTTAGGTATGATCGTTTAAGAAAAAAAAAATACCCATTTTGTATACAATTGTTAGACAAAACACTAGACAGAGGCCATAAAAAGTATAAAAATAAAACAAAAATAAAAATAAAAATAAAAATGAAATGCATAAATAGGGCATTGAAAAACAAATCTTTACACGAAACGAAATAATTTACGGCCACTTTTAAATCGGTATTCAACGGAGATCTACAAAACAAACTAATAACAATATGCCTAAGAATTAAGACATGTTAGTTTCTTTGACATGAATGTGCTTTATAAAACCTCATTACACCAAACTTCTTGAAAAGTGACATATTTTTCTATTTGAGAACTCAAATTTCTATCAGAATCATCAAGAGCATCCTATTAGAATCAGATGGCTAAGAATAACATGATACCTCCTTCAAAATTCTATGGTTAGCTACCTCAAATACTATGCTAATAACAGTATTACAATCTCAACTAATAAAATACTAAACTACTAGTATACAATAAAACAACCTGATATTACATGTCAACGAAAACGAGTTAGATAAGCCACGCCAAGGCACGAGTCTAATAAATACCATAGCTTGAGTACTTATACGCCCACAGACACTAACCAAACATACTCGAAACTTTTAACACATACTAGCTATCACTAACAATAACCTAAAATAGTAACACATGTGAGTAGGGATGCAAACGAGTCAAGCCCCTCACAAGCCTGAGCAAAGCCCAAGCCTAATCAAAGCTTACATAGTTATCAAACCCGAGTTGGAGCCTTGTATGCGAAAATCGTCTAGGCTCATCAAGTGTTAACAAATAACGAGCCTAATTTATTATTGTAATATTTTAACTATTTTTAATTTGTGTGCCTGAGTTTCATATTGCATAGAGCTCAACCCAAGCTTTGGCTTATTTCACGTTTTCTTTCTTAAAACGTATAAACGTCTCACAAGCAGAGCTCTCGCTCTCGTAAGTTATGGTGTTGAAAGGGGGTGTTTCTCATCTAACAAAATACAAAACCCTAAGCAGATGAATAAAATCCATTGGCTCCCAACCTTCCGCCACTAATCTCCGCAGTAGCAATGGTACTTTTTCTCTTTACAACCAAACAACCATTACACGAGTCAATGATTCTATATCCTCAATACAATGCAATGACTAATTTCATTCATTTCAGGCTTCAGAGAGGAAGCAAGCGAACCCAATGAGAGAAATTAAGGTTCAGAGCAATTGAGTGGCCAGTCCCCTATTTTCTCCAAAGGTAACTAACATACAATTTGCTCAATCATTGCATTCAATTTGTTTCAATTTCTATGTTAAGTTGAACATTATCATGTTAATTTTACTATGTTATCTAGAAATAATTGGGAGTGTCATTGTTACCAAGTGTGTAATCTTGGGAATTGCTTACAATAAAGCAATGGTTAGTTACATTGGCTACCGATTTAGAGGTGTAAGTGGGTCGAGCTGCTCGAGATCGGCTTGGATTGAACCGAGTTTAAAGGAACTTTATCTTCATATGTAGCTTGTATAGTAAACGAGCTCGATTTTCATATGTTGAAGCTGACTAGAAAGTTGGTGTTGTTTATGAAATCTCGTTTTTATAATTTCGAAATAAATATGTTTTTTTTCCATTATGATTTGAAAAGACGATATATTGTAAAGGAACTTGATTGAATTTTTATATACCAAGCTTGACTAGAAAGCTGGTGAGGCTTATGGAATCTTGTTTCAAGAATCAATATTCTTACGAGTATCTCAAAATTATTTGAAAAGATTATATTTTGTTCTAGTTTATGAAGCAGTAGTAGGTTTTCTCTTCGGAAGATAATCAAGATATTGTAATAAATCAATAGTAAACTACAATGGTTAGCATTAGGTGTGGTAAAGAGCCGAGCTACTTGAGATCGTCTTGTTAAATTGGAGCTTGTTGAGTAAATGAACTTGATCTCGGGCTTATAAAACTGATTTTGGCTAGAAAGTAGAGATTATATTTATTGAAAAGATTATATTTTGTTGTTGTATAATTTTTACAGCTAGGTACACTGTGAGATCATTTGGCATCAGGCGTAACGAAAAAATCGCATGCTATGTAACCGTTAGAGGTGACAAAGCAATGCAGCTTCTTGAAAGCGGTTTGAAAGTCAAAGAATACGAGTTACTTAGACGCAATTTTAGTGACACCGGCTGCTTTGGATTCGGTATTCAGGAACATATTGATCTCGGTATCAAGTAAGTCGTTATGATTAATGCTTCATTTGTGACATTAGTTACTATTTATTAATGTTATTTTGTTTTGTTGTGTTTATGATTGTAGATATGATCCGTCTACTGGTATCTATGGAATGGACTTTTTTGTGGTTCTAGAGCGCCCGGGTTACCGTGTGGGGCGTAGACGCAGGTGCAAGGCCCGTGTTGGTATTCAACATAGGGTTACAAAAGAAGATGCAATGAAGTGGTTTCAGGTGAAATATGAGGGAGTGATTCTTAACAAGTCTCAACAAATAGGAGCTTAAACACAGTTGTTTTTTTATCAACCGAGGCGACTTCTTTTGTGTTGGTTGTGAGGGCGTGGTTGGGATATTGTTTAGGCTGTTTTGTCTTTTCTGCGTGTCAAATTATATTAAGTATGCAAATTTATTGGTTTTATGATATTTGTTCTTTTTATCTTTTATGATTGTTTGAAACTACTTACGTAGACTGTACTTTGTAGTTCTAGGAAGTAGGAAGCATTCACAATGCAGTATTAGATGAGTTTAATAGGTGTGCTTAGAAGCCGTTTAACAAGAAAAGTAAAATAAATAGGTGAAAGTTGGTATAGATTATGATTTGTATATATGAACCTAGTCTTTTGACCTGCGCGTTGCAGTGGCGTTTCTTTGAACCAGTAAGCAGATGATTCGAATACAAAGTTTAACTCGATTAGTAAAAAGTATGTGACCTGTACCGAAGTTGTGGCCCAAATGTTCACTTTGTCGTGAATCTAATACTTTGTCCTAACATACACTAATAGTTACGCTTTTGCCTGAATCTAATACTTTGTCTTAGCATACACTTGTAAAATCTAATAGTTTCATCGATTGTTTTTTGAAGTTGGAGGTTAGGGCTTGAGGGCTAAGGAGATGACGAATCAAGAAAAGATGTTTTTTAATTTTGGAAAATTGGATTTAAATAATCCTATCTTTAATGCATTGGCCAATAATAATCTCACATTCGGTATTTCCCGCTGGCAGTCCCACATTTTCAATGTTTTTTGTTTTATAAACTAACGTTAAAAAAACTTAACGGGGTTAAGTTTTTGCTTATGTGGCGAGTGACATGGCTTTTTTAATATCCACCTGGCTTTTCCCTTTATATTCCCTCCCCTCCCATTACTTACGTGTAATACTCCCCCCTTTCTCTTATTTTTTACAACCGTAAATACTTAATCAAAATCCCAATTCATTTCCTAGAACAGAACCCTAATTCGAAGAACACAGTCGTCTAAATCCCCAAGTCGAAGGAAAAGATTAACAAAGCCCTAATTGTTGTCCATCGGAGCCCTAATTGTTGTCCATCGGAACCCTAATTCGACGAAGACGATCCACAGAGCTTGCAATAAGGTATGTTCTTGAAATGTGTAAATCCTTATTATCCAAAATAAAGTTATTTATTTGCTTTAATCCTTATTCCACTTCTAAAATGATGAGAATGGATGACAAAATCAAAATTAAAGCATGGCATGGTGGGAAGCTACAACCAAATCCGAAATTGCACTATGAAGGAGGTGATAGTTATATGTTTGAGGTGGAAGTAGATAAGATGTCTTATTTTGAGCTGATGGATTATTTTATTGAGACTAAGTCTTATTCAACTAGGGACTTTGAGTTGTATTATTTGATGCCTGGAAAGAAGTTTGAAGGAGGACTTAGGGAGATTAAAAATGATAAAGATGTCATGGACATGGTGGTCAATTTGGGGGATAAAGATGTTAGGCATATCCTCCATCTCTATGCACAAGGTAACACCAAAGCCCAAATTGAAGCCCAACCCATTAACACCAAAGCCCAACCCATTAACACCAAAGCCCATCCAGAAAACCAACCTGTGAAAGGGTTTACTAAAGCTACTGTCAACAGAATCTTAACTCCTACCAAACTACTCTTAGGCTCCACTAGTTGTACCCTTCCCAAACCAATCACCAATCAAGACTTCCAAAGTGAGATACAAGTTGAGAATGGATCTGCATCTGAAGGAGAGGCATACGGATCTGATGATGGATCAGAGTTAGAAATTGAAGAAGAGTTGAATCTAGATGATGATGAAGTTTGGACAGATGATGATGATGATGAGTGGAGGGAATCTGTTGCTGCAATAAAAGAAAGTAAATTGGCAGAAAAGCAGTTGGTTGAAAGGTTATTAAAAAACTTCCATAGTGAAATTCAAGTTGAAGAAGCACATAGTGATTGTAGCAGCTATGAAGAATCTGAGGGGGATGTCAACTCACTTGGAGAGAGTGAGGATGATGATATAAAGGGAAAGAAGCACAAGGTAAAAGTTCCTATTGTAATTGACTATACAGATTGGTCAAAGTGGGAGTGGGTAGTTGGTACAAGGTTCCCAACAAGGGAAGCTATTAGAAATGCTGTTAGAAATTATGCAGTTTGTAGTGGGAGAAATCTTAGAGTTATAGTAAGTGACAAGAACAGGCATGGAATATTAGGTTTTTGTTGTGTCAAGGATTGTCCATTCAAGGTGTATGCATCTTTTCATCATAGGAAGGGTTGTTTCTTGATCAAAATTGCAATTAATGAACACACTTGTCATAGAAATATGTCGAAGAATAGACAACTTACTGCTGACTTTATAGCTGACCAGTTCCTACCAATTTTCAAAGCTAAACCACATTGGCCTGCAAAGGATATACATGATGCAGTTAAGGAGAAGTTTAAGGTTCTAATTACTAACTGGATGGCTTATAAGAGTAAGACAAGTGCTCAAAGGAAATTACATGGTTCAATGAAAGATCATTATTGTAAGTTGGGGTCATATTTAACAGCCTTGAAGCAAGTAAATCCAACATCTACCTTTAAACTTGTGACTGTCCCATCAGAGTATTATGGAGTTGATGATGGTGTGGAGGTTTTTTTTAGGTTATTTGTTTGTTTTGATCCAGTCAAACAAGGTTTTCTGGCAGGATGCAGAAAACTTTTATGTCTTGATGGCTGCTTTCTAAAGACATTTCTTGGTGGAATGTTATTGGCTGCAATTGGTAGAGATGCTAATGATCAGATGTATCCAGTAGCTTGGGCTATAGTAGAAGGTGAGAACAATGATAGTTGGGATTGGTTCATGACTGAGTTGAAGAAGTTCTTGGATGTAACTGATGATGGGAAAGGTTGGACACTTGTATCTGACCAGCAAAAGGTACATTTAATGGTTTTATCTTATAGTTTATATCAATTTCTTATTCCCTTCAACTATATGTTCTTTCAGGGATTACTGAATGCTGTTGCCTCTGTTTGGAGTAATGCTAAGCATAGGAATTGTGCTAGGAACATATATGCAAATTGGCATAAAAAGTTCAAGGGTGATGAATTAAAGGAGTTATATTGGAGGGCTACAAGAGCATATAATGAGGCTGATCACAAAATTGCACTTGAAGATATGAAGCAAGTGAAAGTTGTAGCATATGAAGCATTCATTAACCAGAATCCAAAATGCTTCTGCAGGTGTTATCTTCAAACTCATACTAAATCTGATGTTATTGTTAGCAATATGGCAGAGACATTTAATGGTTATATCATCAAGTCTAGGTCAAAGATATAATTGATATGTTAGAGGATATAAGGTTGGCAATAATGACAAGATTAATTACCAACAAAAATGAAATGTCTGCTAAAAAGGTTGTGGTATGCCCTAGAGTTCAAAAAAGGAAACTGGATAGAGAGAAGGACAAAACCTATATGTGTAGTGTCTACCTATCAAGCAACACAATGTTTCAAGTTAAGTCCTATGATGATGTATCTGTAGATATCAAGAACAGAACATGTACATGCAGAAAATGGGACTTAACTGGTATCCCTGAAAAGGAATGCTGAGGATTTTGTTGACAGTAGTTACACAAAGGAGATGTATCTTAAGTCATATGAACACACTATTCCACCATTGCCTTCAGAAAAATATTGGCCATGTGTTGAATTACCATTAAACCCTCCACCCATCAAGATTGGTCCTGGCAGACCTAAAAAGAACAGAAAGAAAGATCCTTATGAGACCAAGAAACCAGGGAAGCTAAGTAGGCATGGTTTGTTAATGACTTGCAAGAACTGTAATGAAAAGGGCCATAACAAGTCATCTTGTTCTAAAATTGCACCTCAAAGTTCTCAGGTTTCAAGAAAGAGGGGCAGGACAAAAAAGTCAGTGGCAGCAACACAAGGTAATCCACAACCTTCTAGGGCCAGTCAACAAGCTTCTCAAGCCACTCAACAATCTCAGCCATCTAAAAGGTCAAATGGGAAGGCACCAAAATCAGCAGCATCACAATCTCAACCTTCTCAGGCTACACAACAATCTTCTCAAGGGCAAGCTAAGAGAGGAAGGCCAAAAAAGGCTGCCAAGACCAAAGATGGACCAGAATGAAGTCTAGATGCTATGTTATGTTTCAAACTTGATATCTACGAACTTGTTATGTGTTATTTGCCTTTTGTTATGTTATGCTTTTGTTCTAAACTTGTACTTGGTACTAATGGTTTTTGGATAATGATGTGCTAATTATGCTATATGCCAATGCAATGTGTTTAGTGTCCATTTTGTCAATGTCAATACATGTGTAATCATATTGTGCTCAATTTGGTCAATGCAATGCAATGTGTTTAGTGTCAATTTGGTCACTACAATAGATTCATGGTAACCAATACTAAAGTTGGGCTGAAAATAACAAGAACATTGCAAACAATACACAAAGTCACAAACAAATACTTAAACATAAGCTATATTTTGGCATTCACCTTGCATCAAAATTTGCCAATACATATCATAGTTCTACAATAGCCTATCAAACTAGTCTTACATACATTCTTCTACAAAAGCCAAGAGAAGCTGACTAGTCTTACATTCATAGTTATACAAAAAGCCAAGCTAACTAGTCTTTCCCACATGGGTCAAAATAAGAAGTACATTGCAAACAATACACCGCAAACAAATGCACAAACATATGCTATGATTGGCATTCCACCTTCTGTTTTTTCAAGCTTTTGTTCTCCTCTACTAGCAACTTCTTCTCTAACTCTAGCCTTTGAACATTCATCTCAAGCATGCTGCAGTTGAACCGATTTGTTTTTAGAGCATCAACATCTTCTTTCCAAATAAAAAAATTGCAATCGGATCTCTAACAATAAACACCCACTGGTTAGAATAAAAAGACATCTAACAACACAAAATTTGAAAGTAACAAACTTACAGGCCATAACGAGCAGCCATAAAATTCTTGACCTGGCCTGGAACTTTGTTTTCCGGCTACTCCGAGTGTCGCAACCAAGTCGTGCTTACAATAGACCTTCCCGTTGGTGTCAATCCTAAAAAGCTTAGGGCTTTGTGCGCGATAAGAAGAGGACGAACTCATTTTGGGATCCAATCGACAATTTTTGGTCTGAGGATTCAATTGGATTCAAAGGGAAAAGCTAATTAGGGCTTAATGGTTAATTTTGGGGGTTTAAAGGGGGGAGTATTACACGTAAGTAATGGGAGGGGAGGGGGGAATTTAAAGGGAAAAGCTAGGTGGATATTAAAAAAGCCATGTCACTCGCCACATAAGCAAAAACTTAACCCCGTTAAGTTTTTTTAACGCTGGTTTATAAAACAAAAAACATTGAAAAGGTGAGACTACCAGCGGGAAATACCGGAGGTGGGATTATTATTGGCCAATGCATTAAAGGTGGGATTATTTAAATCCAATTTTCCTTTTAATTTTTACCTTAGGGGACAAAGAGGTTGACGGTGGCTGTACACAAATCACAGACTGTAGGTAAGATGGAGGGATGGATTGTGGAAGCCAAAGAAGCCAGTGTACAATTCACTATGCAGAATGTACAACCAATTATGCAACACAAAGTTGCAACTTGTGTATATACTAGTATGAAGCCCCACCGTGTTGCGATGAGGCGTAAAACCATGAAAAAGGTAACTTCGAAAATTTTTATTGAATTTGTGTGTGGATATATGTGTTGGACCCACGCTTCACGGCGCCACTGGTAAACCGGACGAAAGTAGATGTAAAAACGTTTAACTACGACGCCTGTTGTGGCGTGTTAACACGAAAAATTAGACTGAAACGTAAAACATTATAAGAACTATTTTGACTTACGACCGAAATGTTGAACATGTAAAATTAGACGTAAAAACGTTGAACCGTACACTCTCATTGTAGCGTGCTAACTCACAATTTAGATAAGAACATTAAACGGAAAATTTTAAAAGGTGATTAGTATTGGGAAACAAAGTTGAAAATGAAAAAGTATTGGAGTTAAAAATAAAAAATGACTTGTGACAAACTTGTAAATGATAAAAAGCAATTTTTTCAGACCCGGACCGGACATCGACCCGGACTCTTTACTGGGTCACAGGTCAGACCAGTCATTGACCTGGATGACATCATCAATAATAAATATATATATATATATATATATATATATATATATTATATGTAATATATAAAAATCAAAATCCATACAGTATAGCATAATGAAGTCCATATCCTGTCATGATCCATCAAGATTTACAAGCCCAAGTCAGTGGCCCACTTCAAAAGCCTTGAAAGAGATCCAAATCATTAAGGTTTTCTTAGGAAATTAGTATGACCCAAATACATATTCTTTCCATGTGGTATTTTTCCCTTTTAAACCTACACACAACCATGCTCTTCTCATTTATTTACTTTATCTTTCTTGAGTATTTACTTGTAACTTAATTCTGTGAAAGTGTTATAGACTTAACCGATTGTTTGGTGGTCGATTACTCAACTCAGATTCAAGTTTATAACACTGTCGACTAGATTTAAGCAGTATGCAACAAACTAGAAGAAAGACAGCGAAAGGATTTTGATATTGGGTTACATAGATTTCGATTTCTGATCTAGAAAGAACAAAAATGCAAGTAGATCTTGGATTTACCGGTTTGACCGCCGGCTCACCGGGTCCAGTCTGGTCCGACCACCGAAATCGAAAACCGGTTGATCGATTAGAAACGGGTTGAATACCCAAACTGGACCATTTTGCTTACCGGATCCAGGTCCGACTGATGTGTTGTAAAACAAACTTGTTTTCCACACCTTTTTATCATCTTTTTATTGCTTATTATCTAATAAATAATGGTTTTTGGCTTGTTTAACATGATCTTACAAAGTTTATATATCATTCGCAGGTTGCGGGCTTTAAAAGAGAAAAGGACTGGACTTTGGAAGACTTAGAAGGCCTTATGATCAATGTTTGAAAAACCAAGTTAAAGCCCGACCCAAAAACCCATTTGTGTTAAGCATTTCATACATTTAATAACACACAAAAAAAATAAAAACCCTACATATAATAATAATAGAGAACATACGGCAAGGTGAAAAAAAAGAAAATAATAAGCCTTGGATCTCTAATAGTGTGTACGCAGCAAGAAGAAATCAAAGCACTATTGTTTTTGATTCTTGGTCAAAGCTTGTAAGCATTAAATAACCAACAACATATAAAAATATAAAAACCAACACTCTGTTGGTACCTTCGATCAGATTAGAAGGAAGGAACAAGAAAGTTATTTTGGGGTTTTTGTGAGAGCTAAGATAGAAGAAGGCAACATCAAGTTTGCAAGTCTTGGAAAGGAGCATCCTTTGGTTTGTCTATTATTCAGTTTCACTTGTTAAAATATTATTTACTTTATTCAAGAATTGTTAGAGATGAGTTTTGCTACTATTTATTTTGATTATATTATTATTAGTATGAGTAGCTAAACTATTTGCACTACCTAGGTTGAGATGAATATTGATTTTGTTTGACGGTTTATTTAGTTTTGACTAGTTACACGGCGTATTATTATTGAAAGCTTTATATGATTTAATCTTTGATGTGTTAAATATTGTCTTTATATAATTATTGCTTATTGATTCAGCGTATTACTTTGATTGATTGATTGTGTGTCGTTCGGTTAGGGTTCTACGTTTAGGTCTTAGACTTGGTGTTTTTGATCTGTTTGTGGTTAGCGCGACCATAAGAATCTTGAGTGCAATTAATTATCAAAATTCAATAGTTTCACCTTCCTTGCGTCCGAGAGGTAATAGGGAGTCGGTTTGTCTCGTGTCTTTATTCGGTTAGGTTAGAATTGCGGCGAGAGCGAGTTTTGGTCTTATCCGGTTTAGTTTTGCGTGCAAATATGTGTCTTAGATCGAGTTAAATATTGTTACCCCTTTATCCCTTTAATTGCTAGTACCAATTTTAGCGGGTTTTGTGTCGTTGAGTCCGAGAGGAGATGCGTCAGTAGGGTACCTTAGTAATCTTTTTTACCGGTGCATTTATTTATTTTTTCTTAGATTTGTGAGGGTTAGTTGGTGAGACCGAGAGGTGATCTAGCGAACTTTAATAAGTCTTAGTTAATTATTTTAAGATCTCGGTGTCGTGTGATTAGTTAATTCTGTTAGCCGTTGAACCGTCAATAGGATTCTTGCCTAGGTAGTCGTTTCTCCATATTTGTTAAAACCTCGTTAAGTTTTCTTGTCAGTTTCGTTATGTTAAGTAAGTTAGTTAAATTAATTAAAATAAGATAAAAAAAATAATAAAATCAATTAAATATTTTTAGGTAGGACTTGGATTAGGGTTTATAATCTGAGCCGTTCTCACGTGTCTTCGAGTTCGATATCCGGACTTTCCTGATCTTTGCTATACGCGACTGGTACACTTGCCGTTTGTGTGAACTAGGATAGGTTGTTTGGTTTTTAAAACTTAGTTGCAATTTCGTGTTTTATTTATATATATATTTTCGCACATCAAGTTTTTGGCGCCGTTGCCGGGGACACGGTTTGAGGCGATTAGAGAACGACCCGAGTTTGGGGACTTACCTGTTCGTTTTACTTGCTTATTTATTTTTATTTGTTTTTAGTTTAATTTTAGCTTAGTTAATTTTAGTTTTTATTTATAGTCGTATGCGTCATACCCGCTCACAAGGGCCTCCGAAGCTTGAAACATCTGACGATACCGAGAAAGTCCGACCCGAGAGAGAGCGTTCTATTTCACCGACAGGTTCTGATTCTTCTTCTACTTCTATTTCTTCCGCATCTTCTAGAGATAGGAACATGGGTGACCAACCGCCTAGGAGAGTAGTAGCTGACTATGGTAGGCCGACAACGAACCCTCATTCAAGCATCACTTTACCGAACGGTGCCGCCGCTGGCAACTGGTCCATTCCTGCCCACGTCATGCAACTCATCAAAACCGCACTCCAATTAGAAGGGCTAGAGAGCGAAGATCCTTCAAACCACATCGACATGTTTATTCAAATCTGCGAAACTTTCAATATCGGCAACATGAACGATGAAGCCATCTATCTCCGTCTTTTCCCCTTCTCACTTGCTGGCAAAGCCTACAAATGGCTGAAGTCATTACCTGCTGGATCCATCACCACTTGGGCGGGCCTTCAAGAGAAATTCATGACCAAATTCTTTCCGCCATCAAAATCCGCTAGACTCCGTGAGGAGATATGTTCCTTCCGCATGAGGTCCGACGAGTCTTTTGGGGAAGTTTGGGAAAGATTCAAAGACCTCCTTCTTAGAAGATTGAAAGACCTCCTTCTTAGTTATCCTCACCACGGTTTAGGTAAGTGGATGTTTATCGAGAAATTCTACAATGGAGCCACTCAGCACGTGAGAGAGATGTTGAACCAAAATGCTAACGGGAACCTCCTAAAGAACAAAGATCCTGATGAGTGCGTCGTCCTTTTTGATGATCTAGCAGCGAGCTACGAGGGGCACGGGGGCAGAAATTCTTCCACGTCATCGAGAGGAGTACTTCAAGTCGATTCACACACTAGCATGCAGGCACAGATTGATGCTTTGAACAAACTCGTTAGAGATCTTACCGTTAAAAGCGTAGCGAAGTGCGAGGTTTGCCGAGGGGGTCATGACACCATTGACTGTCCTGTTAATCCGGGTAGCAATCAGGAGGAGGTTGACTTCGTCAACAACCCCTTGAGATATCAAAACCCTGCCTTCGGCGGGAACACTGGCTGGAGAAATCAGAATAACTATCGAGGGGGACAAGCCAGTGGCTTCCAAGCCCAATACCAAAACCAGCGTCGAGAGAATCTATTCGGGCAGGGGAGTTCAGGTCAGGAGAGTTCGGAACAAGCAGGGAGAGATGAGAAGAAAACCTCACTGGAGGAGATGATGGCTGAGCTGCTGAAGAGAGATGAGAGGAACCGAGTGACAAATGAGGCGAAATTTGTGGAACACGATGAACGGAGTTGGCGGTTCGAGGACGGATGGGACCCAGAGTGAACAAGTAGCTTGGCTCAACCTTTGCTTTCCTTTGACAAGGCAGCTAAGGCTCCAGCTTCGCTTTCTACTTCGCTGCCTTTCTCTAACGAGACAAGTAAAGTACCTTAATTCACTTACAGCAAGATAAGGTATTCAAGCGGGTGAAAGTATAGAGCTACTAACCAGAGTCAGAAAAGTTGGTTGGCATTCAAGCAAGAGAGAAAGAAGTCCCGATCAGGCTACAAGTGGGACTAGAAGCAAGGGCCGCTATTCCGGTCCAAGCCACGTCTTTAGCTAATCTTAAGCGTCACGTCGGAGAGATCGCCAGCCAGTTATCCGAGAGAGCACCAGGTTCACTACTGAGTAATACCGAGAAAAATCCGAGAGGGTTTGCCAAAGCAGTGACTACTAGGAGCGGTGCTAGAAGAGAAAGAGAGGCCGGTACTTCGAGAGTTGTCATATCTGTTGTCGATGAAGAGGAGCAGGTGGACGAGGAGATCCAGATGGAGCCTCCTCCGGTCGAGGCACACCAGCAGACTATTCCAGTGAGTACAAAGCCGGCTGATATACCTTCATCAAACCCACCTTTGAGAGTCTACAAACCCAAATTGCCTTATCCTGGGAGACTCCGATCGGATAGAGACGAGGAGCAAAACTCCAAGTTTCTTGAACTTCTCAAACAGCTTCACCTAAACATTCCTTTCCTTGAGGCGCTTACTCAGATGCCCAAATATGTCAAATTCCTCAAGGACATTCTTTCCAATAAGGAGAAGCTAGCTGAGGTCTCTTCAATTCCGTTGAGTGCTGGGTGCTCTGCAGTATTGCAGAGCAAGTTGCCTGAAAAGATGGCCGATCCTGGGAGTTTCACAATTCCCTGCATCTTAGGCGACGATACGGTTCGACATGCTTAATTCGACCTTTGGGCCAGCATCAATCTCATGCCGTATTCTGTGTTCAGTAAGTTGGGTCTTGGCGAACCGAGGCCAACCCGAATGAGTAACCAACTTGCTGATCGTTCCGTGAAATACCCGCGAGGGGTGGTCGAGAACATGCTTGTTCGTATCGACAAGTTCATTTTCCCGGTGGACTTTGTCATTCTGGATATGAATGAGGATGATAGTATTCCTCTCATTTTAGGCCGACCATTCCTTGCCACCGCACAGGCGTTGATCGACGTCCGTGAGGGCAAACTGATTCTGAGAGTTGGGGATGATAACGTCACCTTTACGTGAGACAGTCACTCAAGCACCCCAAGTCGTCGGACGACTCCCTGTATTTCGTTGACACCATTGTATCGCATGTGCGGGAGTTTTTCACTGACATCTGTGGAGGACCTACCTTGGACCCACAGATTCTAGATAGGGAGATTTTAGAGGTCGATATGGTTGCCATGACCACTCAAACATTGATGGATGACATCGTGTCACCACCCCTAGATTCAGAGTCAGCTGTCGAGATCGTGCGAGACGATTTGAAAGACCGACCTTCTGTTGAGAGCCCTCCTCCTTCATTAGAACTTAAGGATCTACCTGATCATTTGGAGTATGCATTTCTTGACGAAGAGAGGAAGCTACCCGTCATCATCGCGTCTGCCTTGACGGAGGTCGAGAAGGTGAAGTTGTTGAAGGTGCTGAAAGCGCACAAGGAGGCGATAGCATGGAAGATTATCGACATCAAAGGGATTAATCCCTCATTCTGTACTCATAAAATCCTCATGGAGGATAATTTCAAATCCGTCGTTCAGCCTCAACGGAGGCTTAATCCGAAAATGCTAGAGGTCGTTAAGAAAAAAATCATCAAACTCCTTGATGCGGGAATCATATTTCCCATCTCTGATAGCGCCTGGGTGAGTCCGGTCCAAGTGGTTCCTAAGAAGGGTGGCATGACTGTCGTCACCAATGAAATGAACAAGCTTATTCCCACTAGGACCGTGACCGGTTGGAGAGTCTGCATCGACTACCGCAGACTGAACGATGCCACTAGGAAAGATCACTTTCCTCTACCCTTCATTGATCAGATGCTAGAGCGTTTGGAGGGTCAGCAGTACTACTGCTTTCTGGATGGTTTCTCCGGGTATTTCCAAATTCCGATCTCTCCCGATGATCAGGAGAAAACCACATTCACCTGCCCCTACGGCACGTTTGCCTATAAACGCATGCCCTTTGGACTTTGTAACGCTCCAGCTACTTTCCAGCGATGTATGGTGGCGATCTTTCACGACATGATCGAGGATTCCATGGAAGTTTTCATGGACGATTTTTCTGTCTTAGGGAATTCTTTCGATCATTGTCTCTCCAACCTTGATAGGATGATGGCTCGTTGCGTCGACACCAACCTAGTCCTCAACTGGGAGAAGTGTCACTTCATGGTACACGAGGGCATTGTTCTAGGACATAGGATCTCGAGTGCGGGGATCGAGGTCGATCGAGCTAAAATTGAAACCATTTCTAATCTTCCCCCGCCCACGTCTGTAAGATCCATCTGTAGCTTCTTAGGTCATGCAGGTTTCTATCGCCGGTTCATTAAAGATTTCTCGAAAATTGCGAGACCGATGACCAAGCTACTAGAGAAAGACGCACCATTTGTCATCTCTGAACAGTGTATCGAGGTGTTTGATCTTCTAAAAGGCAAACTCGTTAACGCCCCGATCATGACTTCTCCCGACTGGTCTATGCCATTTGAATTGATGTGCGACGCGAGTGACTATGCCGTTGGAGCCGTGCTTGGACAGCAAAAGGAGAAGCACTTCCACCCGATCTACTATGCTAGTCGAACCCTAAATAGTGCTTTAGGAGAATTACACCACCACCGAGAAAGAGTTATTAGCTGTGGTGTTTGCATTTGATAAGTTTAGGTTATATATTGTTCTGTCTAAAACAGTAGTTTACACTGATCATTCTGCCATTCGTTATCTTTTCAACAAGCAGGACGCTAAGCCTCGTCTTATCCGATGGATCCTGTTGCTTCAAGAGTTTGATATCGAAATCCGTGATAAAAAGGGGGCTGAGAATGTAGCGGCCGATCATTTGTCACGTCTTGAGAGAGCCGAGATTGGAGATGCTGGGGTTATCATCAATGACCATTTCCCGATAGAGAATCTCATGTTTGTCAAAGCCCAGGATGACAGCTACCCGTGGTTTGCTGATATCGCGAACTTCCTTGTCGACGGTTCCCTCCCTAGGAGGATGTCTCACCAGCAAAAGAAGAAATTCTTTGCTGACGTAAAGTTCTACATCTGGGACGAACCGTTTCTTTTTCGTATAGGTGTTGATTAGCTGGTGAGGAGATGCGTGGATGTTGAAGAAGGGTGGCGGATTTTGAGCCACTATCATGAGGGACCGACAGGAGGTCACCATGGTGCTGTTCTTATTGCTAAAAAGGTATTCGATTCAGGATTCTATTGGCCTTCGATTTTCAAAGATGCTCATGCGTTTGTAAAAAGCTGTGACCGGTGTTAGCGTGTCGGTAACATCTCATCCCGAAATGAGATGCCCCAAAATGCTATTCAGGTGTGCGAGGTTTTTAACATTTGGGGTATTGATTTTATGGTCCCGTTCGCGTCGTCTAGAGGGAACAAGTACATACTCGTGGCGGTTGATTACGTCTCCAAATGGGTCGAGGCCAAAGCCTTGCCCACTAACGACGCCCGAGTTGTAGTGAGATTTTTGAAAAATCTTTTCTCTCGTTTTGGTGTACCTAAAGCCTTGATCAGCGATCGAGGTACTCACTTCTGCAACACGCAGATGGAGAAGGCGTTGCAACGCTATGGGGTCACCAATCGGCTTGCGACTGCCTACCACCCACAGACTAGTGGACAAGTGGAGGTGACTAACCGGGGCATTAAACACATTCTTGAGAAGACGGTTGGGCTAAACCGAAAGGATTGGTCCGACAAATTAGATGATGCTTTATGGGCTTTCCGTACAGCGTACAAAACTCCGACCGGTTCCACACCGTTTCGGATGATTTATGGGAAAGCCTGCCATCTTCCTGTTGAGTTGGAGCATCGTGCTTCTTGAGCGCTTCAAACAGTTAACCTTGATCTTTCACCCGCGGGCGAGAACCGTTTCCATCAGATTCATGAGTTAGAGGAACTTTGTGATCATGCATATGCACACTCGTATAATTATAAGCTGAAGACTAAAGAGCTACATGATAGAAAGTTGAGAGGTGATAAACAGTTCAAGTGTGGGGATCAGGTTTTGCTATATAATTCCCGATTACGATTATTTCCTGGAAAGCTGAATTCCCGATGGTCAGGCCAGTTCACCGTTACTGAGGTATTCCCGTATGGCACAATTGAGATTGAAGACAAAAGCGGGAAGTTTAAGGTGAACGGTCAGAGGTTGAAGCACTACATAGGCGATCCGGTAACTGATCATACATTCGAGGTGTTCTACCTTGACTAACTCACCGAGGCGTAGACGCGTTGGATGCATCACTAGGGAAACCGCCCGAGTTGTAGAGTGTGTATTATGATTTTCTTTATTATGTGTTTTATTTAATTTTTTGTTATTTAAAAAAATCAAAAATAAAATATATATATATATATATAATAATTAAAAATCAAAAAAATCAAAAAATACAAAAACACAAAAATATGTTTATTTCTTATGTTTTTGCTTTCTGTTTTGTACGCCGCTACATGCGAGCGAGTTTGAGTTATTGCAGGTATTATTATGCGCATGGTAGCTCTGATGGCGTTTTGGAATTGGTTCTCCTGAGGTTGCGGCCGCGAATGAAATGCTATACGGTCGCTTGATTGATACACAACTGATGAAGAATTTGAATATAAACCAGGGGAGTAACCCGTTCTCTATTTTACTTTTAAAAATTTTAGGTTTTATTTTTAATTTTATTTTACTTCTTTTCCTTGTTCTCATCGAGGAAGATTTCGTTCTAAGTGTGGGGATGGAAATTTATTTTACTTAGTTGTAGGAAAAAAAATTTATGAAAAAAATATAAAGATTGAAAAATTATATAAAAAAAAGTTAAAAAAAAAATAAAAAATTATCCCTTGAAAAATGTTTTTGTTCTACGTTAAGCAGGTGATGATATTATTACCAATGTGCTAACGAACTCTCGGATACTTTTGAAATAAATAATAATAATAATAAAAGGGATGGTTTGCATATCTGATTTGAAATGTGTCGGTAGGCCCAACTAGCTTTGATAAGCCTCTTTAGCATGTTTTTATATATATAATAATTTAAAAACGGTGAAACCGAATTTCGATGCTTAGGGAGGATTACCATATTCTGAAAACTTTGAGATGGTAAGAATTAAATGCACTCAAAATAGCACACACCACATGTCCATCTGTTTACGAGCTTAGAAATAGTTATATATTTTAGGGTGATATAAAAGATTGAAAAAAAAGATAAAAAAAAAGAGAGAAAAAAAAGTATGTTTTGAAAGTTTGTTATGTATTGTATTATCCAAAGTTGTTCAAGACAAGCAAAATGCTTATGAAGAAAGTTATGTATTGTAAAATGCCAAATGAGCATTGTTTAAAGTTAGAAAAAGAGGCCAAAGATGCACATACTAGACGAGACTTAGAGTTTACGTGTTACCAAGGGGATAGTGACTCTGAGGATACACTATTGGGGCTCGAAGGTTCTTAGTCAATAAATATCAAATTAGGAATATGTAGGACAAAGTCCAATAATATTTAGGAATAGCTCGTACGACCTCCACATGACCATTCATCCATCAAAGTTTCACCGAGTGCATCTAACTAGTATCATCAACGAGTCCTTGGCTTATGGTGATTTTTCGAACCAGTTTGCTTCGACTCTAGTTTTTCTAGCTCTCTTTGTCTGAGATGGGGTAGGTGTAGCCTTGATGTTTGGACTTAAAACGCTTAATGCAATTGGGGCTTGATAGGTTAGTGGCTGGGTTTAAGTGGACAACAATATCAGCAATCACGGTCAATATGTCGAGCTGTTTCTTGTGCTTTAATAATGATATATAATCTGGGAGTTTGTTGTTTTTCACTTGGTTATGATCCTGTGTAGATATCTTTTTCAGGGACGAAAAAGTCGTAAGTGTGGGGATGTTTGATGTGTTGTAAAACACACTTGTTTTCCGCACCTTTTTATCATATTTTTATTGCTTATTATCTAATAAATAATGGTTTTTGGCTTGTTTTAACGTGATCTTACAAAGTTTATATATCATTCGCAGGTTGCGGGCTTTAAAAGAGAAAAGGACTGGGCTTTAGAATACTTAAAAGGCCTTATGATCAATGTTTGAAAAACCAAGTTAAAGCCCGACCCAAAAATCCATTTGTGTTAAGCCTTTCATACATTTAATAACACAAAAAAATAAAAACCCTACATATAATAATAATAGAGAACATACGGCAAGGTGAAGAAAAAGAAAATAATAAGCCTTGGATCTCTAATAGTGTGTACGCAGCAAGAAGAAATCAAAGCACTATTATTTTTGATTCTTGGTCAAAGCTTGTAAGCATTAAATAACAAACAACATATAAAAATTTAAAAACCAACACTCTGTTGGTACCTTCGATCGGAACAGAAGGAAGGAACAAGAAAGTTATTTTGGGGTTTTTGTGAGAGCTAAGATAGAAGAAGGCAACATCAAGTTCGCAAGTCTTGAAAAGGAGCATCCTTTGGTTCGTCTATTATTCAGTTTCACTTGTTAAAATATTATTTACTTTATTCAAGAATTGTTAGAGATGAGTTTTGCTACTATTTATTTTGATTCTATTATTATTAGTATGAATAGCTAAACTATTTGCACTACCTAGGTTGAGATGAATATTGATTTTGTTTGACGGTTTATTTAGTTTTGACTAGTTACACGGCGTATTATTATTGAAAGCTTTATATGATTTAATCTTTGATGTGTTAAATATTGTCTTTATATAATTATTGCTTATTGATTCAGCGTATTACTTTGATTGATTGATTGTGTGTCGTTCGGTTAGGGTTCTACGTTTAGGTCTTAGACTTGGTGTTTTTGATCTGTTTGTGGTTAGCGCGACCATAAGAATCTTGAGTGCAATTAATTATCAAAATTCAATAGTTTCACCTTCCTTGCGTCCGAGAGGTAATAGGGAGTCGGTTTGTCTCGTGTCTTTATTCGGTTAGGTTAGAATTGCGGCGAGAGCGAGTTTTGGTCTTATCCGGTTTAGTTTTGCGTGCAAATATGTGTCTTAGATCGAGTTAAATATTGTTACCCCTTTATCCCTTTAATTGCTAGTACCAATTTTAGCGGGTTTTGTGTCGTTGAGTCCGAGAGGAGATGCGTCAGTAGGGTACCTTAGTAATCTTTTTACCGGTGCATTTATTAAATTTTCTTAGATTTGTGAGGGTTAGTTGGTGAGACCGAGAGGTGATCTAGCGAACTTTAATAAGTCTTAGTTAATTATTTTAAGATCCCGGTGTTGTGTGATTAGTTAATTCCGTTATCCGTTGAACCGTCAATAGGATTCTTGCCTAGGTAGTCGTTTCTCCATATTTGTTAAAACCTCGTTAAGTTTCGTTAAGGTTTCTTGTCAGTTTCGTTAAGTTAAGTAAGTTAGTTAAATTAATTAAAATAAGATAAAAAAAATAATAAAATCAATTAAATATTTTTAGGTAGAACTTGGATTAGGGTTTATAATCTGAGCCGTTCTCACGTGTCTTCGAGTTCGATATTCGGACTTTCCTGATCTTTGCTATACGCGACTGGTACACTTGCCGTTTGTGTGAACTAGGATAGGTTGTTTGGTTTTTAAAACTTAGTTGCGATTTCGTGTTTTATTTATATATATATATTTTCGCACATCACCAACCGACCGGTCCGGTCCGGGTTTCAAAACATTGATAAAAAGTACAAAGTTAATCATGAAAAACATAGGGTTTAAAATTAAAAAGAGTAATACTAAAACACACTTAATGCACAATGTACACATGATTATGCACACAAAAATTGCAAATTAACTATATATAAGGGTGAGCTCATTGGGAAACTCCAAAAATGCGGGGAACTGGGGAACATTGTTCCCAACCCTTAATTAATTCCTCAAATCCTTATGGTGTACCCTTAATCACCCACATCACATCATTTTTGTAAGTGAACAAAACCCCTAAAAATCAAAAAAATAATTAAAAAAATTACAAAACAATAAAAGCGAAAAATTAAAACAAGTAAAAAAAACCAAAATGTTTATCTAGTATCCCCGTTCTAGACAAAAAAAAGGTCAAACTTAGTTTAGCCTTCGGGTTTAGTTTAGCTTTTAACGGGTTTAACATTTTTACTTTTTTTTGGGAAGGGGGTGGGGGGACATTTTTATTGACATTTTACACGTAAAACAACAAATCTCATTAATATTTTACATGTAAAACAACAACTCATTAAGATTTTACATGTAAAATAAAACTTTTAATTAACATTTTACACGTAAAACAACAAATCTCATAAACGTTTTACATGTAAAACAATAGTTATTTAAGATTTCACGTGTATAAATTAGTATTTACATGTAAAATAACAATTACCATTAACATTTTACACGTAAACAACAAACCTTAATAAAATTTTACATGTAAAACAAGAGTTCTTTAAAATTTTACATATAAAAATTAATATTTTACATAAATAATAACACTTTTCATTAACATTTTAGACGTAAAACAAAAATCTCATTATCATTTTACATGTAAAACAACAGTTCTTTAAGATTTTACATGTAAAATAACATTTTACACGTAAAACAACAAATCTCATCAAAAGTTTACATATAAAACAACAATTTTTAAAGATTTTACATGTAAGACAACACGTTTCGTTACAATTTTAATGTATATTCAAAAATTATATATATATATATATATATATTAAAGACCAACCTACGGTTATCTCACGAAATTTAGTGTTCATGAACATTTTCAAGTTATGTTTTTACGCATGTACAAGATGACGCGAGTTTCAATGTGACGGTTATAATATATTTATGCATTTTTCTTTTCTTGTTATCTTTCCATCGTCACGTGTACAAGAAAAACCCCATCCACTACCTAAAAAAGCATAACCCTCAACCCGAAAAACCTAAACCCCCTAAAAACCTATCCATAAAAGCTAAACTAAACCCGAAGTCTAAACCGGGATTTTTTTTGGAATGAAAGATGCTAGATTATTTGTTTTTTTACGTTTTCTTATATATATATATATATATATATATATATAGGGGAGGGATATTTTGAGAACTTGATGAGTTGTAAGAACTTTAAAAACTCAATTTTAGACCACACATTTAATTAAATGAGTTTGAATATGTGGCTGAGATTAAATTTGATTAAAAAATGAATCAGGAGAGAGAATAAGTATTTTTGATAATTACACAAGTTTAAATGTTAGTTACACATGAGTAATAAGTCGATTCGGTGTGTAAAAAAATATTGTAATTTTTTGTACATTACTTACACTTACGTATTACACATGTGTAAAAACAATTCAAAAAAAAAATTGTTACGTAGAGTTCTTAAAGCTTAAATCGGTTCTCAAAAGAAATCAATCATATATATATATATATATATATATATATATATATATATGAATGGGGATGCTAGATAAACATTTTGATTTTTTTATCTTTTGTTTTTGTTTTTTAGTTCTACAATCTTTTTAATTATTTTTTTTGATTTTTTTAGGTGTTTTTTTTCTCTTAAAAAATAATATGATGTAGGTGACTGAGGGTGCACCATTAAAATGTGGAAATTTGATCAAGGGTTGATAAATGTGTTCCCCAGTTCCTCACTTTTTTGGAGTTATCTTTTGAACCTAACTCTCTCCCTCTCGCTCTTTATATATATATATATATATATATATAGAAAAAATGTTCAAATAAGAATAAGAAGTTTCTTAGAAATGGTAAGACCAATAGATTTTTGACAAGTGGCATTACAACATATGGTGAAAGAAAAATTCTAAGAAACTATGTCGGTTATAGTGGTGAAAGAGTAATTATAGGAAACTATGTCGGATTTTGGTAATTTTAAATCCCAACAATTGATTAACATGATCCAATGGCTATGATTTATTCCTATTATTCCTAGAAAACTACTTATTTTTAGTATAACCCTCTCATATATATATATATATATATATATATATATATATATATATATATATATATATATATATATATATATATATATATATATATAGGGGATGGTTTATACGAGAAGTGAAATTATAGCGAGAAGTGCGAGAAATCAATCTAGACCATTCATTCTTTTTAATCTTCAATGTTTAAATATTAATGAAAAAGACATATATGTAACATTAAATATATTCTCTCTCCAATTAACATAATTAGTCAAACCATAATAATTAAACCCATAATTATAAAGATTAAAAAGTAAAAAAAAAAAAAAAAAATTCTCTTTACATTTTTCCTACACAAAAACAATTTCTTCATACATTACAATTTCTTTCTTTAAATAAAAATTTCTTCATAGAACGTATAAGTTTAGTTTTCTCAGTTGAAATACCTACATAATACAAAAGAAAAAAAATATAAATCCTACACGTAAACGTGCATTATAATACCAAATTAAAACTAATTTAGTATACATATATGCATACACATTTTTACATTAAATGTAAAAAAGAATACACAACCTACACGAAAATATATAACCTACACTTTTCAATGTCAATAAAAGTAAACAACCTACACTTGTATTTTTGCATAAAAAAGCATATAAACTACACAAAACATATAAATTACACATGTATTTCAACATCAACAAGTACATATATATAATTAACCTACACAAAAATACATACAACCTACACAAAAACATACAACCTACAGATGTATTTCAATATTCTCGATGTCAACAAAAAATACACAACCTACACAAAAACATATAACCTACACTTGTATTTTTTGCATAAAAAAACATTAATCTACACAAAAACATGCAACCTACACATGTTTTTCAACATCAACAAATATATATAAAATGCACAGAAATATATATAACCTACACATATGTATTTTAACATTAACAAAAAGAATATAACCTACACATTGCGTTTAACATTAACAAGTGTTTATATAACCTAGCTACACGAAAACATATAACCTACACTTCTCAACGTCAACAAAAATAAAAACATACACAAAATTATATAACGTACACTAGTACTTTTTCATAAAAATATATAAACCTACACGAAATCATATAGCCTACACTTCTCAATTCCAACGAAATACACAACCTACACAATAACATATAACCCACATATGAATTTTAACATCAACTATATATATATATATTATGATTTCAAATAAAATTTATTTTGTTGTATACAGAGCGTTGCTCAAATAAATGACAAACGTGATATACTTTATGATTTCAAATAAAGCTTATTTTGTTGTATGCATAGCAACGCCACACCTTGTATATTTGATGGACACGCCTCATGACTTGGCTAAATCACTTGTGGTCACATCAAGTGTAGGGTTTGTATATGAACTGAATAGTATTGAGATATAGTTTTGGTTAAGTGAATCTTTATGTTTGTTTGAAATGGTTAAACAGTTGTTTTTTTGGAATTTACATTTTACATAAATTATTTGGTTTGTGTTAATCAAAATTTAAGATGAATTTCTTATCGCAATTGAATCGTTTACCATTAATCATTGATAGATTATAGGTTTTATATTAACGAACTGGTAATTAGGTAGACCACGTTCAGTTGTGTCAATTCGTCGGATTAGGTTCCGTGAATCATCATAACCTAACTAATGTTATTTGCGTATTCTAATAAACGAATTATGTCTATGTGATTTCTCAATTGGTATAAGTTTAGTCAGTTAGTTCATTGTATTACTAGATCTTGAAGCGTGACAATGTTTTCTCAAATCGTTTACAACCAAATCAATTTAATTGCTTAATCGTCTCGTATTAGGTGCATTAATTAATAAACAACTGATCTTATTAGCACTTTCCATTGATTCCTCGTGGAGACGACCATACTTACCCTTACTAATTATAGATATTTAAATTTTCTAAATACTTGTTTTTATTAGAGAACAATCTACATCTCATATATCATTTTCAACACAACTATTCTTATAATCTCCATAACTAAACAAATCTGTCGGTGATACTAATTGATTTAGTATTATCTATATCATTAACATAATATTATCATGTCATATGTGTATCATATTCATATCATTAAACATTATTATGATAATGTCAATATATTTATCATAAAATATTCATGTTCATATACGTATTATATTTAATATTATAATTTTTGTAATATATATTGTAACATCCGTAAGAAACGATTGTTATATTTTGGTTACTCAACTAAATAATGGATTTTATTTATTTTGAAGCAAACATAAATATTAGTATATAACTTTTAATTTTTTGGATGTAGTTCGTGATAAATACAATATGAAAGTTAAGAATTTAAAAGAATAGGTGCGGGAGACTTGGAGGTCAAGTTGAAATTTAAAAATATAACCTAAATCAACCTCCCAACGTCTCCATAACCTAGTTCAACCAGGTAGAGTTTGTTGAAGAGAGATATTAGTGGAGAAATAAGAAAGAAAATGAGAGAAAGTATCCGTGAAGAAAAAGATCAAGGGAGATTGTTGAAGGGTTGATGGGAAAGAGAAGCAAAAGGATGAGAGATTGGTGATGGTTGAAAATGGCAATGGCAATTTGTAAAAAACTACATTGCTCGCTAAATAAAAAAATTCTAGCATAACATGAAGCTTGTTTAGGAAACAAGCTCGATCTCGAACTTCATATACCGACATGATTTGAAATTGGAGCTTAAATGCAACATCCTTAAAATTTGATGCCCAAAATATTATTTTTGATATTTGAGAGCCCTAGTTTAATTAAGCGAAAGTTCATGTCTAAAGTTCAAAACTAAAATATGGAAAATTTTTGTTAGACAAATCACATGACCAGAAGGTTAGTTTCAAACGCCCTTGGAAATTTATGTTACTGTTTAATATAACAAGGTTAATCAAAATTCATATAAAATAATAAATGTTGCTTAACCACATAATTACTTGAATATTTACTAAAGTTTATCAGAGATGAAACATAATAAAGAGGACCAACGTAACAAGTGTATGAATATCGTCATTTAGTGACACAACAGCATAATCCTCTGTCACAAGCTTCATATAGTTTACAAAGTGCTATACTCCCATTGCATAACGCTTTACAATTTATGTCTTTACAACACGAAGTTGTACAACGTATTGTTGCATTTCCTTGTGCTCCTATAAATAGCAACATGATTATTATAATCATACAAGACTTTTAAAACACGTGAAACCCTGATCATAAATAACTTACCTACGCCAATCACATTATCTGACACAGAGGACGCTATTATCAGTAGAATAAGAAGAGCAACAAATCTGACCGATGCCATCTTCTATTCATTTTTAGCCAACTTTTAATATTCTCTATGGAAATAATGAAAATAATTCATATAGGAATCCAATGATAGAAAAAAATGATTAAAAACAATATTAGTTATAAATGACTTATTCAACACATAATGATGTTAATATTATCACACTTACACACATGCGTTTTTAATTCTCAATATTTTATTCCTTCAAGGAATGAGTCATAATATAATTTAATATGAGTTTTAGGACGAATTATGAATTATTGATTGAGGATTTAAATCTTGAAAAAACTTGCATGTTTGGAGTTATATACATCGATATTATATACTATTTCACCATCACATCATCATGCAAGTCTCATTAAAAACTATATCACAAATCTCATTATTAGTTATATCGTATTTCATATATCAACGTACATACAAGACTACAATTTTTTACGAAAACATCATCATGGGAATCTCTCAAATTAAATTTTCCAATTTCGCCTAATATTTTTCTTAGGACTATTACAACATAGTCATGATCAATCAAGCATGATCATAACAACTCTAATGACTATACAAATTGAACAAATTAATAATCAACCTATATCTTCATGATCATCTGTAAGGCCCCGATCCCGGTGCCCACTTTGGCGTTGGATTTACTCATAAACACAGTTCTAAATATCAGAGTTAATTAAAAATTTCGCGTAATAAAATAAGGGTAAACCATTCATTACAAACATTCGCAACTTGTCTTTTAAAACATAACATAAACAATTATCAAAACATCACGACAAATCTTCAGATGCCAGCCTCTTCAATCATGCCATGTGTTCCCCCTCAATCCAACTGTCTCAGTTTATTTACCTGCGTGCATACTAAAAGTCAGCTATGCTGAGTGAGTTCTAGTTAATCAGGCAACATACAATACATTCACATACTTACATATATACGTATCCGAATACATATATTACATACTTTGCATGTTACCTTTCTTTCATTCATACATACATACTTTCTTTCTTTCATTCGTACATACATACTTTATTTCTTTCATACATTCATTCTTCCTTGTTTTAGCTTACTTATACATACGTAATTATCTCTACGTTTTAAAGAGCATTTCGCCCTATAACCTTCATAGATATTATTAGGGTCTGCAACCCTGTAACCTTCGCATATATTATTAGAGTATGCAACCCTGTAACCTTCGCATATATTATTAGGTATGCAACCCTGTAACCTTCGTATATATTATTAGGGTATGCAACCCTGTAACATTCGCATATATTATTAGGGCATGCAACCCCGTAACCTTCGCATATATTAGTAGGGTATGAAACCCTTAAAGCATACCTCCATACAACCATACACTGTCTTCTTTATATTTAAATTTATGTACTTTAACACGCACGCTTAATCTTTTCCGTAACTTTCAAATATCATTCATACATTATTCGTAAAACAATAACATATCACAATATTACCTGGCGATACATGCAATATCCGAAGATCGTTCACGTACCGTCAAGCATTCATTCATACATAAAATCATAGAAGGCATACACTTACCACTTAAGGTAAGTGTATTAACTAATCACATCGAGTATGCACACAGCCCCAAAACCATAACATGTAAATGGGGCTAGAAACTCACCCGAGTCTTGTTACGTTCATCGTTAATGGTTATCCCTTTCTTTAGCTGTGCATGACTAACTGTTTAATAAACACAATATCAAATAACGCTCTAGCCATTCTTAACGGTCTGCTTAATTAGTCTTAAGCGTCTAAGCCGGTTTTACTTCATTGATCTTTAACTGGTTAGTTAATTGTTTTTCATTAACCCCTTTAAGGCATTTTTCATTAATTAATAAAGTTTGAGGGCTTATTTGTAATTAGTCAATTTTATTCTAAGTCCAGGGACCTTTCTATCATTCTTTCAAACTCTAATTCGTTATATAGCTCCTTAACGAATGGGGCTCATTCGTTGCCTCCTAACGCGTGTGTTCTTTCATAACGAATGGACTCATTCGTTACTTCTTGACGAATGGACCTTTATAACGAATGAACTCTTATAATGAATGGACCTTCATAACGAATGAACCTTTATAACGAATGAACTTTTATAACGGATGGACATTCATAACGAATGAGGGTTCATTCGTCATTTCTCTGTAACGAATGGCATAACGAATGCAGCTCATTTGTTATTCTTTCTTTAACGAATGAGCATAGCTCATTCATTACCCGCGCCTAGGGTTTAGGGCATCTTACAGAATGTCAGATGTCCTTTCATCGTATTCTAACATTCCCTTAATCGCCGGCGCCGTCACCGCCGGAAAACCGGGATCTCGCCGGAAAAGCGAGATCTCACTTATTTTCCACCATTTTCACCGTTTTTCGTCTTGTTCGATCCAGATCCGAGCTAGGGTAACCCCTAAGCTCGTCCTTCGATCGGTTTATACCCGATTCCATCCGGATCTCGTGACTTTAACGGTTGAGGGTGTCGGTTCATCGTTTCGCGACTAGATCTAGCGGGTTTGAATCTATACAAGATCATACTATTATTACCTTGGATCAATGCTCGATTTTCCTTTTTGGTTTCGGTTAGAGAAAGAGAGAAAGATGAGAGAGAGAGGGAGAGAGAGATAGAGAGAGAGCTAGCTTAAATGTTTGTTTTGGATGGTGTATGGAATGGGTGGAAAATGAATGGATTAATGGATAATTATGGTTTGTATATCATGGGTCATGGGCTTAAGCCCATGGTATTTCTTCCTTCCTTATTAATCCAAGTCTATTACCCACATTTATTTAACCCAACAAAAGCCCAACTCATGATAACTAGTATTATTATTTTATTAACCAAAACAGGAAACAGGATGTTACATCATCCAATCATTATCAAAACCATTTAATGATTATTATGTATTTCATATTATTAATAAATTTACTAATGTCCATAACATCTTTATAACACCCTAACGTCATACAAACATCATTATGGTTTATTGCATGTTTTTCACACGTCATATCATTTATAAATATATCATCTTTATAATATCTTCATAGCCGTACAAACATCATTATAGCCATTTCATGAGTTTTGCATATATCTTTTACATGTTGAACGAATAGTCACAACATTATTATAACATACTCATGTTCATATATATATCATGCTTCACACTTCTATTCTCATAATCTCCACTACTTAAGAAATCTTTCGCTTGTGCTAATGGTTTATTAGTGCACCATATCATTTTCATAATACTATCAGATCATATATTTCATATCTAATATAATTGTTCTCATAATCTCAATATCACTATCATAATATATTCATGTTTATATACGTATCATATTTCATATTATAAAAGGAATACAATGCAAGTTCTTGAGGTGGTGAGTTGTGACTCGTGAATTGGTAAATATTATGGTTAAGAGTTTATGCAAATTTTACTTTAGTATGTAAAATAGATGAAGGAGATTGTAAGGCCCCGTTACCGGTGCCCTACATTGGACGTTGGATTTACTCATAAACGCAGTTCCAAATATCAGAGTTAATTGAAAACTTCGCGGAATAATATAAAACATCAACCATTCGTTACAAATATCCATAATTTGTCTTTTAAAACATATCATAAAATATAACATTCAAAACATTTTATTTCTATTAACTGTCTTATCACATTTTCCATTAGGAGTTTGAATCATTATTAAATTTTCCAACTTAAAAGTTCGAGGACTCCATTGTAATTAATCTATTCCTTTCTAAGTTCAGGGACCATTATGCCATTTTAATAAACTTCTAGTTCGTCACAGTCCTTTAACGAATGGGGTTCATAACGAATGAACCCATTCGTTACTTTATAACGAATCAGACCTCATTCGTTTGTTCTGGTTAACGAATTGAACCTTATGACGAATTGAATTCTTATAACGAACCAGTCCTCATAATGAATTAGACTTTTTTTACGAACTGGTCATCATAACGAATTGGACTCTTTAGAACGAACTAGCATTATAACGGGAACCACTTAGCGAATGAGACTTAGTTCGTTATTCCTCCCTTAACGAATCAACACACGAATTACCTGCTAATTCGTTACACCCGCTAACGAACTAGGGTTAGGTCAGAATGTCAGGGAACATTCCCTGACATCCTTACCTCGTACACCTTTTCCGGCGCCGTCGCCGGAAAAACGCGGTTTTGCCGGAAAAACGAGTTTTGACTCGTTTTCACCGTTTTTCGCCCCGTTCGATCCAGATCTGAGCTAGGGTGATCCCTAAGCTCATCTTAGGTTCAGTTTATACCCGAATCCACCCGGATCTCGTGACTTAAACGGTTTTAACGGTGTCGGCTCGTCATTTCGTGACTATATCTAACGGTTTAAGCTCATCTAACATCATACTATCATTACCTTAGGTCGGGATCGGTTCTTCTTCTATGTTTCAGCTAGCGAGAATTAGAGAAAGAGAGAGAGAGAGAGAGAGAGAGAGAGCTTAAGTGTGTGTTTTGGTAGTGTATGGAATATGTGTAAAATGAATTAAATGGGTGATTAAAGGTTTATATATTTATGGATCATGGGCTTAAGCCCATGGTCTACAACGTCTTCCATATAACATCTCGAATGGTGGCATACCAATACTTGAATGGTAGCTGTTGTTGTAGGAGAATTCCGCTAGATGCAGATGATCATCCCAACTTCCACCAAAGTCTAAAACACAAGCACGTAGCATATCCTCAAGGGTTTGGATCATCCTTTCAGACTGTCCATCTGTTTGAGGATGATACGCCGTACTGATGTTCAATCTTGTTCCCATAGATTCATGGAACTTCTTCCAAAACCTCGAAGTAAAACGAGTATCTCTATCAGACACGATCGATAACGGTACTCCATGCTTGGATACAACCTCCTTAATGAACAAGCTTGCCAACGTTTCTGACGAGATAGCCTCTCGTATAGGCAGAAAGTGAGCATTCTTGGTCAAACGGTCCACAACCACCCAGATGGTATCATGATGCTTAGCTGTACGAGGTAGCTTAGTTATGAAACCCATGGAGATGTGTTCCCATTTCCATTCTGGTATCTCCAAAGGTTGCATCTTCCCATAAGGCTTCTGATGCTCTGCCTTGACTTGTAAATAAGTTTAGCACTTACTGACATAATCTACCACGTCATTCTTCATTCCTGGCCACCAATAGTCTCTTTTCAAATCTTGGTACATCTTCGTAGTTTCTGGATGAATCGAATACCTTGACTTATGAGCTTCATCTAAGATTCGACCTCTGAGATCTCCATGTGTGGAATCCACATACGGTCAAACCTAGTCTTAACACCATGCGTGTTTTCCACCAACTCGTCTTGCTGACCGAAAATTCTTTCTTTCTTCACTAGCCCTTCATCTACCATCACCTCTGATTGCACTTTGACGATTTCTTCAAATAGACTTGAGTTCATAATCAACTGGCATGACTTCACTGTTGCAATGACTTCCTCATTCTTACGGCCTAGCGCATCGGCGACCACATTAGCTTTACCAGGATAGTACTTAATGTCGCAGTCGTAATCGTTTATCAATTCTAACCATCTTCTCTGCCTCATGTTCAATTCCTTCTGCTCGAAGAAGTACTTTAAACTCTTATGATTTGTGTAAATGGTACACTTAGTACCATACAGATAGTGTCTCCATATCTTGAGGGCATGCACTACTGCTGCTAGCTCCAAATCATGCGTCAGATAAGTACTCTCATGGACTTTCAACTTTCTAGACGCGTAAGCTATCACCTTTCCTCGTTGCATAAACACGAAACCTAACCCACGATGCGAAGCATCAGTACAAACAACCAAATCCTCGTCACCATCAGGTAAAGCAAGAATTGGAGCTTGCGTGAGTCTTTTCTTTAACTCCTGAAAAGCCTCTTTTTGAAACTTACCCAACTGAATACTATCGACTTTCGGGTCATACCGGTCAACAGTGCGGCTATCTTGGAGAAACCTTCGATGAATCTCCTATAGTATCCAGGTAACCCTAAGAAGCTTCGTATATTAGTCGGATTATGTGGAGTCTTCCAATTCGTTATCGCTTCAATCTTAGCTGGGTCCCCGGTAATCCCTTCAGGATTGATCACGTGACCTAGGAATTGCACTTCTTGTAGCTAGAACACGCATTTCGAAAATTTAGCGTACAACTTCTCTTTCTTCAGAGTCTCCAATACCACTCTCAGATGCTCAACATGATCAGACTCGCTCTTTGAATAAATTAATATATCATCGATGAAGACAATAACGGACTTATCCAACATTGGCCGACACACCCTTTTCATCATACCCATAAATGCTGCAGGAGCATTTGTTAGACCAAATGACATCACGAGGAACTCGTAGTGTCCATACCATGTCCGAAACGCTGTTTTAGGGATGTCTGCCTCCTTCACTTTCAATTGATGATAGCCTGATCTGAGATCTATTCGTGTGAACCAACTTGAACCTTACAGTTGGTCAAACAGATCATCAATCTTTGGTAAAGGATATCTATTATTTACCGTAAGCTTATTCAACTCGCGATAGTTTATGCACGTTCTCATACTTCCATCCTTCTTCTTCACAAATTGCACAGGTGCGCCCCACGGGGAAACACTTGGTCTGATAAAACCTTTGTCGAGGAGTTCTTGCAGTTGGGACATCAATTCTTTCATCTCGGATGGTGCTAGACGGTAAGACGCTTTCGCAACGGGCTGGGCTCCTGGTATTAAGTCTATCTGGAATTCTATCTCACACTCCGGTGGCAACCCCGGAAGATCCTCAGGGAATACTTCTGGGTAGTCGCACACGATAGGAACATCTTTCATTTCTTTCGTCTCGGCCGTAGCATTGACAACATACGCCAGGTAGGCACCGGACCCTCGCCTTAATAACCCTTCGGCTTTTATCATCGAAATGACGTTAAGCCCTGAACTTTCCTTATTGCCATAAACCGTCACGACACTACCATCCAAGGACTTTAGCTTTATTATCCTACTCTTACATACTATCTGAGCTTCGTATTCAGACAACCAATCCATCCCCAAATCTACATCGAACCCTCCTAAGGTCATAACATACAAGGTAACAGGGAACTCATGTCCCTCTAATTCTATCTTACAATTCTTAACCATTTTCATTATTTTCACCGAGGTGTCACTAGCGGTTTCTAGTATGAAGGTTTCAAACACTCGGCAACATTTCATTTAGCTAGTTTACTAAATTTCGTAGCTGCAAAACTTCTATTTGAACCCGAATCAAATAAAACTGAAGCAGAAATACCGTTTACTAAGAACGTACCGGTCACGACATCAGGAATCTGTCTAGCTTGTTCCTGGGTCAGCATGTAGGCTCTAGTCCTCGGCCTTGCTTGATCAGCATCTTTCTTCCCACTACCTCCAGCCTCACCATCAGTGCACTCCTTTGCCATATGGCCTGTCTTACCGCACTTATAGCATGCTGGTTTTGCATTGCATTCATTAGCATAATGACCCATCTTCCCACACTTATAGCAGACATTTTTCCCCATCCTGCACTCTCTACCATGAGCCTTTCCACATTTGTGGCACACGTCCAAACCAGTACCCCACTTGCACTCGCCACCATGTACCTTTCCACATGTCTTGCATGTCTTTCTTCCCCACACCTTCTGCTTCTTGTCCTTTGGGTTCCATAACTGAGTACCTTGGCGCTTGACAGGAGCGACCCATTTCTTATCCTTCTTCTCTTCCACCATCACATCATCTGCCGACAAGTCGTCATAAACCATTTCTGCGAGTCCAACAGCAGAATAAAAAGTACCCGGTCTACCAGCCTTGACCAAGACGCAAACCTTCTGCGGTAGTCCCCTAAGGTAACACTTGATCCGCTTGGCTTCAGTGTTCACCATGTCAGGCACCAACCTAGACAGGCGGTTGAATTCAGTGGTGTATTCGCGGTGTGTCATCTCACCCGCCTTTAGGTTCAAGAACTTCATTTCAACCCTCTCAACCTCCGCATCAGCACAAAACCTCTTCAATACCAACTCCTTAAGATCATCCCACTGCATAGCTTTGATCTCCTCTTGGGTCTTCCTTTATTCAACAATTTCCCACCAGTACATGGCTTCATCAAGAAATGATTGGGTGGCAAAACCCACAGCTTGGTCGGGACGACACTCGCTAATGCGGATAACCTTGTCCATAGTAGTTATCCATTGGAGAGTAGCGACTGCGTCTCCTAAGCTAGTTAGCTTCGGTGGGT
This sequence comes from Bidens hawaiensis, assembly GCF_021521415.1. Taxonomy (NCBI): domain Eukaryota; kingdom Viridiplantae; phylum Streptophyta; class Magnoliopsida; order Asterales; family Asteraceae; genus Bidens; species Bidens hawaiensis. Next base: position 121,554 of record NW_027492880.1, read on the forward strand.
CGCATCCCTTGAAGGACTTATAGTTGCACCCACCTCGGCCCCTTTTCTTATCACCAACCTTCACTGACTTAACCACACTTGATTCTTCCCCCTCCCTTTCATCATTCTTCCCACATTCTCCTTCCGCCCTTTTGGCGGTTCTTTCGTGGCCTCCAGCAGACCCTTCAGGATTCATGTTCTTCACAGCAGTTGCCACCGTTTGAACAATGGCAGCTTGAATTGCGGGATCCAGTTGAACCCCTTCGTTGTTACTCGGATTTCCACCGGCTGCACTTCCTTCTCCTTCAGCATTAGTAGCAGCTCCTACTGACGGTTCTCGGACAACGCGTGGCCTACCACGACGTCCCGTACGTCCTCCCCTTCCAGCAACTTTCTTAGCTCCAGCCATTCGTATTCTATAAGGAAACACAAACGTCATCACTCAAGGAACTATTTAGTACAAGGATAGTAAGGCTAACAGGTAATAACAATGGCCAGTTGTGATTAGCTGATCACGTTACTTTCCGTGTCCTATACACTTCCCCTTATGAGTCTGTTTGTGCTAATCCTATTCATAAACAGTTAAACCTTCAAATAGTTCATATAATCATATACTCCTATCCCTAGCAATTAAGCTAGCATTCATACATTATTCTACTTTACATGTGAAATTAGTCACATACTTTACCTTCACTTAGCTTGCTTGAGTGACACATGGCATTCTTGTACTGGCATCTTCTTTCTTTTCTTACTTTAATCCCATTCTTTGTTTGAGTCTAAGCGTGTAGGATGCTTAAATCTCTCGAACTTTGATCTAATACCAACTTGTAAGGCCCCGTTACCGGTGCCCTACATTGGACGTTGGATTTACTCATAAACGCAGTTCCAAATATCAGAGTTAATTAAAAACTTCGCGGAATAATATAAAACATCAACCATTCGTTACAAATATCCAAATTTGTCTTTTAAAACATAACATAAAATATAACATTCAAAACATCATGACAATCTTCAGATGCCAGCCTCTTCTATCCTGCCATGTGTCCATCTCAGATCAACTGTCTCAATCTGCTAACCTGCATGCATACTAAAAGTCAGCTATGCTGAGTGAGTTCTAGTTAATCACATAACTTAGTTTACATACACATATACGTGCCCGAAGGTACGCCTTACATACATAACCTGTACTTCATTCGTCCATACACATTTATAGATAACCTTATGTTATAAAGAGCTAATCACCCTACATAACTCGGATATTATTAGGGTCCGGTACCCTCCATCCTCGGATATTATTAGGGTCCGGTCTCCCTTCATCCTCGGATATTATTAGGGTCCGGGACCCTCCATCCTCGGATATTATTAGGGTCCAATCACCCTTTCTTCCATACCTTCATACCATACCTTTCTATATACATAATTGTAAGTTTCATACATACATACATCATTCATTCTTCATATACAACAATTTTATCATCAAACCTTTACCTGGCAGTACATACAATATCTGAAGATCGTTCATGTACCGACAAGCAGTCAATCATACCTTTCACATAAAACATATATGGCATACACTTATCACTTAGGATAAGTGTATTAACTACTCACATTGAGTATGCACACAGCGCCGAAAACGTAACAAGGAATGAGGCTAGAAACTCACCTCAATGCGGTTGCGTTCACCGTTTACGGTTATTCCCCTCTTTAGCTGTGCACGACTAACTGTATAACAATTACACATATTAATTTCTATCACTATCCGTATCGAATTTCTATTTCAATTATAACCCTCGACGAACAGGGGTCCCGGGGCAGCGCCCCTGGCTGCGGGGTCTAGGGGCGGCAGCCCCTAGCAGGGTCCAAGGGGCAGAGCCCCTGGCTGGGGTCGAGCTGCCAGGTCAGCTTGGAAAAGTTTTATTTCTATTAACTGTCTTATCACATTTTCTATTAGGAGTTTGAATCATTATTAAATTTGCCAACTTAAAAGTTCGAGGACTCCTTTGTAATTAATCCATTCCTTTCTAAGTCCAAGGACTCCAGATCTGAGCTAGGGTGATCCCTAAGCTCATCTTAGGTTCGGGATCGGTTCTTCTATGTTTCGGCTAGAAAGAATTAGATAGATAGAGAGAGAGAGAGAGAGCTTAAGTGTGTGTTTTGGTGGTGTATGGAATATGTGTAAAATGAATTAAATGGGTGATTAAAGGTTTATATATTTATGGATCATGGGCTTAAGCCCATGGTCTTTTTTCCTTCTTTCATAACCCAAGTCCATAACCCATATCCATTTAACCCAACACTAGCCCGACTCATAATAACTCATATTTCATTTATTAACCGGAACCCGAAAAACGGGATGTTACAAGTCTTCCATGCTTAAAGAGGTTTCATCCCCGAAACCTAACTATTACATAAACAAATCTAGATAAAATTTGCGCATCTTTTCTTCAACATCCCATGTAGCATCCGATCCATTACGATGCTTCCATATCACTTTCACTAGTGGGATAACTTTATGACGAAGCTGCTTTTCCTTACGGTCGACTATCTCGATTGGTTGCTCAATGTAGTTCAACTGTTCATCAACCTCAATGTCCATTAATAGCACGTGCGACGTGTCATCAGCCAGACATTTTCTCAGATGAGAAACATGGAAGGCTGAGTGAATTCCTTCTAGCTCTTCAGGCAATTCCAGCTTGTAAGCCACTTCACCTACACGATCCATAATCTTAAACGGTCCAATGTACCTCGGACTCAACTTTCCTTTCTTTCTAAAATGAATAATTCCTTTCCAAGGCGAGACCTTGAGCATCACATTGTCACCAACGTTAAACTCAATCGGTCGTCGCCGCTTAGCGGCATACGACTTCTGTCTTTCTTGAGCAGCTTTCATTCTCACCTTAATCTGATCAAACTTTGAAGAAGTTTCATGAACAACTTCCAAACTTCCCATCTCCTTTTGACTGTCCATCTGTTTGAGGATGATACGCCGTACTGATGTTCAATCTTGTTCCCATAGATTCATGGAACTTCTTCCAAAACCTCAAAGTAAAACGAGTATCTCTATCAGACAAGATCGATAACGGTACTCCATGCTTGGATACAACCTCCTTAATGAACAAGCTTGCCAACGTTTCTGACGAGATAGCCTCTCGTATAGGCAGAAAGTGAGCACTCTTGGTCAAACGGTCCACAACCACCCCGATGGTATCATGATGCTTAGCTGTACAAGGTAGCTTAGTTATGAAATCCATGGTGACGTGTTCCCATTTCTATTCTGGTATCTCCAAAGGTTGCATCTTCCCATAAGGCTTCTGATTCTCTGCCTTGACTTGTAAATAAGTTAAGCACTTACTGACATAATCTACCACGTCATTCTTCATTCCTGGCCACCAATAATCTCTTTTCAAATCTTGGTACATCTTCGTAGTTCCTGGATGAATCGAATACCTTGACTTATGAGCTTCATCTAAGATTCGACCTCTGAGATCTCCATGGTGTGGAATCCACATACGGTCAAACCTAGTCTTGACACCATGCGTGTTTTCCCCCAACTCCTCTTGCTGACCGATAATTCTTTCTTTCTTCACTAGCCCTTCATCTACCAGCACCTCTGATTGCACTTTGATGATTTCTTTAAATAGACTTGAGTTCATAATCAACTGGCATGACTTCACTGTTGCAATGACTTCCTCATTCTTACGGCTTAGCGCATCGGCGACCACATTAGCTTTACCAGGATAGTACTTAATGTCGCAGTCGTAATCGTTTATCAATTCTAACCATCTTCTCTGCCTCATGTTCAATTCCTTCTGCTCGAAGAAATACTTTAAACTCTTATGATTTGTGTAAATGGTACACTTAGTACCATACATATAGTGTCTCCATATCTTGAGAGCATGCACTACTGCTGCTAGCTCCAAATCATGCGTCAGATAAGTACTCTCATGGACTTTCAACTGTCTAGATGCGTAAGCTATCACCTTTCCTCGTTGCATCAACACGCAACCTAACCCACGATGCGAAGCATCAGTACAAACAACAATTCTCGTCACCATTGGGTAAAGCAAGAATTGGAGCTTGCGTGAGTCTTTTCTTTAACTCCTGAAAAGCCTCTTCTTGAAACTTACCCCCAACTGAATACTATCGACTTTCAGGTCATACCGGTCAACGGTGCGGGTATCTTGGAGAAACCTTCGATGAATCTTCTATAGTATCCAGCTAACCCTAAGAAGCTTCGTATATCAGTCGGATTATGTGGAGTCTTCCAATTCGTTATCACTTCAATCTTAGCTGAGTCCACGGTAATCCCTTCAGGATTGATCACGTGACCTAGGAATTGCACTTCTCATAGCCAGAACGCCCATTCGAAAACTTAGCGTACAACTTCTCTTTCTTCAGAGTCTCCAATACCTCTCTCAGATGCTCAGCATGATCAGACTCGCTCTTTGAATAAATTAATATATCATCAATGAAGACAATAACAGACTTATCCAACATTGGTGGGATCGGTTCTTCTTCTATGTTTCGGCTAGAGAGAATTAGAGAGAGATAGAGAGAGAGAAAGAGAGAGAGAGAGAGAGAGAGAGCTTAAGTGTGTGTTTTTGTGGTGTATGGAATATGTGTAAAATGAATTAAATTGGTGATTAAAGGTTTATATATTTATGGATCATGGGCTTAAGCCCATGGTCCTTTTCCTTCTTTCATAACCCAAGTCCATAACCCATATCCATTTAACCCAACACTATCCCGACTCATAATAACTCATATTTCATTTATTAACCAGAACCCGAAAAACGGGATGTTACAGAGATGTAGTTTATGATTACAAATAAAGCTTAATTTGTTGTATACAAAGCAATGCCTTATGTAAATATTTGTGAGAAGAGGATATATATATATATATATATATATATATATATATGCTTTCTAATAAAGTTTTTTTTACATATAGAGCAACGCCTTGTATAGGTAGATGAGAGAGAAAGAGAGAGATATTGTTTGTGATTACAAATAATGCTTATTTTGTTGTATAAATGGAAACGCCTTGTATATGTGATGGACACACCTCATGACTCAGCTTTGGGCTTTAAACGTCTTTAACTTCCTCTCTTGTTATTACACCAATAGTATGCATGACTTACTATTGAGATTTGGTAATTATTCAACGGTCAATACGACACTAGAAATAAAATAAAAAAAATACCACTCCGTCAAATCTAGGGGTTAAGTCAGTGATTCGACGTGAATTGGATCTGTTTCGGCTGAGTTTGTTACGATACCGAAACTATAATAAATAAAATTGAATGACGTGTTACATGTTGGTGTGGGCACACTGATAAATGGCGTTCACAATGAACGTGAAGTAAAACAAAAAATAAAGATGGGTCGGTTAAACTCAAGCGAAAATTCTAGACGAATTGGGTCGGTTTCGGTTAAATTCGTTAGGATAATGGAACAAAATACTATTGGAAGTGTAACAAACGAAACCCTATCCGAATTGTTGACACAACTGAACGTGACCTAGCCATCTACCAGTTTTATGTTATGAAAATCAAGTGTATGCAATGACTAACGATTATTGGTTAAATGACACAAGAACCTCGTCCTATATGTTAATGAACACAACTAGATAAGTGATGCAAGATTTGATAATCAGAAAACACAAACTGTTTAAACAATCAATTGATAAATCAAACAAGATAAAATAACAAACTCAATGAAATTCTTAATCTTTAAAGCACATAGAATCTGATAAAATTAGTTTACACAAAATCCTAGCCTAAAGTGAACACAATGGTTTAACCTGACATTAGCATTACGAATGACTCATTTATCTGATGAAAGGATGGAAGCATGTGATGATCTGACGAACCGGAAGCTACGTGATGGTGCAAAGTCGTCCTAGGGTTGTTCTCAGGTTGCTGGAATAGAAGATATCTCGAATAGAAGCTCAAAACGATTTAGCAAGTTTGCATAGCGAGAAGGACAAAATAGTCGAATTCCATTTTGAGTAGCATTGAGTAGCGCGAAACAACCACTTCCAATCCCTTCATGTCGTGCGAAGGGGCTTTGTGACAGGGATTTTTCTTCTTATTCTTGAGTTATGTATTGGAAAGTGTGTCGACCAATTTCATTGTTCTAATTCTTCATTCCAAGCTCGTAAATCACCCCGATAAGCATACTTAGCGTCTAATGATCTGAAACCAAGGTTGTAAAAGTTGATAGGCGGACTGACCCTAGGCGCCGATTAGGGAGTTGGGTGTACTCGGGCATGGTAAATATAAAAAATATTAATATTTGGCTATTATATGCTTGTTAAATATCATAAGTTTACTAATATTTGTAACAAAATAGGTGAATATCAATAAAAATTAGAGAAATAAGTTTTTAATAAATAAATTATTCTAAAAATTGCTAATAATTAATTAAAGAAAATGATATTTTTTCTTAGGATTATAGAAATACGAATTATGTTTTATATTTTCAAGTCAAAATTGGCCCAAGTTCACCGACTAGATTTGTTTCCCGATGATTTTGACCACCTTTGATTGATTCTTAGTAACTATGCGGAGTTAAAGAAACTCGCCTCGGTGACATACCTTGTAGCAAGTACTCGGTCTTGTAAACCTACTTTTACAACATTTCCTGAAACACTTAAACATGCTTGAAGTACCAATGTTCATACTATATTTAAATTAACCTACACAATTAATATAATAATATACACGACTAATACCCGACCATCACATCCCCACACTTATCTTTTGCCTTACCTTAAGGAAACTATCATGAAATACATACACCTCGATCGATGGTTCATAAATAATCATTATTAATATTAGTGAGGTATAAGGTCATACCTAGGGGTGCAAACGAGCTGAGCTGTTCGCAGGCTACTTGAGATCGGCTCGTGAAAAAGCTCGATCTAGCTGAGCTTAAACAGGCCCGAGTTCGAGCTCAAGCCTAAAAGAAATCTCGTTTGATAAACGAGCCCGAGACCGAGCTTCACTTATCGTGCTCGAGCCTGCTAGCGAGACTAAACGAGCTTGTCATTTATATTTTTTTATAAATATATATATATATTAATATATACATATATATATTTAATACTTATTAATAATATATATAATTTTATGAAAACAAATAGCTAAATAACATATATTATTATATAATAAAGTTATAATGAAAATAAATACAAAAAAAATAATTATAAATATATAAAAGTTAATTAATAAATATTAAACGAGCCGAGCTCGAGCTTGACAAACTACGAAACGAGCCGAGTTCGAGCTTTTTAAATAATGATTGAAAGTAGCCGAGCTTGAGCTCTGTATAAGTAAACGAGCCGAGCTCGAGCCTTGTCAAGCTCGTGCTCGGCTCGACTCGTTTGATAATTGACACTTTCAAGATTGATAACCCAACAAATAATTTATTAATGTATTTAAAACTATGGAACCGCCCAACAAGTATAATTTGTTTCTAGTTGAGGCACACATGTTCACACCATCCATAATATAATAACCTTCTTCTCGGTTTAGCTAGTATCTCTCCGCCCTCTATACCAAGTATGAACACAATGCAATAAGCTTGCGAGCCAGTCATATCTCCAACCATTACACACCGGTTGCATAAATAATAGTACTAGGGGTTTTATTGTGACTTAGGTTCGGGCATGGAATATGATTTATTTAGTGACTTATGGTGGATGAAACCCAATTTATTTAAACAAACATACAACTCACTGACTAATATTTAAAAACGATACTAACTGAACAATGATTCTTTTTGAGACTTTCTTTGAGTTGTTCATTTTTTTATAATACATACATTGTGTACTATGCCTAATAAACAACTTATATACAACTCTTAAAATACCGGGTTGTCATCCACAAGGTTAAAACAAAAGGCCAAGGCTAACACGACACGTATTGTGGGTTTTAAATTTGAAAGGGAAAAGACACAAACTTGGCTCATAGGGGATAACGTAGGGTAGGGAGTATTATTATTATTATTATTTTATTCATATGTAAAGGCCAATATAATGTAGGTTTCTACTGTCCTATATCTCCATATAGGTGGTGATATTAAGATCTTGACATGCATATAACAAACAAGTTCTAGATATTATGAGCATACTAGTTACACTCTTTTATGACACTCATATGACATGTGTATATATATCTATATATTATATGTGTATTATATATAAAGCAAATCTCAGACACACGGAAGGAAATGGGCCGTCGATATGAAAAATGTATACCAGTCCCCATCATTCGTTATCCCCATCTAAATGGTCCATTTTAATTTCCTTTTTTGAAAAACATTTGATAGGAAGACTTTCGAGAAGCTTAAAAATTGACCATGACCAAAGACCTCTACTTGGCATTAGTAATAACAATTAACAACTTACAATTCTGGCTTTTCAATGTACTATAAGGAAAAAACTTCAATTTTCCCCCATCCCTTGCAAGACAAAGAAAATTATGAAAACGAAATCATATGATATAAGTAAATTGTGTGCACTCGTGCTGCCCTAGACGAACTTGTCTCCTCAACTCACTCAACAATATCTGCAAACTCTCAAAAGTATAGAAGCATGCTTCTCACAACTGTTAGGATAGTTTTTGAACCCTATTCAAAATTGTTAATTTTAATCACCAAGCCGAGTTAAAGAAATTTAATAATTAAATTTGTTAAACGAGTAAAAATATTAAAAGACCTTACTAACTTTCGTAGGTATCACAATTTCATTTAGCGTATGCAACAAGCCCTTTAAACCCCCCGGTAGCCGGGGTGGATGTGTGAGGTCTCGTGAGGTTTTATATTGGACTACACCCACAAATTTTGTATACATCAAAATATAAACAAATAAACAAAATCAAATATAATAGTTATCCATATATTACCCAGCCGATTCACCCCATGATTTTTCCCATGAATATTATATTATTTACGTATAAACCATCATGAGTTCAAAACAAAAATAAGGGAAAAATAAAAAGTAAACCCAAAATGATTGGCCGCAACTACTACTACTACTACTGCTGCTGCTGCTGCTGCTGCTGCTGCTGCTACTGCTACTATAATCATCATCTATCGTCAACATCGGCCTCACTGGTTCCTGAGCCCCTGCCCCGTGCATCTCATCACCAGCACATCCTAATCCACCTGCCGTAGTATAAGGCCTTAAAGACTCGGATAACGGTACCTGCAAATGGTCGAATAAAGCACGAAAATACCCGCAAGTCTCAAGCTGAATTTCTATCTACCGGTCAAACACATACTCCAATGTTAGTGGCTGCGGCTGTGGTAGTGGTCATGTCTGTCGTGGTGGACATGGATGGCATGGCTGAACCTGTGAAGGAAGCCACACAATCCACTGTCTTTGCGGTATCTTAGCAGCCGACATCCCAGCCGGTGTCCCCACACGAACCTCCACCCAACACGGGGGATCCCAGTACGTACAAATCCCAGCCTTCTAGGCATCATCGAAATTCACGACCCCCCGTATCTGGTCCCTCAGACAAATAATAGATCTGGTATTTCTCAAAAACCCTCCAAAATGTGGCAATCTCTGTAATAGTAGAACCCAAAGCCAACCGGGTTGATACCCCCTCAGCATGCCGGCCACCCCGGATTAGATATGATAAAAATGATACTCAGGTTGACACCGTGGCCACTAATCATGCTTTATAAACATAAAAGATCCAAGTTGCTACACTTATTGTAACATCTCGGATTTTTCGTATTTGATTCGTATTCGTTTACCCGACTCGGGATTATATTTCGAATCTTTCGTATTAAGAAAACTTGTTTACTAGTATTTAACTTGGTTTAACTAATTTTACATTATAATAACTTTTAAACTTGTCAAATAATGCTTAGAGCCCTTAAAGTCGCTTAAAATGACTAAAAATCGTGTTCAAGGAAGTGCAAAGACTAATATTGCCAAATCTTTCTTATTTTCGACTAAATAAACGAAACTTAAGCTCTAAGATACGTCAATTATTGTTTTAAAACATACCAATTCGTTTTCTTGTTGTCCAAGCTGAATTTTGTTAGTTATTATACCTAATTTTCTCATCAATAGCTTATTTTGTTTCCTAATCGAGTGGATTACTTAATAAATGCATTAAAACTCTCAGTATTTAATCAAAACACATATCTAAACCCTAAAAACTATTGACTTCTATCCATCCTCCCCATATCAACCGAAATCCCATTCCCCATCACCAAATTCTTCAAGATTTAATCGATTTCATTCAAGACTAGTTGATTATGGTGTTCAAGACCTCGTTGGTCATGGATTTCTCTTAGTTCCAATCCTCGTTTGTGTACGTTGTTTTTTTCAATATTGTAGGTTTTTATCTTATTTACAAAATCCCTCATTCAATTTCTTGATTAAGGAGGTTTATCATGTCAATTGGACTCCGATCCGTTTTAGGGCATAAAAGTCAATTTCAAAGGTTTTTTAATTACTACTACTTCTTGTCTAAATTAGATTTCGGGCCAGAATCCCTTTATTTTTACTTTGAGATTTTTTAAGTGTACTGATCAAAACTGACTCTTGATTCGCTGTTCGGATTCTGGTCAGTACCAGCTCGCTTATTAAAAATTTCATAACCGGAGTTCTATACATCCTTTTGGATTGATTCCAGCGACTATATTCCTGGTTTTTATTCTATTTTGTTTGTATAAGTTTCAGTTTTGTTTGGATCAGAATACTTATCGCGATAACCTTGCTCATTTATTTTATCTCTCGGTTTACTCGCTTAATCATCAAGGTGAGTAATCACTCCCCTATTTTACTATTTTACTGTTTTCAAATGCTTTTGGGGACTTTATGCGTATCAAATTTTTTACTGCATATTATCCATACTAGCAAATCATAACTATTGTGTTATTGTTCTGTTATTATTTTTTGTTATTTTCTTATTTGCTTATATGTTTGATTATTTGATTCTAGCAATTCGAAGGGGTCCATCATTGATTCTAGCAAGTCGTCATAGTAGCCATAGCCCGTTTGTGAGGCATGGTTAACTGACACCAGATATTTTTTTATTTAATTGTTGATACTCATGATATTGATTTGCATATTTTAAATATAATATATTTATTATCAAACTTTGGTGATTACTTACTCAACATGTGTTGCTGACAATAAATATATATATTTTACGCATATTGCAGGTTATTCTTTGGTTTGAAGTGAAGATTGAAGGTCACATAGATTGGCCTTAAGTTATATATAAAAAGACAACTGGTTAGATTTATATGTGCTTGGATTTATTTGTAACAAGTTGAGACGATGTGTACTGGTTTGAATTTAAATAAATAAATTAGATGTTGTCAAATCTAAATTGTATGATAGTACCTTGTGAGCTGTGAACAATCGGTTCGCGCCCTGATATTTTCGCCGTAGGTTGGAGTGTGACAGATTGGTATAATACCCGAAGGTTATAAGATAGGTCATTAAAGGTGCCCTAGTAACATGCTTAGGACCCCATACGTGCTTACTTGACAACCTATGTGTTTAAATTTTAATTGTTTACAACTTATTTATTTATTTACTTTATTAATTTAATCTTGTACATGCACACACAAACTTCGAGGCTATGCCTTATTCTCAAAAATTGTTTCTTTAAATTTGTAAATTGTTTTTAATTTTGGGAAATTCCTTAAGAATTTCCATGACTTGTTTTTACTTTCGTATCTTAAAGCATTAGGGTGTGACAAGTTCTTGTATTAACTAGAAGAGGGAGAGTACTGTGAGTTGGGCCTTGGCAAAACGGTTCCGAGAACCCAAGGTAAGACGCTGTTTCTTACCTGGAGGATAACCCGACCACATTACTCGAGCTTATTGGCCAAAGCGGAAAAATTGTCATACAACTGGAACTTTAAGCGGTCAACTTAGCCGGCTAAACGGTTACATTCCTTATTTACAAACCGAATTCACGGTGGTTCATGGCTAAATTCGAAAATTCCAAAAATTGTATTTTTGTTATTTTAAAAATGTTTAGTTGGGTGAAAAATCCATGGGAACACCCATGGGCACTCCAACTATCCATTTCTCAACCCGTTTTGATACATATGTTTTTGTTGGAGGCTAATCATACGTGATGATTTACGGGATGCTCCAACTAACAACATTTAAATTCATTAATTCGTTATTTAGTTTGGTCAGTTAAAATGCCATGTAACGCTCATGGGCCGACCAACTCAATTGTCATGTTAATTCGTTGGGCCATTTAAAATGCCGAGGAACGCTCATGGGAGGTCCGACTCCTAAATTGATGTTATGTTATTTTGCTGGCCAATAAAATGTCATGGAAAGCTCATGGGAAGCCTAACTCACAAAATTATTTTAGTATGCTAACAAATTGGAAAAGTAAAATGCCATGGAAGGCTCATGGGAAGCCCAACTTACCGAAGAAAATTCGTTTGTTCATTTATTTATTTACTCGATTTTAGTTAAAACAAAATTTTATGATTTGATTTATTCACTTACTTCAAAATATTTTAATTCTTATGACCCGTCACAAATCCTTCAATTATAAAGACAAGGTTATCACAAGTTATTCAAAAAATTAACATTTTATTATTCAAATGGTTTCACATATTTAGTTTATCATGTTTTCAAACTATCAAACACATTTCAAATTTTCACCCTCAAATTTTATTTTTAACATTTTAGTACTTCATGTTTTGGTTAATCTCGTGTTACTTCTCATTTTCCTCAACTTACCCTTCATTTTATACATCTTTATTTTTGGTCCATGTAGAATGTCTTCCCTAAGAAACCATCGTCGCCCCCGACATCAATCATCTGGTTCTCATGACCGCCGAATGGATGCTTGTATAGCCAAGGAGATAGCTGTTGTGATCCCCAGAATAGTAACCATATTCAAAACATCAATGCAACCGGCCCAACCTTTTTACTAACCTCTCTGTTGGTAATTACAAACCATTTACCTCCACTCACCCTCATAAGAAATGTAAGAACCTTGCTGCAACCAAACCTACCCAACCATAAGTGTAACATCCTACTTTCGATGATAATAATAAAAGAATTTCGTGGTTTAATAATGTGTCATTTTTCAGTTTAGATAAATAAATTATTAGAGGGTGGGCTTGGACATTAAAATATGAAATAAGGGATGGTGATGGGCCTTAGGTCCATGGGCTTAAGGGTATATAAAACCCTTAAACCACCCGAGCTTGTGGGTGTTAGAGCATCGTGACGAGCAATACATACACCAAGCTTAGATTGTGTTCGTGAAACTAATTCGTTTAAGGTACGCTCAATAACAAAAAACTTGTTCGGCTCATTTAGTATTCCTAGATCTATATACAAATGATAAAGACGAAACAAAGGCAATGATTCTCAGTGAGATTCGTTAACATTTGATAGGCTAATTGATTGTATAATGAAACGGGTTTAAATATCGTTCAAATACACCATTAAACCTTAGTGTTTAGATGTTTGGTGGTTTGGGGCTAGCAGGCGCTGTGATTCTGAGCCTATTGATACCAAATTTGTATTGTTTCATCGTGATTTGAGGTTTAGTCGCAAATCTGGTTCAGTTGACCAATTATGTTCTTGAAAATTTTGACTTTGACATCCTGAGTCAAAGATTGGATAAGTCTGATGCTCAATCGTTATGTCAAACGAATCGCTGGTCATTTGTTGAATAGTCATAACGAATAAGATACATTCGTGTGTCTTTATAACAAATGAACCTGTCATTCGTCTTACAGAATTAACGAATGGCATTCGTCATTCGTTATCCACCCATTCGCCATGATAAGACATCGGATCAAGTCATTCGCCATAAGATACACCGGTATGCTCTTGTAATGAATGAACCTCTCATTCGTCCCAGAGACGTCACGAATGGACCTATTCAATCGTTATTCATTCAATCGCCTTGATGAGACAGCGAACCAAGCCATTCGTTATAACGAATTGAATCATTCATCATAACATTGGATAGCGAATGGTGCTTACCCAGAATAAATTATAACTTAAATAATTTATGAAAATTAGGTTTTTGATGAAATTTTTAGTAAATGACGGTTATTGGATAGCAAACCAGCCAGGGGCTCTGCCCCTTGGACACTGCTAGGGGCTGCCGCCCCTATACCCCGCTGCTAGGGGCGCTTCCCCAGACCCTGTTCGTTGGGGGTTATATTAAACTAGAAATACAATATGGGTAGTGATAGTTAATTGATATGTGTAACTATTATACAGTTAGTCACGCTTAGTTAAAGAGAGGAGTTACCATTAACTCGAAAATGAACCGAGCTCAGGTGAGTTTCTAGCCCCATTTTCTTATTTTGTTTTTTGGGGCTGTGTGCATACTCGATGTGATTAGTTAATACACTTACCTTAAGTAGTAAGTGTATGATATGTGATTGTTCTATAATTGATGTAAGAATGATATTTGAATGCTATAGAAAAGATTAAGAGTATGCATGAAAGTATATAATTATATATATAAAGAAAAGTATGTATGGTTGTATGGTACGAGGGTGGTAGACCTTAATAATATTTGTGAAGGAGGGTGGCGAACCCTAATAATATCTATGAATGAGGGTGGCATACCTAAATAATATCGTCGAATGTAGGGAACATACCCTAATAATATATGCGAAGGTTATATGACATAATGCTCTTTAAAATATGTAGGAATGAAGGAATTTTTGTATTTAAGAATGAAAGGAAGAATGAATGTATGTATGCAAGTATGTAAGTAAAAATGAAGTTATGTATCTTCGGATATGTAATTACATAAGTATGTGAATGAATTGTATGTTGTTTAATTAACTAGAACTCACTCAACGTAGTTGACTTTTAGAATGCACACAGGTGAGTAGGATGAGGCAGGTAGCTTGAGAAGGACACATGGCAGAGTTATAAGAAGCTGGCATCCGAAGACTTATGAAGTATTTATGAATGATGTTTTACTTTGAAAGACAAAAGATGTTTGTTTAAGACATTTTTATGAAATGATATGAAATGTTTATTGAAAGTTTTATATTCCGCGAGAGTTTTAATTAACTCTGATATTTAGAATTGTGTTTATGAGTAAATCCAACGTCCAAAGTGAGGCAACAGTAACGGGGCCTTACAAGGAGTTTTATGACGAGAGATATCAGTGGAGAAATAAGGAAAAAAAGGAGAGAAAACAGTCCGTGGACAAATAGATCAAAGAGAGACGGAGTTTGTTGATGGGAATGAGATGCGAAAGCATAAGAGATTGGCGATGATTGATAACGGTAATGGAAATGTTGTTAAAGATTATATTGCTCGCTAACTAAATAAGCTTTAGCATAACATGAAGCTCAATTTAGAAACGAGCTCCATCTTGAACTTCATAGACAGAGCATGATCTGAAATTGGAGTTTAAATGAAACATCCTTAAAATATAATGCCCAAAATGTCATAATTGAAATTTGAGGGTCTTAGTGTAATTAAGTGAAAGTTCATGTCCAAAGTTCAAATACTAAAATCAGGAATTCATTTTTTTTTGACAAACCACATAACTAGAAGGTTAGTTTTTATCGCGTTGTTTTAAGGCTTGGAAATGTATTTTATTGTTTAATACAACGAGACTAGTAAAAATTCATATAATAAAACAAAGGTTGCTTAACCACATAACTATTTATATATTTTACTAAAGTTTATTAGAGCTAAAACATAATAAAAAAGACCAATGTAACACGTGTATGAATAATGTCATTAAGTGGCACAACAGCATAATCCTCCGTCACAAGCATCATCAGGTTTACAAAGTGCTATACTCCCATTGCATACGTCTGTAACATCCTGAAATTTCTAAGAATAATATTTAATATATTATTTATTTATGGTGGAAAAGTTTACTTAAGTTAGTAGAGAAATAAAATAATAAAGATGGAATGATAAGTAAGATAATAAGATGAATTAATTATGGATCAAAAAGGAAAGATTGGCTTAATGTTCATGGGCTTAAGGGAGTATAAATACCCCTTAAAACCCTAATCCTTTCCATTTCCATACATCTTCACACCATAGCCTACACCATCAAAACACACACTTAACCCAATTTCCGTTTTTGAGAAAACCACCCACAAAGACACATAGATTCCCGGAGATCTAGCCGTCGGATCGGTCTCAAATTTAACTGAATGTTCATGGTATATAAATGTAGATTTACACCGATTAGATCTTTGATCAGAGGTCGGGAAGTCCGATTTTTATCAGCAAAACCATAGCAGCTCAAAAGTAAGGATTCCGTAAACTGTTCAGCTGTTCCAGCGACTGTAGCTGCGGCTTCCGGAGATGGTGAGCTGATGGGTTTGTAGACCGGGACGAGACGGTTCTGTGGCCGCATGAATCACTCAAATAGGAGTCGTTTGATATGGTTTTGAGCATCTCGAGTGATTTCATACAAAAACCTCAAAGGTACGTTTTTGTTTAAAAAGATTACTTTTCATGAACGGATTTACATGAAAATTGGTAGGATGATAGATCGGGTCATGATTATTGATAAAGTAATGAACTTGATAATAAACGGGTTAGTTGGTTTGTTTCGGGTAAAACGAGTAGCGTTCGGTTTTTGAAAAGGACGGGTAAACGAAGTCGGTTTTGCATGAAAGTTAGTAGGATAGTAAATCGAGTATAGCTATACCATAAAGTTTCAAACTTGAGGATTAAAATGGACTTAACGAACTCATGGTTATGAATGGCTCGTTTAAAAGAAACCCATTCTCTAACGTTCACCATAAAGGTTCGTGCTTTATGTTACAAACGGGTCAAGTTTGGACCGCAAACGGTCAAGGGAACGTTTAGGGCTAAGGCCAAATCATAATATGTGTATTAAGGTTGTGGAATGTGCGATGAAACGAACCCATGAACAGCAGACCAGTAACTTCGCTTGTATATAAGTTTGTGTGCATATAAGTTCGTGATATGTATATGTTCGCTTAATGTATACCTTTGCTCACCGATAAGTTCGTCTGCAACTAAGTTCGCTGCTGATTAACTTCGCTATACAAGTTCGCTTGTGTTAAGTTCACCACTAGTAAGTTCGCCTACGTGCAAGTTCACCTACATGTAAGATCGTTTATACATGTAAGTTCTCTTGTACATATCAGTAAGTTCGCTTACATTGAAGACCCGAATACATGGCGATTCATATATGTATACATATATGTGCATACACTTGATAGCATGCATTGTATGGATATAATACTAGAACGTTAAAATAAAGTAAAACCATAAATGCTAAGTAAGAATAAGCTAATACTAGACCACTAGGTTCGCTTGTGTTAAGTTCACCACTAGTAAGTTCGCCTACGTGCAAGTTCGCCTACATGTAAGATCATTTATACATGTAGGTTCTCTTGTACATATCAGTAAGTTCGCTTACATTGAAGACCCGAATACATGGCGATTCGTATATGTATACATATATGTGCATACACTTGATAGCATGCATTGTATGGATATAAGACTAGAACGTTAAAATAAAGTAAAACCATAAATGCTAAGTAAGAATAAGCTAATACTAGACCACTAGGTTGGATCAGACGAGTATTGATACATGTACCTTATATACAGTTAGTAGAGCTCAACTAAAGAAAGAGTTAACTATTAACGGAGAAAGAAACAGAATCCAGGTGAGTTTCTAGTCCCACTTCTTTGTTATGTTTTCGGGGCTGTGTGCATACTCGATGTGATAGTTAATACACTTACCTTAAGTGGTAAGTGTATGCCCTGTATGAATTATGTATGATGATTGCTTGACGGTGCATGAACGATATTCGGATATTGCATGGACCGTCAGGTGGTAGTTAATGATATGATTGATATACATGATGTATGAATGTTGTATGTAAGAATATATATGATGTATAAATGATGTATGAATGATTAAGTATGATGTAAGTATGATATGTTGCTGGTACGTGAACGCTCTTCGGAGATAGCACGTATTGTCAAGGAAAGTAAGTAAAGGACATATATGTTATAGTAGTACGAAACAGAGGGACCAGACCCTTTATAACATCTGTGATGTTGGGGAACAGACCCTTTATAACATCTGTGATGTTGGGACAAACCCTTTATAATATATGTGATGTTGGGGACCAGAACCTTTATAATATCTGTGATGTTGGGACCAGACCCTTTATAATATCAGTGATGTTGGGGACCATACCCTTTATAATATCTGTGATGTTAGGGACCAGACCCTTTATAATATCTGTGATGTTGGGGACCAGACCCTTTATAATATCTGTGATGTTAGGGACCAGACCCTTATAATATCTGTGAGGTTATAAGGCGGAAGGCTCTTGAAATAGGATGGATATTTATATATGAAGAGTAAGTAAGTAAGTAAGTGTATATATATAAACGAAAGTATGGAGTACATATGAAAGTATGTAATTATGAATATGTTGTATGTAGTATGATTAACTAGAACTCACTCAACGTAGCTGACTTTTAGTATGCACGCAAGTGAGTAGAATGCGGTAGCTGGCTTGAGCGGGGGCACATGGCTGAAGAATAAAAGTCTGGCATCTGAAGACCTAAGACGTTTTTAATTAATGTTTTTGATTTGAAAGACAATAAGTTCGTTAAAGACAAAGTTATGGATTTGATTGTAATGTTTATGGGAGTTTTTTTTGTTCCGCGAATGTTTTAATTAACTTTAATATTAAGAACCGCGTTTATGAGTAAATCCAACGTCCAAAGTGAGGCACCGGTAAAGGGGCCTTACAACGTCTTTACAATTTACGTCTTTGCAACACGAAGTTGTACACCGCATTGTTGCAGTTCCTTGTGCTCCTTTAAATAGCAACGTAAGTGTTAAAATCATACAAGTCTTTTAAAACACGTGAAGGCCTAAGCACAAATAACTTACCTACGGCAATCACATTATCTGACACAGAGGATGCTATTATTAGCACAACAAGAAGAGAAACAAATTTTACCGATGCCATCTTCTATTCATTTTTAACCAAGTTTTAATATTCTCTATGAAACTACTGCAAACGATTTATATAGGAATCCGCTAAGAGTAAAGAAAAGGAATAAATGAAATATTAGTAATAAATGACTTATTCCACATATAATGGCATTAATATTATCACTTACACACATGCGCTTTTAATACTCAATATTGTATTCCTTCAAGTAATGAGTCATAATACAAATGAATATGAGTTTTAACAAGAATTATGAATTGTTGATTAAGGATTTAAATCTTCAAAAAAACTTTCATGCTTGGAGTTATATACATTAATATTATATATTGAAATCGATGTATTCACTAAAAAACCATCACATCATCACGCAAGTCTCATCAATAGCTAAATCGCAAATCTCTTGATCATTTACATCCTATTTTATATTGTTATTCCTAAACTTGTTATAATATCACTATTTATGTACATACAAGAAAACAATTTTTTACAAAAGCATTATCTTGGGAATATCTCAAATTATATATTTCCATTTTTACCTAAAAGTTTTCTTAGAATCATAACAACATAGTCATGATTAGTCTTGCATGATCATAACAGGTCTCATGACCTTACCGATTGAATATACTAATAATCAACCTATATCTTCATGATCATCCAAACATTATCGGAACCATTTTATGATTGTAATGTATTTCATACTATTTATAATTTACTAATACCCATAACATCTTTATAACACTTTCATGATCATATAACATCATTATGGTTTATTGCATGTTTTTCACACTTCATGTCGCTAGTAAATATATCATCTTCATAACGGTACAAACATCATAATAACCCGTTCATGAGTTTTACATATCTCCCTTACATGATGAACTAATAGTCACAACATGATAATAGCATACTCATGTCCATATACATATCATGCTTCACACTGCTATTCTCATAATCTCCATTTCTTGAGAAATTTGTCGTTGGTAATAATGGTTTGTTAGTGCACCATATCATTATCATAATATTATTAGGTCATATATTTCGTATTTCATATCATTGTTCTCATAATTTCAAATCATTGTCATAATATGCTCATTTCATGTATGTATCATATTTCATATGATAAAAGGAATACAACGTAGGTTCTTGAGGTGGTGAGTGGTGACTCGTGAATTGGTAAATATTATAACTAGGTGATACAAATTTTTTTACTATTCTCTATACCATTAATGTAACATTTTTATGTCATTTTTTTTATAATATTTCATATCAATATTATGATAATGTCAAGATCTTTATCATTATATATTCATGGTATTTTACTTAATACCAAAATTTTCGTAATCTTCATTGCAACATTCGATAACAACGCATGTTATATTTGGTTACTTAACTAAATAATGCTTTTTATATATTATGAAGCCAAATTAATATGTAGTTCACGATAATTACAATATGAGAGTTAATAATTTAATAGAATTGTAAGTTTGCAGGAGACTTGGAGGTCAAATTGAAATTTTAGATATAACCTAATTCAACCTTCGTACGTCTCAAATTTTTACCGCATAGTGTATAAAGAGAGGACTAGGAGGAGTTTGATGATGCGAGAGATCAGTGGAGAAATAAGGAAAAAGGAGAGAACACAATATGTGGACAAATAGATCAAAGAGAGATGGGGTTTGTTGATGGGAATGAGATGCGAAAGGATAAGAGATTGGCGATGATTGACAATAGTAATGGCAATGCTATTTGATTATATGGCTCGCTAACTAAATAAGCTTTAGCATAACATGAAGCTCGTTTAGGAAACGAGCTCCATCTCGAACTTCATATACGGAGCATGATCTGAAATTGGAGTTTAAATGCAACATCCTTAAAATATAATGCCAAAAAATGTCATAATTGAAATTCAAGGGTCTTAGTGTAATTAAGTGAAAGTTCATGTCCAAAGTTCAAATACTAAAATCAGGAATTCATTTTTTTTAGTTTTTGACAAACCACATAACAAGAAGGTTAGTTTCTATCGCGTTGTTTTAAGGCTTGGAAATGTATTTTATTGTTTAATACAACGAGACTAGTAAAAATTCAAATAATAAAACAAAGGTTGCTTAACAATATAACTATTTATATATTTTACTAAAGTTTATTAGAGCTAAAACATAATAAAAAGGACCAACGTAACACGTGTATGAATAGCGTCATTATGTGGCACAACAGCATAATCCTCTGTCACAAGCTTCATCGGGTTCACAAAGTTCTATACTCCCATTGCATACGTCTTTACAATTTACATATTTGCAGCACGAAGTTGTACAACGCATTGTTGCAGTTCCTCGTGCTCCTATAAATAGCAATGTAATATATCATAATCATACAAGACTTTTAAAAAACGTGAAGGCCTAAGCACAAATCACTTACCTTCGCCAATCACATTATCTGACACAGAAGATGAAGTTATTAGCACAATAAGAAGAGCAACAAATTTGACCGATGCCATCTTCTATTCTGTTTTAACCAAGTTTAATATTCTCTATGAAACTACTACAAACGATTTATATAGAATCCGCTAATAGTAAATAGAATGAATAAAAGCAATATTAGAAATAAATGACTTATTTCAAATATAATGGCATTAATATTATCACTTACACACATGCGTTTTTAATTCTCAATATTGTATTCCTTCAAGTAATAAGTTATAATAAAAATGAATATGAGTTTTAGGAAGAATTATAAATTGTTGATTAAGGATTTATATCTTTAGAAAAACTTTCATGCTTGGAGTTATATACATTAATATTATATATTGAAATCAGTGTATTTACTATTTCGCCATCACATCATCACGCAAGTCACAACAATAGCTGTATCGCAAATATCAGGATCGTTTATATCGTTTTTCATATAGTTATTCTTAAACTTGTTATAATATAACAATTTACGTACATACAAGACAACAATTTTTTACAAAAACATTGTCTTGCGAATCTCTCAAATTATATTTTTTCATTTTTGTCTAATATTTTTCTTAGAATTATAACAACATAGTAATGATCAATCAACCATGATCATAACAGGTCTCATGACCTTACCGATTGAACATACTAATAATCAACCTATATCTTCATGATCATCCAAAGATTATCAGAACCATTTTATGATTATTATGTATTTCATACTATTTATAAATTACTAATGTCCATAGCATCTTTATAACACCTTAACGATCATATAACATCATTATGGTTTATTGCATGTTTTTCACACTTTATATCAATTGTAAATATATCATCTTAATAACCATACAAACATCATAATAACCAGTTCATGAGTTTTACATATCTCCCTTAAACAATAAACTAATAGTCACAACATGATCATAACATAATCATGTTCGTATACATATCATGCTTCACACTGCTATTCTCATAATCTCCACTTCTTGAGAAATTTGTCATTGGTAATACTGGTTTGTTAGTTCAACATATCATTATCATAATATAATTAGTTCACATATTTCATATCACTATTATCATAATTTCAAATCATTGTCATAATATGTTTATGTTCATGTTCATGTAAGTATCATAATTCATAAGAGAAAAGGAATACAACGTATGCTCATGTGGTGGTGAGTGGTGACTCGTGATTTGGTAAATATTATAACTAGGTGATACAAATATTTTTACCATTCTCCACACCATTAATGTAACATTTTATGTCATAATTTTATAATAGTTCATATCATTATTATGATAATGTGAAGATCTTTATCATTATATATTCATGGTATTTTACTTAATACCATAATTTTCGTAATCTTCGTTGCAACATCGGATAACAAATTTTATATTTGGTTATTAACGATAAGTACAATATAAGAGTTAATCATTTAATAGAATAGGAAGCTTGTAGGAGACTTGGAGGTCAAGATGAAATTTTAGATATAACCTAATTCAACATTCGTATCTCTTAAAATTTTATTTTAATATGACGCATAGTGTATATAGAGAGGACTAGGAGAAGTTTGATGACAAGAGAGATCAGTGGAGAAATAAAAAAAAAGAGAAAACAGTCTGTGGACAAATAGATCAAAGAGAGACGGGGTTTGTTGATGGGAATGAGATGTGAAAGGATAAGAGATTGGCGATGATTGATAACGGTAATGGCAATGTTTGTGACAATCGTCAATTTCAGGTTAACCCCGTTAACTCAACTCCGTCAATTCAAACTTTAAGATCGTTGAATCTATAACGCACACTTCATTACATTTAAACTAGGGTTTAAATGACGCTTAACACTTACTACATGTGTAGTCTTTCGGGATTTGCACCGAAACGCAAACGAGTTGACGCAAACGATTGATAAATAAACGACAAACGTCAAAACAATAATTATGTGATAATTATGTGTTAGATATATGTGAGTTACTTGATTATGTTATGTGGAATGTTAAACAAGAAACAAGAACCAACTAGTTTAGGCTATAGAAGTAACACTTGAAAGATTAGGGACTAGAGTGTAACTTGTATATCTATAAATATATCATTATCACAAACCCTAACTCCTCTCCTTCCCCTCACAAAAACCGACGGCAGCTAGACCCCCCCCTCCGTGCGATCGGCTCACAAACACACACCAAACACTTGGTTTTAATCTTGGGTTTTCACAATTGAAGCATCCTACACCCGTTTCTAATCATCTCCTACCTTCCTCTTGCTTGTATTGGTGTTTTGAAGGTATAACTTGCAAACCCTAGGTCCGACTTTTTCCTATGCATGGTGTTCATATGATTCTTGTTTATTTGATGGTGTATTAGGGATGATTTGATAACTAGTTTTGATAGTATTGCATGTTAATTGTTGTGTCCTTGATTGTGAGTGCAAATAAAACCCTAATCTTGTATGTATGGTGTAATTGATATGCATGGATAGTAGTTATAGTGTCTAAAGGGTTATATGGATGCATGATAGTTCATAGATTGTTATTATGTTGAGTTTTGATGTGAACAGATTCTGGGCAGAATGTATATACGATGTTTAAGTGACTGTAACGAAGTGTAAACGTGAGAATTGGTTGAGATTGTGGGTACTTCAGTAAACTAGGTTGAGTCTAGTTTTCATGAAGTATAAGTTTGTAATTTTTGGACAAGTATAAGTGTACTTTTATTATTTTACAAAAACGTGGTGCAAAGCTGAGCTGTTAGACCTGCTGTTAGGTTATGTTGTAAATGTTATATCTCATGAACTACGAGACCAATTGGGTTGGTTCCACTTCTGGAAGTTGACTCGTTGAGTTAGGAACCAAACCCAAGTGGTCTTGCATTTATTGGATTTTTCGTTTAACGGGAATTGCAAATAACATTCTGTTGCGCATGAATCTGACTGATATGAGTTTGCTGTAATGTTTTGGTCATTATAAGAAAAATATGTGGAATAAAAATAAGATAAAATATGTTCTGGAAACCTAAGATAGGTATGCTTCTGTGGTAATTTTTGGTGAATTAATTGAGACGTTATGATCGGTGAACTAGTGCAATCTTTCAAGTAGAATTTCTGTCCTAACGAAACTAGCTGCTGAGTTGTGTAGGAATGCATGAAATATGATAGTTTTTATATAATTGTTGTATTTTGACCAAAATACCCTTGCGGGGAATAGTTGTTAGTTGATTGCCATGAATTGACCAAATTGCCCTTATGGGGAATAATGGTTAGTTAATCTTTGTTTGTTGACCAAAATGCCCTTACGGGGATAATTGCTAGTAAAGTATGTTATTAGTACGTGACACGAAAGTAATTGCTCACTCATGTATCGTATCACAATTGTACTTGTTTAAGTCACACACAATTCACAAACGAAACACGAAATCTGTTACGTGCATAGGTATTATGTGCCGAGTCTAGAGACTCGTTAAACGTACCGATACTTAGAAAATCTCTTTGTTATTTAGAACGCTAGAGAGTTTCTACGACGCACATCACTTGGTGATCTAGATCGGGATATTCTTCGCAAACAGTGAGTTTCACTTACCCCGCTCTTTGAACTGTTTTCAAACGTTTTTCACTTGGGGGAGATAACATACTCCGATAAACATATTTTCTGAGATAAACGCATATTTAAGATTTTGTTATAAATTATATATCACTTGTAAAGGCTAAGCGGCAAACGTAACATTTGAAGTCCCACACATCGGACCGGTTAATATTTGGAATAGCGAGTCACTGTTGAGTAGTACTACTGGGTTTGACAAACCCCACCCGACGTTAAGCTCAACTGGAGGTTGAGTGGGTGTAATTTTGGCTAACACTTACCATGGTCTGGATTGACCTGGTGACGGGCACTTGATAAACAGTCAGCTTTGGTCGCGAACCACTTAGCGATACTTGTTGTATAGATTAGCTACCTATCGATATATAATTTGACATAACACTATCTGGTAATGCAAAACACTTAAACGTCGTAACGAGGTTACGCAACACTTAAACGTCGTAACGAGGTTACGCAACACTTAAACGTCGTAACGAGGTTACGCAACACTTAAACGTCGTAACGGGGTTACGCAACACTGAAACGCCGTAACGAGGTTACGCAAAACGCTAAACGATTTATCTTATTTAACTTGTGAACTCACCAACCTTGTGTTGACACTTTTAGTATGTTATTCTCAGGTAGCCGAGGCGGGCGCGCGGTTTAGGAGCATGCATTAATTGAAAACATCTTTATTCTGCAAACTTAATTTTAACAGTTACATTTGGTTTTAAGTCGTCCTGCGTGACGCAACTTTTGAATTAAGGTTTTACGCTTCCGCACTTATTTACATTTAAACGTTTTTCTTTGGTTTGATTATAACTAATGATTCCGATCCTGCCAGTTCACACCCTCTGACGGTAAAACTCCGTTAGCGGATTTTGAGGGTGTGACAGATTGGTATCAGAGCCATTGGTTATAGCGAACTAGAAGCTGCATGCATACTAGACTATAACCGCGACGACCCATTAGTTATAATGATACGCACTGCATAGGTTTGTGTAGTCTGGTAATCTTATCACTTTATCTCTTTCACTCATACGCGCGCATACACGGCTTACCTGTAGGAATGTCGACGCCACCCTTATCATCATCCGATTCGATGACGCATGCTCACGGGAAGGAACCGCAGTTACCTACTGCCTCGCCACCCCGTGTAGTCCCGGAACTCGAAGCTCCTGCACCGAAGAGGTACCGCCTATCCGGAGGCATATACGAAAACGACGTTAGCTGGGATTGGTACCCCAACATGATCAGACGTATGGTCTACCGTGAACAAGTTCCCCCATTGCCTCACCCGAACCACCCTGCTTACCCTAACACTCTACCACCCATAACCGAACCTGTGGAGCGAGTTCTCGCAGCTGTCGTTTCTTGTTTGGAGCGTGATGTGGGTTACATGCGCTACACGAGAGAGAATGTTTCCAGACTGTTTAAAGACGGAACCGAGACTCAGGAGGAGATTGCCCGCATGGCAGCGGCAATGAAAGAAATGCAGGAGACTAGTAAGCAACAAACGAAGGTTATGATGAAGATGCAAGCCGAAATGATAGACTTGAGAGAGCAACTCCAAGAAGCAAGGACCCGAACCGAAATAGCGTTAGAACGTTGCGATATCCTACAAATGCAACTTGCTCAGAACGCAGCAGAACCTGAGGCAGAGCCTGAGGCCGAGCCCGAGGCAGAGCCTGAAGTAGAACCTGAAGAAGATCCCGAAGAGGAGCTTGAGGAAGATCCCGAGGAAGATCCCGAGGAGGAACCCGAAGGAGAACCGGAGGAAGAACCGGCTGAGCCAGAGGCACACTTAGAGGTGTCCCCAGACGATGTGCAGGTGTGCAAATTCTTGGATTGGAACTGGCTAACGCGATGAACTGGGAGGAGTACAAGAGCATGATGCGAGAGGAGTACTGTCCGAGGGAAGAAATTTCGAAGTTAGAGTCGGAGTTTTGGTCGTTGAAGATGGTGGGTTCGGAAATCGAAGCCTACACCACTCGTTCGCACGAGTTGGCTGTGATGTGTCCGCGGATGGTGGATCCGCCGAGCAAGAGAATAGAAAT
This sequence comes from Bidens hawaiensis, assembly GCF_021521415.1. Classification (NCBI taxonomy): domain Eukaryota; kingdom Viridiplantae; phylum Streptophyta; class Magnoliopsida; order Asterales; family Asteraceae; genus Bidens; species Bidens hawaiensis. The sequence continues at coordinate 148,592 of NW_027492880.1, forward strand.
GTACATTGATGGTTTAGCACCGCAAATTCAGGGCATGGTGACTTCTTCCCGACCAGTCACGATCCAACAAGCGATCCGTTTAGCTCACAAACTGACGGATCAGGCTGTGACCCAAGGTGCGTTACCACCTAGGGGTTCGACCACTAAAGCCCGTGACAACCCGAGTAATGACCACGTCAGCAACGAAAACAACAACAGCAACCCGAACAGCGGGAAGAGAAAGTTTGACAACACCAGATCTTCATCCTCAAACCTCCCACCGCAACACCACTACCGTAAGCCCAAATTTACTCGGAGTTTCAACACTCAGAATCACAACAACAACAACAACAACAATGGTAGCGGGCAGGTTTTGAGCGGATATGCGGGGAAATATCCAAAGTGCAACAGGTGCAACTTTCATCATGTTGGTCAGTGTGACCGTGTCAAGTGTCAAAGATGCGGAAAGATAGGTCACCAAGCGAAGGAATGTAGAGTTGACCTTGCGGCGAAGGGTGCTCCTAAGCCACCGATGACGACTAAAGGATGTTTTGAATGTGGACAGGAAGGTCATTTCCGGAAGGATTGCCCCAAGCTGAAACAGAATGACAATAATGGGGGTAATGGAAGTGGCAGTAATGGTGGAGGAAATGGCAAAGGAAGAGCGTTTGTGATTGGATCGGGTCAAGCCCGCAATGATCCGCATGTGGTGTCTGGTAAGTTCCCTGTAAACAATTGTTTTGCTTCTGTTTTGTTTGACACTGGAGCTGATAGGAGTTTTGTGTCGAAAGCCTTTAGCCAACTTTTAGACCTTACTCCAACCCCGTTAGACGCTAAGTTTCCTGTTGAATTAGCTAACGGTAAAACTGTAATAACAACTCATATACTTGCGGGATGTAAGTTGAAACTGTCAGGTCATGTCTTTGACATCGACCTTATTCCTTTTACGCTTAGTAGTTTCGATGTCGTTGTCGGCATGGACTGGTTATCCGAGAACCGAGCGGAGATTATATGCCATGATAAGATAGTCCATATTACCACCCCTTCCGGCGAGATCATTTCGGTCCAAGGCGAGAGAAGCGGCATGACCACCAGCGTCATTACCCTTTTGAAGGCACAGAAGTATCTACGAAAGGGTCATCCGGCAATTTTGGCGCAGATTGTTGAGAAACCCGCGAAGGAGAAACGAATTGAAGACATACCGGTTGTGCGAGACTTTCCGGAAGTTTTCCCAGAGGATTTGCCCGGACTCCCTCCTATTCGTCAAGTCGAATTCCAAATCGAGTTGACACCCGGTGCAGCACCCATAGCACGAGCCCCGTATCGGCTCGCACCGGCGGAACTTCAGGAGTTGTCCACTCAGTTGCAAGATTTGTTGGATAAGGGTTTTATCCGACCTAGCTCATCGCCATGGGGAGCCCCTGTCTTGTTTGTCCGAAAGAAAGACGGGACTTTCCGAATGTGCATCGACTACCGGGAGTTGAACAAGGTGACGGTCAAGAACCGTTATCCTTTACCCCGAATTGATGATTTGTTTGACCAGCTTCAAGGATCGAGTTACTACTCGAAGATCGATCTACGATCCGGTTACCACCAGCTGAGAGTGCGCGAAGAAGATATTTCAAAGACGGCTTTCAGAACACGGTATGGTCACTACGAGTTTTCGGTTATGCCTTTTGGCCTAACCAACGCACCAGCCGTATTTATGGATCTCATGAATCGAGTATGCAAGGCGTACCTCGACAAGTTTGTGATTGTTTTCATCGATGATATTCTCTTCTACTCCAAGAACGAGACTGACCACGAAGAGCACTTAAGGATAATTCTGGAACTACTGAAGAAGGAACAACTGTATGCTAAGCTCTCGAAATGCGAATTTTGGCTTCGCGAGGTTCACTTTTTAGGATATGTGATCAACGAGAATGGTATCCAAGTCGATCCCGGTAAGGTAGAGGCCATCAAAAACTGGGAAGCACCTAAGACTCCGACTGAGGTGCGACAATTCCTAGGACTGGCCGGCTACTACCGGCGTTTCATCGAGGGATTTTCAAAAATTGCTCAACCCCTCACCGCTTTGACCCACAAGGGCACTAAGTACAACTGGGGTGACGCGCAAGAATCCGCTTTTCAACTGTTGAAAACCAAGCTTTGTAGCGCCCCTATTTTAGCCCTCCCCGAGGGAACGGAAAATTTTGAGGTACACTGTGACGCATCTATACAAGGTCTCGGTTCTGTGTTGATGCAACTAGAGAAGGTTATAGCCTACGCCTCTCGACAACTACGGGTTCACGAGAAGAACTACACGACCCACGATTTGGAACTCGGAGCTGTAGTGTTTGCTCTTAAGATATGGAGGCATTACTTGTACGGTACCAAGTTTACCATTTACACCGACCACAAGAGTCTCCAACATATCTACGATCAGAAGGAGCTGAACATGCGACAGCGTCGTTGGGTCGAGCTGCTTAAAGATTATGATTGTGCCATCAAGTACCACCCTGGCAAGGCCAATGTGGTGGCCGACACCCTCAGCAGAAAAGAAACAGATAAACCCAGACGGGTGAGAGCATTGCAACTCACGATTCATGCCAGCTTACCCGATCAGATTCGCGATGCGCAACTGGAAGCTTTGAAAGATGATAATCTTCCATCGGAACTCATGCGGGGCATGAGCAAGCAACTTGAAACCAGATCGGACGGGGTCCGATATTTTGAGAACCGGATTTGGGTTCCACGATACGGAGAGTTGAGAACTCTAGTGATGGACGAAGCTCATAAGTCCCGATATTCTATCCACCCTGGCTCAGATAAAATGTACCATGATTTAAAGGCACTTTACTGGTGGCCGAACATGAAAGCCGACATTGCCACCTACGTGAGCAAATGCTTGACTTGTGCCAGAGTCAAGATAGAATACCAGAAACCATCTGGTCTACTGCAACAACCGGAACTCCCAATGTGGAAATGGGAGCACATCTCAATGGACTTTATTACGGGTTTGCCTAAGACACCGACGGGATGCGATACCATCTGGGTGATCGTTGACCGGTTGACTAAATCGGCACACTTCTTAGCAATTAAGGAAACAGACAAAATGGAAAGACTGACTCGCGTATACAGGAAAGAAGTGGTGTCTAGACACGGAGTGCCTGTCTCGATCATTTCCGATCGAGATTCTCGTTTCACCTCGCACTTTTGGAAGTCGCTGCAAAGCGCACTGGGCACCCGTCTCGATATGAGTACAGCATACCATCCTCAGACGGATGGGCAAGGTGAACGAACTATTCAGACCCTGGAGGATATGTTGCGTGCATGCGTTTTGGATTTCGGAAAAAGTTGGGAACCCCACTTACCTTTGGTAGAGTTTTCGTATAATAACAGCTACCACGCAAGTATTAAGGCAGCGCCGTTTGAAGCGCTGTACGGACGGAAGTGTCGATCACCACTCTGCTGGGCAGAGGTGGGTGACAGCCAAATCACTGGTCCGGAACTGGAACTCGAAACCTCGGAAAAGATTGTTCAAATCCGAAATCGCATGGCAGCAGCACGAGATCGCCAAAAGAGTTACGCCGACAAGCGCCGAAAACCTCTCGAATTTCAAGTGAACGATCGGGTGTTACTCAAAGTCTCACCTTGGAAAGGTGTGGTTCGCTTTGGGAAGCGAAACAAACTCAACCCACGGTATGTTGGTCCGTACCGGATAACTGAGCGCATTGGTCCGGTGGCGTACCGACTGGACCTACCAACAGAACTCAGTGGCGTACACGATGTATTCCACGTATCAAATTTGAAGAAATGCCTATCTGATGAATCCCAAGTAGTCCCTTTGGAGGAACTGCAAATTGATGAACAGTTACGTTTCATTGAAGAACCAGTCGAGGTTTTGGATTGGGAAACCAAAACGCTCAAACACAGCAAAATTCCAATCGTTAAGGTTCGTTGGAACTCGAGACGTGGACCGGAGTTCACGTGGGAACGCGAGGATCAAATGATGAAAAAGTATCCTCACCTTTTTGAAGGGCTAACCAAACACCGAAAACCGCGAAACCCGGCAAACCGTCAAACATCACCGGAGGTATGAACTAAATTTCGGGACGAAATTTCTTTCTACTAGGGGATGATATGACAAACTGAAAATTTTTCTTACTTTTTCAGGCTCTCATCACGACTTGACTCAAATTTTCGGGACGAAAATTCTTTAACATGGGAATGATGTGACAATCGTCAATTTCAGGTTAACCCCGTTAACTCAACTCCGTCAATTCAAACTTTAAGATCGTTGAATCTATAACGCACACTTCATTACATTTAAACTAGGGTTTAAATGACGCTTAACACTTACTACATGTGTAGTCTTTCGGGATTTGCACCGAAACGCAAACGAGTTGACGCAAACGATTGATAAATAAACGACAAACGTCAAAACAATAATTATGTGATAATTATGTGTTAGATATATGTGAGTTACTTGATTATGTTATGTGGAATGTTAAACAAGAAACAAGAACCAACTAGTTTAGGCTATAGAAGTAACACTTGAAAGATTAGGGACTAGAGTGTAACTTGTATATCTATAAATATATCATTATCACAAACCCTAACTCCTCTCCTTCCCCTCACAAAAACTGACGGCAGCTAGACCCCCCCCCTCCGTGCGATCGGCTCACAAACACACACCAAACACTTGGTTTTAATCTTGGGTTTTCACAATTGAAGCATCCTACACCCGTTTCTAATCATCTCCTACCTTCCTCTTGCTTGTATTGGTGTTTTGAAGGTATAACTTGCAAACCCTAGGTCCGACTTTTTCCTATGCATGGTGTTCATATGATTCTTGTTTATTTGATGGTGTATTAGGGATGATTTGATAACTAGTTTTGATAGTATTGCATGTTAATTGTTGTGTCCTTGATTGTGAGTGCAAATAAAACCCTAATCTTGTATGTATGGTGTAATTGATATGCATGGATAGTAGTTATAGTGTCTAAAGGGTTATATGGATGCATGATAGTTCATAGATTGTTATTATGTTGAGTTTTGATGTGAACAGATTGTGGACAGAATGTATATACGATGTTTAAGTGACTGTAACGAAGTGTAAACGTGAGAATTGATTGAGATTGTGGGTACTGCAGTAAACTAGGTTGAGTCTAGTTTTCATGAAGTATAAGTTTGTAATTTTTGGACAAATATAAGTGTACTTTTATTATTTTACAAAAACGTGGTGCAAAGCTGAGCTGTTAGACCTGCTGTTAGGTTATGTTGTAAATGTTATATCTCATGAACTACAAGACCAATTGGGTTGGTTCCACTTCTGGAAGTTGACTCGTTGAGTTAGGAACCAAACCCAAGTGGTCTTGCATTTATTGGATTTTTCGTTTAACGGGAATTGCAAATAACATTCTGTTGCGCATGAATCTGACTGATATGAGTTTGCTGTAATGTTTTGGTCATTATAAGAAAAATATGTGGAATAAAAATAAGATAAAATATGTTCTGGAAACCTAAGATAGGTATGCTTCTGTGGTAATTTTTGGTGAATTAATTGAGACGTTATGATCGGTGAACTAGTGCAATCTTTCAAGTAGAATTTCTGTCCTAACGAAACTAGCTGCTGAGTTGTGTAGGAATGCATGAAATATGATAGTTTTTATATAATTGTTGTATTTTGACCAAAATACCCTTGCGGGGAATAGTTGTTAGTTGATTGCCATGAATTGACCAAATTGCCCTTATGGGGAATAATGGTTAGTTAATCTTTGTTTGTTGACCAAAATGCCCTTACGGGGATAATTGCTAGTAAAGTATGTTATTAGTACGTGACACGAAAGTAATTGCTCACTCATGTATCGTATCACAATTGTACTTGTTTAAGTCACACACAATTCACAAACGAAACACGAAATCTGTTACGTGCATAGGTATTATGTGCCGAGTCTAGAGACTCGTTAAACGTACCGATACTTAGAAAATCTCTTTGTTATTTAGAACGCTAGAGAGTTTCTACGACGCACATCACTTGGTGATCTAGATCGGGATATTCTTCGCAAACAGTGAGTTTCACTTACCCCGCTCTTTGAACTGTTTTCAAACGTTTTTCACTTGGGGGAGATAACATACTCCGATAAACATATTTTCTGAGATAAACGCATATTTAAGATTTTGTTATAAATTATATATCACTTGTAAAGGCTAAGCGGCAAACGTAACATTTGAAGTCCCACACATCGGACCGGTTAATATTTGGAATAGCGAGTCACTGTTGAGTAGTACTACTGGGTTTGACAAACCCCACCCGACGTTAAGCTCAACTGGAGGTTGAGTGGGTGTAATTTTGGCTAACACTTACCATGGTCTGGATTGACCTGGTGACGGGCACTTGATAAACAGTCAGCTTCGGTCGCGAACCACTTAGCGATACTTGTTGTATAGATTAGCTACCTATCGATATATAATTTGACATAACACTATCTGGTAATGCAAAACACTTAAACGTCGTAACGAGGTTACGCAACACTTAAACGTCGTAACGAGGTTACGCAACACTTAAACGTCGTAACGAGGTTACGCAACACTTAAACGTCGTAACGGGGTTACGCAACACTGAAACGCCGTAACGAGGTTACGCAAAACGCTAAACGATTTATCTTATTTAACTTGTGAACTCACCAACCTTGTGTTGACACTTTTAGTATGTTATTCTCAGGTAGCCGAGGCGGGCGCGCGGTTTAGGAGCATGCATTAATTGAAAACATCTTTATTCTGCAAACTTAATTTTAACAGTTACATTTGGTTTTAAGTCGTCCTGCGTGACGCAACTTTTGAATTAAGGTTTTACGCTTCCGCACTTATTTACATTTAAACGTTTTTCTTTGGTTTGATTATAACTAATGATTCCGATCCTGCCAGTTCACACCCTCTGACGGTAAAACTCCGTTAGCGGATTTTGAGGGTGTGACAATGTTGTTAAAGATTATATGGCTCTCTAACTAAATAAGCTTTTGCGTAACATGAAGCTCATTTAGGAAACGAGCTCCATCTCGAACTTCATATAGCGAGAATGATCTGAAATTGGAGTTTAAATGCAACATCCTTAAAATATAATGTCCAAAATGTCATAATTGAACTTTGAGGGTCTTAGTGTAATTAAGTGAAAGTTCATGTCCAAAGTTCAAATACTAAAATAAGGAATTCATTTGTTTTTTTGATAAACCACATAACTAGAAGGTTAATTTCTAACGCGTTGTTTTAAGGCTTGGAAATTTATTTTATTGTTTAATACAACAAGACTAGTAAAAATTCATATATTAAAACAAAGGTTGCTTAACCACATAACTATTTATATATTTTACTAAAGTTTATTAGAGCTAAAACATAATAAAACGGACCAACGTAACACGTGTACGAATAATGTCATTAAGTGGCACAACAGCATAATCCTCCGTCACAAGATTCATCGGGTTTACAAAGTGCTATACTCCCATTGCATACGTCTTTACAATTTACATCTTTGCAGCACGAAGTTGTACAACGCATTGTTGCAGTTCCTCGTGCTCCTATAAATAGCTACGTAATTATTATAATCACACAAGACTTTTAAAACACGTGAAGGCCTAAGCAAATCACCTACCTACGCCAATCACATTATCTGACATAGAAGAAGCTATTATTAGCACAATAAGAAGAGCCACAAATTTGACCGATGCCATCTTCTATTCTTTTTTAACCAAGTTTAATATTCTATACGAAACTACTGAAAACGATTTATATAGATTCCGCTAGTAGTAAAGAAAAAGAATAAAAACAATATTAGTAATAAATGACTTATTCCACATATAATGGCATTAATATTATCACTTACACACATGCGTTTTTAATTCTCAATATTGTATTCCTTCAAGTAATAAGTCATAATAAAAAAAATATGAATTTTAGGGAGAATTATAAATTGTTGATTAAGGATTTAAATCTTCAGAAAAACTTTCATGCTTGGAGTTATATACATTAATATTATATATTGAAATCAGTGTATTTACTATTTCGCCATCACATCATCACGCAAGTCACAAAAATAGCTGTATCGCAAATATCAGGATCATTTATATCGTTTTTCATATAGTTATTCTTAAACTTGTTATAATATCACAATTTATGTACATACAAGACAGCAATTTTTTACAAAAACATTGTCTTGCGAATCTCTCAAATTATATTTTTTCATTTTTGTCTAGAATTTTTCTTAGAATTATAACAACATAGTCATGATCAATCAACCATGATCATAACAGGTCTCATGACCTTACCGATTGAACATACTAATAATCAACCTATATCTTCATGATCATCCAAAGATTATCGGAACCATTTTATGATTATTATGTATTTCATACTATTTATAAATTACTAATGTCCATAGCATCTTTATAACACCTTAACGATCATATAACATCATTATGGTTTATTGCATGTTTTTCAAACTTTATATCAATTGTAAATATATCATCTTAATAACCATACAAACATCATAATAACCAGTTCATGAGTTTTACATATCTCCCTTACACGATAAACTAATAGTCACAACATGATCATAACATTATCATGTCCGTATACATATCATGCTTCACACTGCTATTCTCATAATCTCCGCTTCTTGAGAAATTTTTCGTATGTAATAATGCTTTGTTAGTGCACCATATCATTATCATAATATAATTAGGTCATATATTTCATATTTCATATCAATATTCTCATAATTTCAAATCATTTTCATAATATGTTTATGTTCATGTTCATGTACGTATCATAATTCATAAGAGAAAAGGAATACAACGCAGGTTCATGAGATGGTGAGTGGTGACTCGTGAATTGGTAAGTATTATAACTAAGTGATACAAATAATTTTACTATTCTCCACACCATTAATGTAACATTTTTTTGTCATATTTTTGCAATATCTCATATCATTATTATCATAATGTGAAGATCTTTATCATTATATATTCATGGTATTTTACTTAATACCATAATTTTCGTAATCTTCGTTGCAACATCGGATAACAACGAATGTTATATTTGGTTACTTAACGATATGTACAATATAAGAGTTAATCATTTAATAGAATAGGAAGCTTGCAGGAGACTTGGAGGTCAAGTTGAAATTTTAGATATAACCTAATTCAACATTCGTACGTCTTAAAATTTTATTTTAATATGACGCATAGTGTATATATAGGGGACTAGGAGGAGTTTGATGACAAGAGAGATCAGTGGAGAAATAACAAAAAAAAAAGGGAAAACAGTATGTGGAAAAATAGATCAAAGAGAGACGGGGTTTGTTGATGGGAATGAGATGTGAAAGGATAAGAGATTGGCGATGATTGATAACGGTAATGCAATGTAGTTAAAGATTACATGGCTCGCTACCTAAATAAGCTTTTCCATAACATGAAGCTCATTTAGGAAACGAGATCCATCTCGAACTTCATATACCGAGCATGATCTGAAATTGGAGTTTAAATGCAACATCCTTAAAATATAATGTCCAAAATGTTATAATTGAACTTTGACGGTCTTAGTGTAATTAAGTGAAAGTTCATGTCCAAAGTTCAAATAATAAAATAAGGAATTCATTTGTTTTTTTTTTTTTTTTGATAAACCACATAACTAGAATGTTAGTTTCTAAAGCGTTGTTTTAACGCTTGGAAATTTTTTTTATTGTTTAATACAACGAGAATAGTAAAAATTCATATATTAAAACAAAGGCTGCTTAACCACATAACATTTATATATTTTACTAAAGTTTATTAGAGCTAAAACATAATAAAAAGGACCAACATAACACGTGTATGAATAATGTCATTAAGTGGCACAACAGCATAAACCTCCGTCACAAGCTTCATCGGGTTTACAAAGTGCTATACTCCCATTGCATACGTCTTTACAATTTACATCTTTGCAGCACGAAGTTGTACAACGCATTGTTGCAGTTCCTTGTGCTCCTATAAATAGCAACGTAATTATTATAATCATACAAGACTTTTAAAACACGTGAAGGCCTAGGCACAAATTACTTACCTACGCCAATCACATTATCTGACACAGAAGAAGCTATTATTAGCACAATAAGAAGAGCCACAAATTTGACCGATGCCATCTTCTATTCTTTTTTAACCAAGTTTAATATTCTATACGAAACTACTGAAAACGATTTATATAGATTCCGCTAGTAGTAAAGAAAAATAATAAAAACAATATTAGTAATAAATGACTTATTCCACATATAATGGCATTAATATTATCACTTACACACATGCGTTTTTAATTCTCAATATTGTATTCCTTCAAGTAATAAGTCATAATAAAAAAGAATATGAATTTTAGGGAGAATTATAAATTGTTGATTAAGGATTTAATTTTTCAGAAAAACTTTCATGCTTGGAGTTATATACATTAATATTATATATTGAAATCAGTGTATTTACTATTTTGCCATCACATCATCACGCAAGTCACAACAATAGCTGTATCGCAAATATCAGGATCGTTTATATCGTTTTTCATATAGTTATTCTTAAACTTGTTATAATATCACAATTTACGTACATACAAGAAAACAATTTTTTACAAAAACATTGTCTTGCGAATCTCTCAAATTATATTTTTTCATTTTTGTCTAATATTTTTCTTAGAATTATAACAACATAGTCATGATCAATCAACCATGATCATAACAGGTCTCAAGACCTTACCGATTGAACATACTAATAATCAACCTATATCTTCATGATCATCCAAAGATTATCGGAACCATTTTATGATTATTATGTATTTCATACTATTTATAAATTACTAATGTCCATAGCATCTTTATAACACCTTAACGATCATATAATATCATTATGGTTTATTGCATGTTTTTCACACTTTATATCAATTGTAAATATATCATCTTAATAACCATACAAACATTATAATAACCGGTTCATGAGTTTTACATATCTCCCTTACACAATAAACTAATAGTCACAACATGATCATAACATAATCATGTTCGTATACATATCATGCTTCACACTGCTATTCTCATAATATCCACTTCTTGAGAAATTTGTCATTGGTAATACTGGCTTGTTAGTTCAACATATCATTATAATAATATAATTAGTTCATATATTTCATATTTCATATCACTATTATCATAATTTCAAATCATTGTCATAATATGTTTATGTTCATGTTCATGTAAGTATCATAATTCATAAGAGAAAAGGAATACAACGTGTGCTCATGAGGTGGTGAGTGGTGACTCGTGATTTGGTAAATATTATAACTAGGTGATACAAATGTTTTTACCATTCTCCACACCAATAATGTAACATTTATGTCATAATTTTATAATAGTTCATATCATTATTATGATAATGTGAAGATCTTTATCATTATATATTCATGGTATTTTACTTAATACCATAATTTTCGTAATCTTCGTTGCAACATCGGATAACAAATTTTATATTTGGTTATTAACGATAAGTACAATATAAGAGTTAATCATTTAATAGAATATGAAGCTTGTAGGAGACTTGGAGGTCAAGATGAAATTTTAGATATAACCTAATTCAACATTCGTATCTCTTAAAATTTTATTTTAATATGACGCATAGTGTATATATAGAGGACTAGGAGGAGTTTGATGACAAGAGAGATCAGAGGAGAAATAACAAAAAAAAAAGGGAAAACAGTATGTGGAAAAATAGATCAAAGAGAGACGGGGTTTGTTGATGGGAATGAGATGTGAAAGGATAAGAGATTGGCGATGATTGATAACGGTAATGGCAATATTGTTAAAGATTATATGGCTCTCTAACTAAATAAGCTTTTGCGTAACATGAAGCTCATTTAGGAAACGAGCTCCATCTCGAACTTAATATAGCGAGCATGATCTGAAATTGGAGTTTAAATGCAACATCCTTAAAATATAATGTCCAAAATGTCATAATTGAACTTTGAGGGTCTTAGTGTAATTAAGTGAAAGTTCATGTCCAAAGTTCAAATACTAAAATAAGGAATTCATTTGTTTTTTTGATAAACCACATAACTAGAATGTTAGTTTCTAAAGCGTTGTTTTAAGGCTTGGAAATTTTTTTTTATTGTTTAATACAACGAGAATAGTAAAAATTCATATATTAAAACAAAGGCTGCTTAACCACATAACATTTATATATTTTACTAAAGTTTATTAGAGCTAAAACATAATAAAAAGGACCAACATAACACGTGTATGAATAATGTCATTAAGTGGCACAACAGCATAAACCTCCGTCACAAGCTTCATCGGGTTTACAAAGTGCTATACTCCCATTGCATACGTCTTTACAATTTACATCTTTGCAGCACGAAGTTGTACAACGCATTGTTGCAGTTCCTTGTGCTCCTATAAATAGCAACGTAATTATTATAATCATACAAGACTTTTAAAACACGTGAAGGCCTAGGCACAAATTACTTACCTACGCCAATCACATTATCTGACACAGAAGAAGCTATTATTAGCACAATAAGAAGAGCCACAAATTTGACCGATGCCATCTTCTATTCTTTTTTAACCAAGTTTAATATTCTATACGAAACTACTGAAAACGATTTATATAGATTCCGCTAGTAGTAAAGAAAAAGAATAAAAACAATATTAGTAATAAATGACTTATTCCACATATAATGGCATTAATATTATCACTTACACACATGCGTTTTTAATTCTCAATATTGTATTCCTTCAAGTAATAAGTCATAATAAAAAAGAATATGAATTTTAGGGAGAATTATAAATTGTTGATTAAGGATTTAAATCTTCAGAAAAACTTTCATGCTTGGAGTTATATACATATATTGAAATCAGTGTATTTACTATTTCGCCATCACATCATCACGCAAGTCACAAAAATAGCTGTATCGCAAATATCAGGATCGTTTATATCGTTTTTCATATAGTTATTCTTAAACTTGTTATAATATCACAATTTACGTACTTACAAGAAAACAATTTTTTTACAAAAACATTGTCTTGCGAATCTCTCAAATTATATTTTTTCATTTTTTTCTAATATTTTTCTTAGAATTATAACAACATAGTCATGATCAATCAACCATGATCATAACAGGTCTCAAGACCTTACCGATTGAACATACTAATAATCAACCTATATCTTCATGATCATCCAAAGATTATCGGAACCATTTTATGATTATTATGTATTTCATACTATTTATAAATTACTAATGTCCATAGCATCTTTATAACACCTTAACGATCAAATAACATCATTATGGTTTAATGCATGTTTTTCACACTTTATATCAATTGTAAATATATCATCTTAATAACCATACAAACATCATAACAACCAGTTCATGAGTTTTACATATCTCCCTTACACGATAAACTAATAGTCACAACATGATCATAACATAATCATGTCCGTATACATATCATGCTTCACACTGCTATTCTCATAATCTCCGCTTCTTGAGAAATTTTTCGTTTGTAATAATGGTTTGTTAGTGCACCATATCATTATCATAATATAATTAGGTCATATATTTCATATTTCATATCAATATTCTCATAATTTCAAATCATTTTCATAATATGTTTATGTTCATGTACGTATCATAATTCATAAGAGAAAAGGAATACAACGCAGGTTCATGAGATGGTGAGTGGTGACTCGTGAATTGGTAAGTATTATAACTAAGTGATACAAATAATTTTACTATTCTCCACACCATTAATGTAACATTTTTTTGTCATATTTTTACAATATTTCATATCATTATTATCATAATGTGAAGATCTTTATCATTATATATTCATGGTATTTTACTTAATACCATAATTTTCGTAATCTTCGTTGCAACATCGGATAACAAGGAATGTTATATTTGGTTACTTAACGATAAGTACAATATAAGAGTTAATCATTTAATAGAATAGGAAGCTTGCAGGAGACTTGGAGGTCAGGTTGAAATTTTAGATATAACCTAATTCAACATTCGTACGTCTTAAAATTTTATTTTAATATGACGCATAGTGTATATATAGAGGACTAGGAGGAGTTTGATGACAAGAGAGATCAGTGGAGAAATAACAAAAAAAAAAAAGGGAAAACAGTATGTGGAAAAATAGATCAAAGAGAGACGGGGTTTGTTGATGGGAATGAGATGTGAAAGGATAAGAGATTGGCGATGATTGATAACGGTAATGCAATGTAGTTAAAGATTATATGGCTCGCTACCTAAATAAGCTTTTCCATAACATGAAGCTCATTTAGGAAACGAGATCCATCTCGAACTTCATATACCGAGCATGATCTGAAATTGGAGTTTAAATGAAACATCCTTAAAATATAATGTCCAAAATGTTATAATTGAACTTTGACGGTCTTAGTGTAATTAAGTGAAAGTTCATGTCTAAAGTTCAAATAATAAAATAAGGAATTCATTTGTTTTTGTTTTTTTTTTTGATAAACCACATAACTAGAATGTTAGTTTCTAAAGCGTTGTTTTAAGGCTTGGAAATTTTTTTTTATTGTTTAATACAACGAGAATAGTAAAAATTCATATATTAAAACAAAGGCTGCTTAACCACATAACATTTATATATTTTACTAAAGTTTATTAGAGCTAAAACATAATAAAAAGGACCAACATAACACGTGTATGAATAATGTCATTAAGTGGCACAACAGCATAAACCTCCGTCACAAGCTTCATCGGGTTTACAAAGTGCTATACTCCCATTGCATACGTCTTTACAATTTACATCTTTGCAGCACGAAGTTGTACAACGCATTGTTGCAGTTCCTTGTGCTCCTATAAATAGCAACGTAATTATTATAATCATACAAGACTTTTAAAACACGTGAAGGCCTAGGCACAAATTACTTACCTACGCCAATCACATTATCTGACACAGAAGAAGCTATTATTAGCACAATAAGAAGAGCCACAAATTTGACCGATGCCATCTTCTATTCTTTTTTAACCAAGTTTAATATTCTATACGAAACTACTGAAAACGATTTATATAGATTCCGCTAGTAGTAAAGAAAAAGAATAAAAACAATATTAGTAATAAATGACTTATTCCACATATAATGGCATTAATATTATCACTTACACACATGCGTTTTTAATTCTCAATATTGTATTCCTTCAAGTAATAAGTCATAATAAAAAAGAATATGAATTTTAGGGAGAATTATAAATTGTTGATTAAGGATTTAAATCTTCAGAAAAACTTTCATGCTTGGAGTTATATACATATATTGAAATCAGTGTATTTACTATTTCGCCATCACATCATCACGCAAGTCACAAAAATAGCTGTATCGCAAATATCAGGATCGTTTATATCGTTTTTCATATAGTTATTCTTAAACTTGTTATAATATCACAATTTACGTACTTACAAGAAAACAATTTTTTTACAAAAACATTGTCTTGCGAATCTCTCAAATTATATTTTTTCATTTTTTTCTAATATTTTTCTTAGAATTATAACAACATAGTCATGATCAATCAACCATGATCATAACAGGTCTCAAGACCTTACCGATTGAACATACTAATAATCAACCTATATCTTCATGATCATCCAAAGATTATCGGAACCATTTTATGATTATTATGTATTTCATACTATTTATAAATTACTAATGTCCATAGCATCTTTATAACACCTTAACGATCAAATAACATCATTATGGTTTAATGCATGTTTTTCACACTTTATATCAATTGTAAATATATCATCTTAATAACCATACAAACATCATAACAACCAGTTCATGAGTTTTACATATCTCCCTTACACGATAAACTAATAGTCACAACATGATCATAACATAATCATGTCCGTATACATATCATGCTTCACACTGCTATTCTCATAATCTCCGCTTCTTGAGAAATTTTTCGTTTGTAATAATGGTTTGTTAGTGCACCATATCATTATCATAATATAATTAGGTCATATATTTCATATTTCATATCAATATTCTCATAATTTCAAATCATTTTCATAATATGTTTATGTTCATGTACGTATCATAATTCATAAGAGAAAAGGAATACAACGCAGGTTCATGAGATGGTGAGTGGTGACTCGTGAATTGGTAAGTGTTATAACTAAGTGATACAAATAATTTTACTATTCTCCACACCATTAATGTAACATTTTTTTGTCATATTTTTACAATATTTCGTATCATTATTATCATAATGTGAAGATCTTTATCATTATATATTCATGGTATTTTACTTAATACCATAATTTTCGTAATCTTCGTTGCAACATCGGATAACAAGGAATGTTATATTTGGTTACTTAACGATAAGTACAATATAAGAGTTAATCATTTAATAGAATAGGAAGCTTGCAGGAGACTTGGAGGTCAGGTTGAAATTTTAGATATAACCTAATTCAACATTCGTACGTCTTAAATTTTATTTTAATATGACGCATAGTGTATATATAGAGGACTAGGAGGAGTTTGATGACAAGAGAGATCAGTGGAGAAATAACAAAAAAAAAAGGGAAAACAGTATGTGGAAAAATAGATCAAAGAGAGACGGGGTTTGTTGATGGGAATGAGATGTGAAAGGATAAGAGATTGGCGATGATTGATAACGGTAATGCAATGTAGTTAAAGATTATATGGCTCGCTACCTAAATAAGCTTTTCCATAACATGAAGCTCATTTAGGAAACGAGATCCATCTCGAACTTCATATACCGAGCATGATCTGAAATTGGAGTTTAAATGAAACATCCTTAAAATATAATGTCCAAAATGTTATAATTGAACTTTGACGGTCTTAGTGTAATTAAGTGAAAGTTCATGTCTAAAGTTCAAATAATAAAATAAGGAATTCATTTGTTTTTGTTTTTTTTTTTGATAAACCACATAACTAGAATGTTAGTTTCTAAAGCGTTGTTTTAAGGCTTGGAAATTTTTTTTTATTGTTTAATACAACGAGAATAGTAAAAATTCATATATTAAAACAAAGGCTGCTTAACCACATAACATTTATATATTTTACTAAAGTTTATTAGAGCTAAAACATAATAAAAAGGACCAACATAACACGTGTATGAATAATGTCATTAAGTGGCACAACAGCATAAACCTCCGTCACAAGCTTCATCGGGTTTACAAAGTGCTATACTCCCAATGCATACGTCTTTACAATTTACATCTTTGCAGCACGAAGTTGTACAACGCATTGTTGCAGTTCCTTGTGCTCCTATAAATAGCAACGTAATTATTATAATCATACAAGACTTTTAAAACACGTGAAGGCCTAGGCACAAATTACTTACCTACGCCAATCACATTATCTGACACAGAAGAAGCTATTATTAGCACAATAAGAAGAGCCACAAATTTGACCGATGCCATCTTCTATTCTTTTTTAACCAAGTTTAATATTCTATACGAAACTACTGAAAACGATTTATATAGATTCCGCTAGTAGTAAAGAAAAAGAATAAAAACAATATTAGTAATAAATGACTTATTCCACATATAATGGCATTAATATTATCACTTACACACATGCGTTTTTAATTCTCAATATTGTATTCCTTCAAGTAATAAGTCATAATAAAAAAGAATATGAATTTTAGGGAGAATTATAAATTGTTGATTAAGGATTTAAATCTTCAGAAAAACTTTCATGCTTGGAGTTATATACATATATTGAAATCAGTGTATTTACTATTTCGCCATCACATCATCACGCAAGTCACAAAAATAGCTGTATCGCAAATATCAGGATCGTTTATATCGTTTTTCATATAGTTATTCTTAAACTTGTTATAATATCACAATTTACGTACTTACAAGAAAACAATTTTTTTACAAAAACATTGTCTTGCGAATCTCTCAAATTATATTTTTTCATTTTTTTCTAATATTTTTCTTAGAATTATAACAACATAGTCATGATCAATCAACCATGATCATAACAGGTCTCAAGACCTTACCGATTGAACATACTAATAATCAACCTATATCTTCATGATCATCCAAAGATTATCGGAACCATTTTATGATTATTATGTATTTCATACTATTTATAAATTACTAATGTCCATAGCATCTTTATAACACCTTAACGATCAAATAACATCATTATGGTTTAATGCATGTTTTTCACACTTTATATCAATTGTAAATATATCATCTTAATAACCATACAAACATCATAACAACCAGTTCATGAGTTTTACATATCTCCCTTACACGATAAACTAATAGTCACAACATGATCATAACATAATCATGTCCGTATACATATCATGCTTCACACTGCTATTCTCATAATCTCCGCTTCTTGAGAAATTTTTCGTTTGTAATAATGGTTTGTTAGTGCACCATATCATTATCATAATATAATTAGGTCATATATTTCATATTTCATATCAATATTCTCATAATTTCAAATCATTTTCATAATATGTTTATGTTCATGTACGTATCATAATTCATAAGAGAAAAGGAATACAACGCAGGTTCATGAGATGGTGAGTGGTGACTCGTGAATTGGTAAGTGTTATAACTAAGTGATACAAATAATTTTACTATTCTCCACACCATTAATGTAACATTTTTTTGTCATATTTTTACAATATTTCGTATCATTATTATCATAATGTGAAGATCTTTATCATTATATATTCATGGTATTTTACTTAATACCATAATTTTCGTAATCTTCGTTGCAACATCGGATAACAAGGAATGTTATATTTGGTTACTTAACGATAAGTACAATATAAGAGTTAATCATTTAATAGAATAGGAAGCTTGCAGGAGACTTGGAGGTCAGGTTGAAATTTTAGATATAACCTAATTCAACATTCGTACGTCTTAAAATTTTATTTTAATATGACGCATAGTGTATATATAGAGGACTAGGAGGAGTTTGATGACAAGAGAGATCAGTGGAGAAATAACAAAAAAAAAAGGGAAAACAGTATGTGGAAAAATAGATCAAAGAGAGACGGGGTTTGTTGATGGGAATGAGATGTGAAAGGATAAGAGATTGGCGATGATTGATAACGGTAATGCAATGTAGTTAAAGATTATATGGCTCGCTACCTAAATAAGCTTTTCCATAACATGAAGCTCATTTAGGAAACGAGATCCATCTCGAACTTCATATACCGAGCATGATCTGAAATTGGAGTTTAAATGAAACATCCTTAAAATATAATGTCCAAAATGTTATAATTGAACTTTGACGGTCTTAGTGTAATTAAGTGAAAGTTCATGTCTAAAGTTCAAATAATAAAATAAGGAATTCATTTGTTTTTGTTTTTTTTTTTGATAAACCACATAACTAGAATGTTAGTTTCTAAAGCGTTGTTTTAAGGCTTGGAAATTTTTTTTTATTGTTTAATACAACGAGAATAGTAAAAATTCATATATTAAAACAAAGGCTGCTTAACCACATAACATTTATATATTTTACTAAAGTTTATTAGAGCTAAAACATAATAAAAAGGACCAACATAACACGTGTATGAATAATGTCATTAAGTGGCACAACAGCATAAACCTCCGTCACAAGCTTCATCGGGTTTACAAAGTGCTATACTCCCATTGCATACGTCTTTACAATTTACATCTTTGCAGCACGAAGTTGTACAACGCATTGTTGCAGTTCCTTGTGCTCCTATAAATAGCAACGTAATTATTATAATCATACAAGACTTTTAAAACACGTGAAGGCCTAGGCACAAATTACTTACCTACGCCAATCACATTATCTGACACAGAAGAAGCTATTATTAGCACAATAAGAAGAGCCACAAATTTGACCGATGCCATCTTCTATTCTTTTTTAACCAAGTTTAATATTCTATACGAAACTACTGAAAACGATTTATATAGATTCCGCTAGTAGTAAAGAAAAAGAATAAAAACAATATTAGTAATAAATGACTTATTCCACATATAATGGCATTAATATTATCACTTACACACATGCGTTTTTAATTCTCAATATTGTATTCCTTCAAGTAATAAGTCATAATAAAAAAGAATATGAATTTTAGGGAGAATTATAAATTGTTGATTAAGGATTTAAATCTTCAGAAAAACTTTCATGCTTGGAGTTATATACATATATTGAAATCAGTGTATTTACTATTTCGCCATCACATCATCACGCAAGTCACAAAAATAGCTGTATCGCAAATATCAGGATCGTTTATATCGTTTTTCATATAGTTATTCTTAAACTTGTTATAATATCACAATTTACGTACTTACAAGAAAACAATTTTTTTACAAAAACATTGTCTTGCGAATCTCTCAAATTATATTTTTTCATTTTTTTCTAATATTTTTCTTAGAATTATAACAACATAGTCATGATCAATCAACCATGATCATAACAGGTCTCAAGACCTTACCGATTGAACATACTAATAATCAACCTATATCTTCATGATCATCCAAAGATTATCGGAACCATTTTATGATTATTATGTATTTCATACTATTTATAAATTACTAATGTCCATAGCATCTTTATAACACCTTAACGATCAAATAACATCATTATGGTTTAATGCATGTTTTTCACACTTTATATCAATTGTAAATATATCATCTTAATAACCATACAAACATCATAACAACCAGTTCATGAGTTTTACATATCTCCCTTACACGATAAACTAATAGTCACAACATGATCATAACATAATCATGTCCGTATACATATCATGCTTCACACTGCTATTCTCATAATCTCCGCTTCTTGAGAAATTTTTCGTTTGTAATAATGGTTTGTTAGTGCACCATATCATTATCATAATATAATTAGGTCATATATTTCATATTTCATATCAATATTCTCATAATTTCAAATCATTTTCATAATATGTTTATGTTCATGTACGTATCATAATTCATAAGAGAAAAGGAATACAACGCAGGTTCATGAGATGGTGAGTGGTGACTCGTGAATTGGTAAGTGTTATAACTAAGTGATACAAATAATTTTACTATTCTCCACACCATTAATGTAACATTTTTTTGTCATATTTTTACAATATTTCGTATCATTATTATCATAATGTGAAGATCTTTATCATTATATATTCATGGTATTTTACTTAATACCATAATTTTCGTAATCTTCGTTGCAACATCGGATAACAAGGAATGTTATATTTGGTTACTTAACGATAAGTACAATATAAGAGTTAATCATTTAATAGAATAGGAAGCTTGCAGGAGACTTGGAGGTCAGGTTGAAATTTTAGATATAACCTAATTCAACATTCGTACGTCTTAAAATTTTATTTTAATATGACGCATAGTGTATATATAGAGGACTAGGAGGAGTTTGATGACAAGAGAGATCAGTGGAGAAATAACAAAAAAAAAAGGGAAAACAGTATGTGGAAAAATAGATCAAAGAGAGACGGGGTTTGTTGATGGGAATGAGATGTGAAAGGATAAGAGATTGGCGATGATTGATAACGGTAATGCAATGTAGTTAAAGATTATATGGCTCGCTACCTAAATAAGCTTTTCCATAACATGAAGCTCATTTAGGAAACGAGATCCATCTCGAACTTCATATACCGAGCATGATCTGAAATTGGAGTTTAAATGAAACATCCTTAAAATATAATGTCCAAAATGTTATAATTGAACTTTGACGGTCTTAGTGTAATTAAGTGAAAGTTCATGTCTAAAGTTCAAATAATAAAATAAGGAATTCATTTGTTTTTGTTTTTTTTTTTGATAAACCACATAACTAGAATGTTAGTTTCTAAAGCGTTGTTTTAAGGCTTGGAAATTTTTTTTATTGTTTAATACAACGAGAATAGTAAAAATTCATATATTAAAACAAAGGCTGCTTAACCACATAACATTTATATATTTTACTAAAGTTTATTAGAGCTAAAACATAATAAAAAGGACCAACATAACACGTGTATGAATAATGTCATTAAGTGGCACAACAGCATAAACCTCCGTCACAAGCTTCATCGGGTTTACAAAGTGCTATACTCCCATTGCATACGTCTTTACAATTTACATCTTTGCAGCACGAAGTTGTACAACGCATTGTTGCAGTTCCTTGTGCTCCTATAAATAGCAACGTAATTATTATAATCATACAAGACTTTTAAAACACGTGAAGGCCTAGGCACAAATTACTTACCTACGCCAATCACATTATCTGACACAGAAGAAGCTATTATTAGCACAATAAGAAGAGCCACAAATTTGACCGATGCCATCTTCTATTCTTTTTTAACCAAGTTTAATATTCTATACGAAACTACTGAAAACGATTTATATAGATTCCGCTAGTAGTAAAGAAAAAGAATAAAAACAATATTAGTAATAAATGACTTATTCCACATATAATGGCATTAATATTATCACTTACACACATGCGTTTTTAATTCTCAATATTGTATTCCTTCAAGTAATAAGTCATAATAAAAAAGAATATGAATTTTAGGGAGAATTATAAATTGTTGATTAAGGATTTAAATCTTCAGAAAAACTTTCATGCTTGGAGTTATATACATATATTGAAATCAGTGTATTTACTATTTCGCCATCACATCATCACGCAAGTCACAAAAATAGCTGTATCGCAAATATCAGGATCGTTTATATCGTTTTTCATATAGTTATTCTTAAACTTGTTATAATATCACAATTTACGTACTTACAAGAAAACAATTTTTTTACAAAAACATTGTCTTGCGAATCTCTCAAATTATATTTTTTCATTTTTTTCTAATATTTTTCTTAGAATTATAACAACATAGTCATGATCAATCAACCATGATCATAACAGGTCTCAAGACCTTACCGATTGAACATACTAATAATCAACCTATATCTTCATGATCATCCAAAGATTATCGGAACCATTTTATGATTATTATGTATTTCATACTATTTATAAATTACTAATGTCCATAGCATCTTTATAACACCTTAACGATCAAATAACATCATTATGGTTTAATGCATGTTTTTCACACTTTATATCAATTGTAAATATATCATCTTAATAACCATACAAACATCATAACAACCAGTTCATGAGTTTTACATATCTCCCTTACACGATAAACTAATAGTCACAACATGATCATAACATAATCATGTCCGTATACATATCATGCTTCACACTGCTATTCTCATAATCTCCGCTTCTTGAGAAATTTTTCGTTTGTAATAATGGTTTGTTAGTGCACCATATCATTATCATAATATAATTAGGTCATATATTTCATATTTCATATCAATATTCTCATAATTTCAAATCATTTTCATAATATGTTTATGTTCATGTACGTATCATAATTCATAAGAGAAAAGGAATACAACGCAGGTTCATGAGATGGTGAGTGGTGACTCGTGAATTGGTAAGTGTTATAACTAAGTGATACAAATAATTTTACTATTCTCCACACCATTAATGTAACATTTTTTTGTCATATTTTTACAATATTTCGTATCATTATTATCATAATGTGAAGATCTTTATCATTATATATTCATGGTATTTTACTTAATACCATAATTTTCGTAATCTTCGTTGCAACATTGTAACATCCGGAAATTTCAAAGGTAATATTAATTATATTACTTATTAATAGATGGGAAGTTTACTCGGGTTATCAGGAAATAAATAAAAGAAAGTTATGTTTAGTTATTTAATGTCGAGTAAGGAACGGGTCTTGGGCTTAGTTATTTTATGAACTCGGCCTGTCTCGACCCGTAGGAAGCCAACCCGAGCCTAACCAAACCCGTAGTATATAAACGAAAGTTCTTGACACTTCCACCATTTTCACCATCTTCCTTCACTTACACCCACCCAAACACTCTCATTTCTAGAGAGAGAAGCTAGAGAGAGAAAGTTCTCAAATCACAAATCCGAGTCCACAATCTTGTTCCTAATCGTTTTTGGTAAGTCCCTCTCGAGAATCATCCGTTTTCATAACCATTTTCGACCTCAAATCGAGCAAAAACTCCCATTTTCGTAACTTGAGTTTTCGGGTCAAAAACCGCCTTGTTTTGGTGTCAAAATGCAAGCTTTTGTGTTTAAAAGTACTAGGAATCGATAGCCCTTTCAATCCCGAGCATTTCCATGTCAAAAACTTCGATTTTGGGTCGAAATCTGGAAAATCCGGAAAAACCCGTAGGTTTCTCCGTCGCCCAGCTTGAAGGAGTCGAATCAGTCCATTCGATCGAATGAGTCAATCGAACCAGTCCATTCGATCGAATGAGTCAATCGAACCAGTCCATTCGATCGAATGAGTCAATCGAACCAGTCCATTCGATCGAATAAGAAAGCAACCGAATGGTCTCCGCCTCATTCGACCGAATGAGATCCGTATTCGATCGAACGAGTATCTATCCGATCGAACGAGTGCCATGTTCGATCGAACGAGTTTTCCCAGCTGGTTCGATCGAGTGTGTGTCTAGTTCGATCGAGTGTGCCTCAGATTCGATCGAATATGTCCCTATTCGATCGAATCAAGCCAGAACCAAGTTGTTTCCAAGTTCGCCTAAGGTTTAACTTCGCCTGAAGTGAAGTTCGTTTATAAAATGAATTAAAAACCTAATGGAAAATGTGTTAAGGCAGTTATCGAAAACGAGTAGTAGTAGTTAATTGATATGTGTAAATATTATACAGTTAGCCGAGCCCAGTTAAAGAAAGGAATTACAATCAACGGAGAACGTAACCGTATTCAGGTGAGTTTCTAGCCCCATTTATGTGTCATGTTTTCGGGGCTGTGTGCATACTCAATATGTTGTTAATACGCTTATCCTAAGAGATAAGTGTATGCCTTATGTGAATGATATGATATGTATGAATGATTGCTTGATGTTACGTGAACGATCTTCGGATATTGCACGTACTGTCAGGTTGTAACGCTATGTGTAAGGTAAGTATGATATGTATGTTTACGTGTATGAACGCGATAAAGATAATAAAAGAAAGAAACGGTAATGTATGGTTGTATGGTAACGAAGAGGGAATCGAACCCTACTAATATTCGAGAACTAGGGAACCGAACCCTACTAATGTTCGAGGAAAGAGGGTACCGAGCCCTAATAATACTCGAGGAAAGAGGGTACCGAGCCCTAATAATACTCGAGGAAAGAGGGTACCGAGCCCTAATAATACTCGAGGAAGGAGGGTACCGAGCCCTAATAATACTCGAGGAAGGAGGGTACCGAGCCCTAATAATACTCGAGGAAAGAGGGTACCGAGCCCTAATAATACTCGAGGAAGGAGGGTACCGAGCCCTAATAATACTCGAGGAATGTAGGGCGTAATGCTCTTTATAACATAAGATATGAAAGTAAGTTAATACAAAAGAAAGCAAGAAAGTATGAAAGTAAGAAAGTATGAAAGTATAAAAGTATGAATGAAAGGATGAATATATTGTTATGTGAAGGGTATGATTATGTGATTATCTAGAACTCACTCAGCGTAGCTGACTTTTAGTATGCACGCAGGTGAGTAGAATGAGGCAGCTCGCTTGAGGGGACACATGGCACTAAACGAGAGTCTGGCATCTGAAGACTTATGATGTTTTAATTTAATGCTTTAATGTTGAAAGACAAAGAATGTTTTGAGACAAGTTATGAATTATGCAAAGTTTTATGAAAGTTTTATATTCCGTGTAAATGTTTTAATTAACTCTGATATTTAGAACTGTGTTTATGAGTAAATCCAACGCGAAAGTAGGGCTTCCGGTAACGGGGCCTTACAAGTTGGTATCAGAGCATAAGTTCGAGAGATTTAAGCATCCTACATGCTTAGACTCGAACAGAAAATGGGATTTAAGTAAGAAAGGAAAGAAGATGCCAGTTCAAGAATGCCATGTGTCGCTCAAGCAAGATCAGTAAAGGTAAGGTGTATGATTAAATGATATATGTTAATGAGAAAGGAAAGATATGAGAACGTCAGGGATAGGAATAATTGATTGTTTGATTTGACAAACTGCTTAAGTAGAACCAGCACAAATAGACTCATAAAGGGAAGTGTATAGGACACGGAAAGTAACGTGATCAGCTAATCACAACTGGCCACTGTTATTACCTGTTAGCCTTACTATCCTTGTACTAGATAGTTCCTTGAGTGATGATGTTTGTGTTTTCCCTTTTAGATTACGATGGCTGGAGCAAAAAGGTTTGTTGGTAAGGGAGGTCACACTGGACGTCCTCTTGGAATACGCGTTGTCCGAGAACCTTCTGAAGAACTAGTTACTACCACGAAAAAGGATAAAAGTGAAACTTTGCAAGGACCAAGCAGCAATGAAGGGTATCAGCTGGATCCTGTTACTCAATTTGCCATTTCTTACGCTGTAGCTGCTGCAGAGAAGAAATTTCGTACTGACAAGTCTGCCGAAAACCATGCAAGGGCCACTGAGAAGGCAGGAGGAGACGGAAAGAAGGGTGATGATTATAAGGGAGGAGCGAAAGGAACCAAAGGATCTGTAGATGTCGTGGAGTATGCGGGGAAGAAGATACTAAAGGTCGCGGGAAGGGAAACATGCAAAGTGTGCGGGAAGATGCACCTAGGAGAATGCAAGGCTGGTCCAAATCAGTGCTACCGATGTGGGAAGAAGGGACACATAACTCGTGATTGCACCGAGAACCAGAAATGTTA
The DNA here is from genome assembly GCF_021521415.1 of Bidens hawaiensis. Taxonomy (NCBI): domain Eukaryota; kingdom Viridiplantae; phylum Streptophyta; class Magnoliopsida; order Asterales; family Asteraceae; genus Bidens; species Bidens hawaiensis. The sequence continues at coordinate 175,315 of NW_027492880.1, forward strand.
TAAGTGTGGTAAGTCGGGTCACTTAGCTAGGGATTGTGGGGGAGCAAGAACGGTGGGGGAAAAGAAGAAAAAGAACCCAACTCCAGAACCAGAGGAAGCCGATGAGGTGGATCCACGCAAAAAGAAGGCAAGGCAAGAGGGGTTCACTGCTTGTGAAAAATGTGGGAAGAGACACCCCGGAGAGTGCAGAAAGGGATTAGGTGTTTGCTACAGGTGTGGAAGAGCAGGACATTCCTCTGGGGAATGTAATGATTACCATAGGTGTCACAACTGTGGAGGACGTGGGCACCTAGCAAGGGATTGCAAGAAGCCAAAGGAAGGACATGAAGGAGAAAAGAAGGAGAAGAAATGGGCTACCTCTGCTAAGCGGTCTGGCGAGATGGTGACAACAACTGATGAGAGGAAGGCCAAAGTTGGGAACAAGGATGCATGTAAGACGTGTGGGCAAGTGCACCTGGGAGAATGTAAGACTGGGACAGACAGGTGCTATCGGTGTGGAAAGAGTGGGCATTATTCTCGAGAATGCCCTGATCGTCCAAAGTGCTTCAAATGCGGAAAAGCTGACCACATGGCTAGGGATTGCAAGGAATCAGGGGCGGTAGGTGCGAAAGGATGAAGACTTTGGGAAACTGCAGAGAGGAACACCTGATGAAGGAATAATTGCTCATGCAATGGTTCTATTAAATTACATTTGCTTAAGAACTTGTTTTGTGTTAAGGTTTAAAACTTATGTTTATCTGTGGTGTGTAATTATTTTGAGTTTGGTTAAGAATGATTATTATGTTATGGTGAAATGTTGATTTAGACAATAGTGTTAAAAGTACTAATCGAAACCCTTAGAAGGATGAGATGAGTCTTGGTGCATCGAGGGTCTCATGGACAAGCTACCTTAAATAGCTAAAACACATGACCACCATTCGATGGCTGTAAAGTCGGAAGTAGGAAGGGTAACTCAGAAAGCGAAGGCAATTCTATAAAACGTGTAAATGTAAGAAGTTTTTCCTTTTATAGGGAATAAGTTAGGTTTCGGGGACGAAACCTCTTTAAGGAGGGAAGACTTGTAACATCCGGAAATTTCAAAGGTAATATTAATTATATTACTTATTAATAGATGGGAAGTTTACTCGGGTTATCAGGAAATAAATAAAAGAAAGTTATGTTTAGTTATTTAATGTCGAGTAAGGAACGGGTCTTGGGCTTAGTTATTTTATGAACTCGGCCTGTCTCGACCCGTAGGAAGCCAACCCGAGCCTAACCAAACCCGTAGTATATAAACGAAAGTTCTTGACACTTCCACCATTTTCACCATCTTCCTTCACTTACACCCACCCAAACACTCTCATTTCTAGAGAGAGAAGCTAGAGAGAGAAAGTTCTCAAATCACAAATCCGAGTCCACAATCTTGTTCCTAATCGTTTTTGGTAAGTCCCTCTCGAGAATCATCCGTTTTCATAACCATTTTCGACCTCAAATCGAGCAAAAACTCCCATTTTCGTAACTTGAGTTTTCGGGTCAAAAACCGCCTTGTTTTGGTGTCAAAATGCAAGCTTTTGTGTTTAAAAGTACTAGGAATCGATAGCCCTTTCAATCCCGAGCATTTCCATGTCAAAAACTTCGATTTTGGGTCGAAATCTGGAAAATCCGGAAAAACCCGTAGGTTTCTCCGTCGCCCAGCTTGAAGGAGTCGAATCAGTCCATTCGATCGAATGAGTCAATCGAACCAGTCCATTCGATCGAATGAGTCAATCGAACCAGTCCATTCGATCGAATGAGTCAATCGAACCAGTCCATTCGATCGAATAAGAAAGCAACCGAATGGTCTCCGCCTCATTCGACCGAATGAGATCCGTATTCGATCGAACGAGTATCTATCCGATCGAACGAGTGCCATGTTCGATCGAACGAGTTTTCCCAGCTGGTTCGATCGAGTGTGTGTCTAGTTCGATCGAGTGTGCCTCAGATTCGATCGAATATGTCCCTATTCGATCGAATCAAGCCAGAACCAAGTTGTTTCCAAGTTCGCCTAAGGTTTAACTTCGCCTGAAGTGAAGTTCGTTTATAAAATGAATTAAAAACCTAATGGAAAATGTGTTAAGGCAGTTATCGAAAACGAGTAGTAGTAGTTAATTGATATGTGTAAATATTATACAGTTAGCCGAGCCCAGTTAAAGAAAGGAATTACAATCAACGGAGAACGTAACCGTATTCAGGTGAGTTTCTAGCCCCATTTATGTGTCATGTTTTCGGGGCTGTGTGCATACTCAATATGTTGTTAATACGCTTATCCTAAGAGATAAGTGTATGCCTTATGTGAATGATATGATATGTATGAATGATTGCTTGATGTTACGTGAACGATCTTCGGATATTGCACGTACTGTCAGGTTGTAACGCTATGTGTAAGGTAAGTATGATATGTATGTTTACGTGTATGAACGCGATAAAGATAATAAAAGAAAGAAACGGTAATGTATGGTTGTATGGTAACGAAGAGGGAATCGAACCCTACTAATATTCGAGAACTAGGGAACCGAACCCTACTAATGTTCGAGGAAAGAGGGTACCGAGCCCTAATAATACTCGAGGAAAGAGGGTACCGAGCCCTAATAATACTCGAGGAAAGAGGGTACCGAGCCCTAATAATACTCGAGGAAGGAGGGTACCGAGCCCTAATAATACTCGAGGAAGGAGGGTACCGAGCCCTAATAATACTCGAGGAAAGAGGGTACCGAGCCCTAATAATACTCGAGGAAGGAGGGTACCGAGCCCTAATAATACTCGAGGAATGTAGGGCGTAATGCTCTTTATAACATAAGATATGAAAGTAAGTTAATACAAAAGAAAGCAAGAAAGTATGAAAGTAAGAAAGTATGAAAGTATAAAAGTATGAATGAAAGGATGAATATATTGTTATGTGAAGGGTATGATTATGTGATTATCTAGAACTCACTCAGCGTAGCTGACTTTTAGTATGCACGCAGGTGAGTAGAATGAGGCAGCTCGCTTGAGGGGACACATGGCACTAAACGAGAGTCTGGCATCTGAAGACTTATGATGTTTTAATTTAATGCTTTAATGTTGAAAGACAAAGAATGTTTTGAGACAAGTTATGAATTATGCAAAGTTTTATGAAAGTTTTATATTCCGTGTAAATGTTTTAATTAACTCTGATATTTAGAACTGTGTTTATGAGTAAATCCAACGCGAAAGTAGGGCTTCCGGTAACGGGGCCTTACAAACATCGGATAACAAGGAATGTTATATTTGGTTACTTAACGATAAGTACAATATAAGAGTTAATCATTTAATAGAATAGGAAGCTTGCAGGAGACTTGGAGGTCAGGTTGAAATTTTAGATATAACCTAATTCAACATTCGTACGTCTTAAAATTTTATTTTAATATGACGCATAGTGTATATATAGAGGACTAGGAGGAGTTTGATGACAAGAGAGATCAGTGGAGAAATAACAAAAAAAAAAGGGAAAACAGTATGTGGAAAAATAGATCAAAGAGAGACGGGGTTTGTTGATGGGAATGAGATGTGAAAGGATAAGAGATTGGCGATGATTGATAACGGTAATGCAATGTAGTTAAAGATTATATGGCTCGCTACCTAAATAAGCTTTTCCATAACATGAAGCTCATTTAGGAAACGAGATCCATCTCGAACTTCATATACCGAGCATGATCTGAAATTGGAGTTTAAATGAAACATCCTTAAAATATAATGTCCAAAATGTTATAATTGAACTTTGACGGTCTTAGTGTAATTAAGTGAAAGTTCATGTCTAAAGTTCAAATAATAAAATAAGGAATTCATTTGTTTTTGTTTTTTTTTTTGATAAACCACATAACTAGAATGTTAGTTTCTAAAGCGTTGTTTTAAGGCTTGGAAATTTTTTTTATTGTTTAATACAACGAGAATAGTAAAAATTCATATATTAAAACAAAGGCTGCTTAACCACATAACATTTATATATTTTACTAAAGTTTATTAGAGCTAAAACATAATAAAAAGGACCAACATAACACGTGTATGAATAATGTCATTAAGTGGCACAACAGCATAAACCTCCGTCACAAGCTTCATCGGGTTTACAAAGTGCTATACTCCCATTGCATACGTCTTTACAATTTACATCTTTGCAGCACGAAGTTGTACAACGCATTGTTGCAGTTCCTTGTGCTCCTATAAATAGCAACGTAATTATTATAATCATACAAGACTTTTAAAACACGTGAAGGCCTAGGCACAAATTACTTACCTACGCCAATCACATTATCTGACACAGAAGAAGCTATTATTAGCACAATAAGAAGAGCCACAAATTTGACCGATGCCATCTTCTATTCTTTTTTAACCAAGTTTAATATTCTATACGAAACTACTGAAAACGATTTATATAGATTCCGCTAGTAGTAAAGAAAAAGAATAAAAACAATATTAGTAATAAATGACTTATTCCACATATAATGGCATTAATATTATCACTTACACACATGCGTTTTTAATTCTCAATATTGTATTCCTTCAAGTAATAAGTCATAATAAAAAAGAATATGAATTTTAGGGAGAATTATAATTTGTTGATTAAGGATTTAAATCTTCAGAAAAACTTTCATGCTTGGAGTTATATACATTAATATTATATATTGAAATCAGTGTATTTACTATTTCGCCATCACATCATCACGCAAGTCACAAAAATAGCTGTATCGCAAATATCAGGATCGTTTATATCGTTTTTCATATAGTTATTCTTAAACTTGTTATAATATCACAATTTACGTACATACAAGAAAACAATTTTTTACAAAAACATTGTCTTGCGAATCTCTCAAATTATATTTTTTCATTTTTGTCTAATATTTTTCTTAGAATTATAACAACATAGTCATGATCAATCAACCATGATCATAACAGGTCTCAAGACCTTACCGATTGAACATACTAATAATCAACCTATATCTTCATGATCATCCAAAGATTATCGGAACCATTTTATGATTATTATGTATTTCATACTATTTATAAATTACTAATGTCCATAGCATCTTTATAACACCTTAACGATCATATAACATCATTATGGTTTAATGCATGTTTTTCACACTTTATATCAATTGTAAATATATCATCTTAATAACCATACAAACATCATAATAACCGGTTCATGAGTTTTACATATCTCCCTTACACGATAAACTAATAGTCACAACATGATCATAACATAATCATGTACGTATACATATCATGCTTCACACTGCTATTCTCATAATCTCCGCTTCTTGAGAAATTTTTCGTTTGTAATAATGGTTTGTTAGTGCACCATATCATTATCATAATATAATTAGGTCATATATTTCATATTTCATATCAATATTCTCATAATTTCAAATCATTTTCATAATATGTTTATGTTCATGTTCATGTACGTATCATAATTCATAAGAGAAAAGGAATACAACGCAGGTTCATGAGATGGTGAGTGGTGACTCGTGAATTGGTAAGTATTATAACTAAGTGATACAAATAATTTTACTATTCTCCACACCATTAATGTAACATTTTTTTGTCATATTTTTGCAATATTTCATATCATTATTATCATAATGTGAAGATCTTTATCATTATATATTCATGGTATTTTACTTAATACCATAATTTTCGTAATCTTCGTTGCAACATCGGATAACAACGAATGTTATATTTGGTTACTTAACGATAAGTACAATATAAGAGTTAATCATTTAATAGAATAGGAAGCTTGCAGGAGACTTGGAGGTCAAGTTGAAATTTTAGATATAACCTAATTCAACATTCGTACGTCTTAAAATTTTATTTTAATATGACGCATAGTGTATATATAGAGGACTAGGAGGAGTTTGATGACAAGAGAGATCAGTGGAGAAATAACAAAAAAAAAGGGAAAACAGTATGTGGAAAAATAGATCAAAGAGAGACGGGGTTTGTTGATGGGAATGAGATGTGAAAGGATAAGAGATTGGCGATGATTGATAACGGTAATGCAATGTAGTTAAAGATTATATGGCTCGCTACCTAAATAAGCTTTTCCATAACATGAAGCTCATTTAGGAAACGAGATCCATCTCGAACTTCATATACCGAGCATGATCTGAAATTGGAGTTTAAATGCAACATCCTTAAAATATAATGTCCAAAATGTTATAATTGAACTTTGACGGTCTTAGTGTAACTAAGTGAAAGTTCATGTCTAAAGTTCAAATAATAAAATAAGGAATTCATTTGTTTTTGTTTTTTTTTTGATAAACCACATAACTAGAATGTTAGTTTCTAAAGCGTTGTTTTAAGGCTTGGAAATTTTTTTTTTTGTTTAATACAACGAGAATAGTAAAAATTCATATATTAAAACAAAGGCTGCTTAACCACATAACATTTATATATTTTACTAAAGTTTATTAGAGCTAAAACATAATAAAAAGGACCAACATAACACGTGTATGAATAATGTCATTAAGTGGCACAACAGCATAAACCTCCGTCACAAGCTTCATCGGGTTTACAAAGTGCTATACTCCCATTGCATACGTCTTTACAATTTACATCTTTGCAGCACGAAGTTGTACAACGCATTGTTGCAGTTCCTTGTGCTCCTATAAATAGCAACGTAATTATTATAATCATACAAGACTTTTAAAACACGTGAAGGCCTAGGCACAAATTACTTACTTACGCCAATCACATTATCTGACACAGAAGAAGCTATTATTAGCACAATAAGAAGAGCCACAAATTTGACCGATGCCATCTTCTATTCTTTTTTAACCAAGTTTAATATTCTATACGAAACTACTGAAAACGATTTATATAGATTCCGCTAGTAGTAAAGAAAAAGAATAAAAACAATATTAGTAATAAATGACTTATTCCACATATAATGGCATTAATATTATCACTTACACACATGCGTTTTTAATTTTCAATATTGTATTCCTTCAAGTAATAAGTCATAATAAAAAAGAATATGAATTTTAGGGAGAATTATAAATTGTTGATTAAGGATTTAAATCTTCAGAAAAACTTTCATGCTTGGAGTTTTATACATTAATATTATATATTGAAATCAGTGTATTTACTATTTCGCCATCACATCATCACGCAAGTCACAAAAATAGCTGTATCGCAAATATCAGGATCGTTTATATCGTTTTTCATATAGTTATTCTTAAACTTGTTATAATATCACAATTTACGTACATACAAGAAAACAAATTTTTACAAAAACATTGTCTTGCGAATCTCTCAAATTATATTTTTTTCATTTTTGTCTAATATTTTTCTTAGAATTATAACAACATAGTCATGATCAATCAACCATGATCATAACAGGTGTCAAGACCTTACCGATTGAACATACTAATAATCAACCTATATCTTCATGATCATCCAAAGATTATCGGAACCATTTTATGATTATTATGTATTTCATACTATTTATAAATTACTAATGTCCATAGCATCTTTATAACACCTTAACGATCATATAACATCATTATGGTTTAATGCATGTTTTTCACACTTTATATCAATTGTAAATATATCATCTTAATAACCATACAAACATCATAATAACCAGTTCATGAGTTTTACATATCTCCCTTACATGATAAACTAATAGTCACAACATGATCATAACATAATCATGTCCGTATACATATCATGCTTCACACTGCTATTCTCATAATCTCCGCTTCTTGAGATATTTTTCGTTTGTAATAATGGTTTGTTAGTGCACCATATCATTATCATAATATAATTAGGTCATATATTTCATATTTCATATCAATATTCTCATAATTTCAAATCATTTTCATAATATGTTTATGTTCATGTTCATGTACGTATCATAATTCATAAGAGAAAAGGAATACAACGCAGGTTCATGAGATGGTGAGTGGTGACTCGTGAATTGGTAAGTATTATAACTAAGTGATACAAATAATTTTACTATTCTCCACACCATTAATGTTACATTTTTTTGTCATATTTTTACAATATTTCATATCATTATTATCATAATGTGAAGATCTTTATCATTATATATTCATGGTATTTTACTTAATACCATAATTTTCGTAATCTTCGTTGCAACATCGGATAACAACGAATGTTATATTTGGTTACTTAACGATAAGTACATTATAAGAGTTAATCATTTAATAGAATAGGAAGCTTGCAGGAGACTTGGAGGTCAAGTTGAAATTTTAGATATAACCTAATTCAACATTCGTACGTCTTAAAATTTTATTTTAATATGACACATAGTGTATATATAGAGGACTAGGAGGAGTTTGATGACAAGAGAGATCAGTGGAGAAATAACAAAAAAAAAAAAGGGAAAACAGTATGTGGAAAAATAGATCAAAGAGAGACGGGGTTTGTTGATGGGAATGAGATGTGAAAGGATAAGAGATTGGCGATGATTGATAACGGTAATGCAATGTAGTTAAAGATTATATGGCTCGCTACCTAAATAAGCTTTTCCATAACATGAAGCTCATTTAGGAAACGAGATCCATCTCGAACTTCATATACCGAGCATGATCTGAAATTGGAGTTTAAATGCAACATCCTTAAAATATAATGTCCAAAATGTTATAATTGAACTTTGACGGTCTTAGTGTAATTAAGTGAAAGTTCATGTCTAAAGTTCAAATAATAAAATAAGGAATTCATTTGTTTTTGTTTTTTTTTTGATAAACCACATAACTAGAATGTTAGTTTCTAAAGCGTTGTTTTAAGGCTTGGAAATTTTTTTTTATTGTTTAATACAACGAGAATAGTAAAAATTCATATATTAAAACAAAGGCTGCTTAACCACATAACATTTATATATTTTACTAAAGTTTATTAGAGCTAAAACATAATAAAAAGGACCAACATAACACGTGTATGAATAATGTCATTAAGTGGCACAACAGCATAAACCTCCGTCACAAGCTTCATCGGGTTTACAAAGTGCTATACTCCCACTGCATACGTCTTTACAATTTACATCATTGCAGCACGAAGTTGTACAACGCATTGTTGCAGTTCCTTGTGCTCCTATAAATAGCAACGTAATTATTATAATCATACAAGACTTTTAAAACACGTGAAGGCCTAGGCACAAATTACTTACCTACGCCAATCACATTATCTGACACAGAAGAAGCTATTATTAGCACAATAAGAAGAGCCACAAATTTGACCGATGCCATCTTGTATTCTTTTTTAACCAAGTTTAATATTCTATACGAAACTACTGAAAACGATTTATATAGATTCCGCTAGTAGTAAAGAAAAAGAATAAAAACAATATTAGTAATAAATGACTTATTCCACATATAATGGCATTAATATTATCACTTACACACATGCGTTTTTAATTCTCAATATTGTATTCCTTCAAGTAATAAGTCATAATAAAAAAGAATATGAATTTTAGGGAGAATTATAAATTGTTGATTAAGGATTTAATCTTCAGAAAAACTTTCATGCTTGGAGTTATATACATTAATATTATATATTGAAATCAGTGTATTTACTATTTCGCCATCACATCATCACGCAAGTCACAAAAATAGCTGTATCGCAAATATCAGGATCGTTTATATCGTTTTTCATATAGTTATTCTTAAACTTGTTATAATATCACAATTTACGTACATACAAGAAAACAATTTTTTACAAAAACATTGTCTTGCGAATCTCTCAAATTATATTTTTTCATTTTTGTCTAATATTTTTCTTAGAATTATAACAACATAGTCATGATCAATCAACCATGATCATAACAGGTCTCAAGACCTTACCGATTGAACATACTAATAATCAACCTATATCTTCATGATCATCCAAAGATTATCAGAACCATTTTATGATTATTACGCATTTCATACTATTTATAAATTACTAATGTCCATAGCATCTTTATAACACCTTAACGATCATATAACATCATTATGGTTTAATGCATGTTTTTCACACTTTATATCAATTGTAAATATATCATCTTAATAACCATACAAAAATCATAATAACCAGTTCATGAGTTTTACATATCTCCCTTACACGATAAACTAATAGTCACAACATGATCATAACATAATCATGTCCGTATACATATCATGCTTCACACTGCTATTCTCATAATCTCCGCTTCTTGAGAAATTTTTCGTTTGTAATAATGGTTTGTTAGTGCACCATATCATTATCATAATATAATTAGGTCATATATTTCATATTTCATATCAATATTCTCATAATTTCAAATCATTTTCATAATATGTTTATGTTCATGTACGTATCATAATTCATAAGAGAAAAGGAATACAACGCAGGTTCATGAGATGGTGAGTGGTGACTCGTGAATTGGTAAGTATTATAACTAAGTGATACAAATAATTTTACTATTCTCCACACCATTAATGTAACATTTTTTTGTCATATTTTTACAATATTTCATATCATTATTATCATAATGTGAAGATCTTTATCATTATATATTCATGGTATTTTACTTAATACCATAATTTTCGTAATCTTCGTTGCAACATCGGATAACAACGAATGTTATATTTGGTTACTTAACGATAAGTACAATATAAGAGTTAATCATTTAATAGAATAGGAAGCTTGCAGGAGACTTGGAGGTCAGGTTGAAATTTTAGATATAACCTAATTCAACATTCGTACGTCTTAAAATTTTATTTTAATATGACGCATAGTGTATATATAGAGGACTAGGAGGAGTTTGATGACAAGAGAGATCAGTGGAGAAATAACAAAAAAAAAAGGGAAAACAGTATGTGGAAAAATAGATCAAAGAGAGACGGGGTTTGTTGATGGGAATGAGATGTGAAAGGATAAGAGATTGGCGATGATTGATAACGGTAATGCAATGTAGTTAAAGATTATATGGCTCGCTACCTAAATAAGCTTTTCCATAACATGAAGCTCATTTAGGAAACGAGATCCATCTCGAACTTCATATACCGAGCATGATCTGAAATTGGAGTTTAAATGCAACATCCTTAAAATATAATGTCCAAAATGTTATAATTGAACTTTGACGGTCTTAGTGTAATTAAGTGAAAGTTCATGTCTAAAGTTCAAATAATAAAATAAGGAATTCATTTGTTTTTGTTTTTTTTTTTGATAAACCACATAACTAGAATGTTAGTTTCTAAAGCGTTGTTTTAAGGCTTGGAAATTTTTTTTTATTGTTTAATACAACGAGAATAGTAAAAATTCATATATTAAAACAAAGGCTGCTTAACCACATAACATTTATATATTTTACTAAAGTTTATTAGAGCTAAAACATAATAAAAAGGACCAACATAACACGTGTATGAATAATGTCATTAAGTGGCACAACAGCATAAACCTCCGTCACAAGCTTCATCGGGTTTACAAAGTGCTATACTCCCATTGCATACGTCTTTACAATTTACATCTTTGCAGCACGAAGTTGTACAACGCATTGTTGCAGTTCCTTGTGCTCCTATAAATAGCAACGTAATTATTATAATCATACAAGACTTTTAAAACACGTGAAGGCCTAGGCACAAATTACTTACCTACGCCAATCACATTATCTGACACAGAAGAAGCTATTATTAGCACAATAAGAAGAGCCACAAATTTGACCGATGCCATCTTCTATTCTTTTTTAACCAAGTTTAATATTCTATACGAAACTACTGAAAACGATTTATATAGATTCCGCTAGTAGTAAAGAAAAAGAATAAAAACAATATTAGTAATAAATGACTTATTCCACATATAATGGCATTAATATTATCACTTACACACATGCGTTTTTAATTCCCAATATTGTATTCCTTCAAGTAATAAGTCATAATAAAAAAGAATATGAATTTTAGGGAGAATTATAAATTGTTGATTAAGGATTTAAATCTTCAGAAAAACTTTCATGCTTGGAGTTATATACATTAATATTATATATTGAAATCAGTGTATTTACTATTTCGCCATCACATCATCACGCAAGTCACAAAAATAGCTGTATCGAAAATATCAGGATCGTTTATATCGTTTTTCATATAGTTATTCTAAAACTTGTTATAATATCACAATTTACGTACATACAAGAAAACAATTTTTTACAAAAACATTGTCTTGCGAATCTCTCAAATTATATTTTTTCATTTTTGTCTAATATTTTTCTTAGAATTATAACAACATAGTCATGATCAATCAACCATGATCATAACAGGTCTCAAGACCTTACCGATTGAACATACTAATAATCAACCTATATCTTCATGATCATCCAAAGATTATCAGAACCATTTTATGATTATTATGTATTTCATACTATTTATAAATTACTAATGTCCATAGCATCTTTATAACACCTTAACGATCATATAACATCATTATGGTTTAATGCATGTTTTTCACACTTTATATCAATTGTAAATATATCATCTTAATAACCATACAAGCATCATAATAACAGGTTCATGAGTTTTACATATCTCCCTTACACGATAAACTAATAGTCACAAAATGATCATAACATAATCATGTCCGTATACATATCATGCTTCACACTGCTATTCTCATAATCTCCGCTTCTTTAGAAATTTTTCGTGTTTAATAATGGTTTGTTAGTGCACCATATCATTATCATAATATAATTAGGTCATATATTTCATATTTCATATCAATATTCTCATAATTTCAAATCATTTTCATAATATGTTTATGTTCATGTTCATGTACGTATCATAATTCATAAGAGAAAAGGAATACAACGCAGGTTCATGAGATGGTGAGTGGTGACTCGTGAATTGGTAAGTATTATAACTAAGTGATACAAATAATTTTACTATTCTCCACACCATTAATGTAACATTTTTTTGCCATATTTTTACAATATTTCATATCATTATTATCATAATGTGAAGATCTTTATCATTATATATTCATGGTATTTTACTTAATACCATAATTTTCGTAATCTTCGTTGCAACATCGGATAACAACGAATGTTATATTTGGTTACTTAACGATAAGTACAATATAAGAGTTAATCATTTAATAGAATAGGAAGCTTGCAGGAGACTTGGAGGTCAAGTTGAAATTTTAGATATAACCTAATTCAACATTCGTACGTCTTAAAATTTTATTTTAATATGACGCATAGTGTATATATAGAGGACTAGGAGGAGTTTGATGACAAGAGAGATCAGTGGAGAAATAACAAAAAAAAAAGGGAAAACAGTATGTGGAAAAATAGATCAAAGAGAGACGGGGTTTGTTGATGGGAATGAGATGTGAAAGGATAAGAGATTGGCGATGATTGATAACGGTAATGCAATGTAGTTAAAGATTATATGGCTCGCTACCTAAATAAGCTTTTCCATAACATGAAGCTCATTTAGGAAACGAGATCCATCTCGAACTTCATATACCGAGCATGATCTGAAATTGGAGTTTAAATGCAACATCCTTAAAATATAATGTCCAAAATGTTATAATTGAACTTGGACGGTCTTAGTGTAATTAAGTGAAAGTTCATGTCTAAAGTTCAAATAATAAAATAAGGAATTCATTTGTTTTTGTTTTTTTTTTGATAAACCACATTACTAGAATGTTAGTTTCTAAAGCGTTGTTTTAAGGCTTGGAAATTTTTTTTTATTGTTTAATACAACGAGAATAGTAAAAATTCATATATTAAAACAAAGGCTGCTTAACCACATAACATTTATATATTTTACTAAAGTTTATTAGAGCTAAAACATAATAAAAAGGACCAACATAACACGTGTATGAATAATGTCATTAAGTGGCACAACAGCATAAACCTCCGTCACAAGCTTCATCGGGTTTACAAAGTGCTATACTCCCATTGCATACGTCTTTACAATTTACATCTTTGCAGCACGAAGTTGTACAACGCATTGTTGCAGTTCCTTGTGCTCCTATAAATAGCAACGCAATTATTATAATCATACAAGACTTTTAAAACACGTGAAGGCCTAGGCACAAATTACTTACCTACGCCAATCACATTATCTGACACAGAAGAAGCTATTATTAGCACAATAAGAAGAGCCACAAATTTGACCGATGCCATCTTCTATTCTTTTTTAACCAAGTTTAATATTCTATACGAAACTACTGAAAACGATTTATATAGATTCCGCTAGTAGTAAAGAAAAAAATAAAAACAATATTAGTAATAAATGACTTATTCCACATATAATGGCATTAATATTATCACTTACACACATGCGTTTTTAATTCTCAATATTGTATTCCTTCAAGTAATAAGTCATAATAAAAAAGAATATGAATTTTAGGGAGAATTATAAATTGTTGATTAAGGATTTAAATCTTCAGAAAAACTTTCATGCTTGGAGTTATATACATTAATATTATATATTGAAATCAGTGTATTTACTATTTCGCCATCACATCATCACGCAAGTCACAAAAATAGCTGTATCGCAAATATCAGGATCGTTTATATCGTTTTTCATATAGTTATTCTTAAACTTGTTATAATATCACAATTTACGTACATACAAGAAAACAATTTTTTACAAAAACATTGTCTTGCGAATCTCTCAAATTATATTTTTTCATTTTTGTCTAATATTTTTCTTAGAATTATAACAACATAGTCATGATCAATCAACCATGATCATAACAGGTCTCAAGACCTTACCGATTGAACATACTAATAATCAACCTATATCTTCATGATCATCCAAAGATTATCGGAACCATTTTATGATTATTATGTATTTCATACTATTTATAAATTACTAATGTCCATAGCATCTTTATAACACCTTAACGATCATATAACATCATTATGGTTTAATGCATGTTTTTCACACTTTATATCAATTGTAAATATATCATCTTAATAACCATACAAACATCATAATAACCGGTTCATGAGTTTTACATATCTCCCTTACACGATAAACTAATAGTCACAAAATGATCATAACATAATCATGTCCGTATACATATCATGCTTCACACTGCTATTCTCATAATCTCCGCTTCTTTAGAAATTTTTCGTTTGTAATAATGGTTTGTTAGTGCACCATATCATTATCATAATATAATTAGGTCATATATTTCATATTTCATATCAATATTCTCATAATTTCAAATCATTTTCATAATATGTTTATGTTCATGTTCATGTACGTATCATAATTCATAAGAGAAAAGGAATACAACGCAGGTTCATGAGATGGTGAGTGGTGACTCGTGAATTGGTAAGTATTATAACTAAGTGATACAAATAATTTTACTATTCTCCACACCATTAATGTAACATTTTTTTGCCATATTTTTACAATATTTCATATCATTATTATCATAATGTGAAGATCTTTATCATTATATATTCATGGTATTTTACTTAATACCATAATTTTCGTAATCTTCGTTGCAACATCGGATAACAACGAATGTTATATTTGGTTACTTAACGATAAGTACAATATAAGAGTTAATCATTTAATAGAATAGGAAGCTTGCAGGAGACTTGGAGGTCAAGTTGAAATTTTAGATATAACCTAATTCAACATTCGTACGTCTTAAAATTTTATTTTAATATGACGCATAGTGTATATATAGAGGACTAGGAGGAGTTTGATGACAAGAGAGATCAGTGGAGAAATAACAAAAAAAAAGGGAAAACAGTATGTGGAAAAATAGATCAAAGAGAGACGGGGTTTGTTGATGGGAATGAGATGTGAAAGGATAAGAGATTGGCGATGATTGATAACGGTAATGCAATGTAGTTAAAGATTATATGGCTCGCTACCTAAATAAGCTTTTCCATAACATGAAGCTCATTTAGGAAACGAGATCCATCTCGAACTTCATATACCGAGCATGATCTGAAATTGGAGTTTAAATGCAACATCCTTAAAATATAATGTCCAAAATGTTATAATTGAACTTGGACGGTCTTAGTGTAATTAAGTGAAAGTTCATGTCTAAAGTTCAAATAATAAAATAAGGAATTCATTTGTTTTTGTTTTTTTTTTTTGATAAACCACATTACTAGAATGTTAGTTTCTAAAGCGTTGTTTTAAGGCTTGGAAATTTTTTTTTATTGTTTAATACAACGAGAATAGTAAAAATTCATATATTAAAACAAAGGCTGCTTAACCACATAACATTTATATATTTTACTAAAGTTTATTAGAGCTAAAACATAATAAAAAGGACCAACATAACACGTGTATGAATAATGTCATTAAGTGGCACAACAGCATAAACCTCCGTCACAAGCTTCATCGGGTTTACAAAGTGCTATACTCCCATTGCATACGTCTTTACAATTTACATCTTTGCAGCACGAAGTTGTACAACGCATTGTTGCAGTTCCTTGTGCTCCTATAAATAGCAACGCAATTATTATAATCATACAAGACTTTTAAAACACGTGAAGGCCTAGGCACAAATTACTTACCTACGCCAATCACATTATCTGACACAGAAGAAGCTATTATTAGCACAATAAGAAGAGCCACAAATTTGACCGATGCCATCTTCTATTCTTTTTTAACCAAGTTTAATATTCTATACGAAACTACTGAAAACGATTTATATAGATTCCGCTAGTAGTAAAGAAAAAGAATAAAAACAATATTAGTAATAAATGACTTATTCCACATATAATGGCATTAATATTATCACTTACACACATGCGTTTTTAATTCTCAATATTGTATTCCTTCAAGTAATAAGTCATAATAAAAAAGCATATGAATTTTAGGGAGAATTATAAATTGTTGATTAAGGATTTAAATCTTCAGAAAAACTTTCATGCTTGGAGTTATATACATTAATATTATATATTGAAATCAGTGTATTTACTATTTCGCCATCACATCATCACGCAAGTCACAAAAATAGCTGTATCGCAAATATCAGGATCGTTTATATCGTTTTTCATATAGTTATTCTTAAACTTGTTATAATATCACAATTTACGTACATACAAGAAAACAATTTTTTACAAAAACATTGTCTTGCGAATCTCTCAAATTATATTTTTTCATTTTTGTCTAATATTTTTCTTAGAATTATAACAACATAGTCATGATCAATCAACCATGATCATAACAGGTCTCAAGACCTTACCGATTGAACATACTAATAATCAACCTATATCTTCATGATCATCCAAAGATTATCGGAACCATTTTATGATTATTATGTATTTCATACTATTTATAAATTACTAATGTCCATAGCATCTTTATAACACCTTAACGATCATATAACATCATTATGGTTTAATGCATGTTTTTCACACTTTATATCAATTGTAAATATATCATCTTAATAACCATACAAACATCATAATAACCGGTTCATGAGTTTTACATATCTCCCTTACACGATAAACTAATAGTCACAACATGATCATAACGTAATCATGTCCGTATACATATCATGCTTCACACTGCTATTCTCATAATCTCCGCTTCTTTAGAAATTTTTCGTTTGTAATAATGGTTTGTTAGTGCACCATATCATTATCATAATATAATTAGGTCATATATTTCATATTTCATATCAATATTCTCATAATTTCAAATCATTTTCATAATATGTTTATGTTCATGTTCATGTACGTATCATAATTCATAAGAGAAAAGGAATACAACGCAGGTTCATGAGATGGTGAGTGGTGACTTGTGAATTGGTAAGTATTATAACTAAGTGATACAAATAATTTTACTATTCTCCACACCATTAATGTAACATTTTTTTGTCATATTTTTACAATATTTCATATCATTATTATCATAATGTGAAGATCTTTATCATTATATATTCATGGTATTTTACTTAATACCATAATTTTCGTAATCTTCGTTGCAACATCGGATAACAACGAATGTTATATTTGGTTACTTAACGATAAGTACATTATAAGAGTTAATCATTTAATAGAATAGGAAGCTTGCAGGAGACTTGGAGGTCAAGTTGAAATTTTAGATATAACCTAATTCAACATTCGTACGTCTTAAAATTTTATTTTAATATGACGCATAGTGTATATATAGAGGACTAGGAGGAGTTTGATGACAAGAGAGATCAGTGGAGAAATAACAAAAAAAAAGGGAAAACAGTATGTGGAAAAATAGATCAAAGAGAGACGGGGTTTGTTGATGGGAATGAGATGTGAAAGGATAAGAGATTGGCGATGATTGATAACGGTAATGCAATGTAGTTAAAGATTATATGGCTCGCTACCTAAATAAGCTTTTCCATAACATGAAGCTCATTTAGGAAACGAGATCCATCTCGAACTTCATATACCGAGCATGATCTAAAATTGGAGTTTAAATGCAACATCCTTAAAATATAATGTCCAAAATGTTATAATTGAACTTTGACGGTCTTAGTGTAATTAAGTGAAAGTTCATGTCTAAAGTTCAAATAATAAAATAAGGAATTCATTTGTTTTTGTTTTTTTTTTGATAAACCACATAACTAGAATGTTAGTTTCTAAAGCGTTGTTTTAAGGCTTGGAAATTTTTTTTTATTGTTTAATACAACGAGAATAGTAAAAATTCATATATTAAAACAAAGGCTGCTTAACCACATAACATTTATATATTTTACTAAAGTTTATTAGAGCTAAAACATAATAAAAAGGACCAACATAACACGTGTATGAATAATGTCATTAAGTGGCACAACAGCATAAACCTCCGTCACAAGCTTCATCGGGTTTACAAAGTGCTATACTCCCATTGCATACGTCTTTACAATTTACATCTTTGCAGCACGAAGTTGTCACACCCTCAAAATCCACTAACGGAGTTTTACCGTCAGAGGGTGTGAACTGGCAGGATCGGAATCATTAGTTATAACCAAACCCAAGAAAACGTTTAAATGAAAAAATAAGTGCGGAAGCGTAAAACCTTAATTCAAAAGTTGCGTCACGCAGGACGACTTAAAACCAAATGTAAATGTTAAAATTAAGTTTGCAGAGTAAGATGTTTAACAATTAATGCATGCTCCTAAACCGCGCGCCCGCCTCGGCTACCTGAGAATAACATACTAAAAGGGGTCAACACGAGGTTGGTGAGTTCACAAGTTATATAAGATAAATCGTTTAGCGTTTGAGTTCAGCGTTTTCGTTAAGTGTTTTGCGTAACCACGTTACGGCGTTTAAAAGTTTTGCGTAACCACGTTACGGCGTTTAAGTGTGTAACCACGTTACAGCGTTTAAGTGTGTAACCACGTTACAGCGTTTAAGTGTGTAACCACGTTACAGCGTTTAAGTGTGTAACCACGTTACAGCGTTTAAGTGTTACCAGATAATGTTATGTCAAATTATATATCGATAGGTAGCTAATCTATACAACAAGTATTACTAAGTGGTTCGAGACCGAAGCTGACTGTTTATCAAGTGCCCGTCACCAGGTCAACCCAGACCATGGTAAGTGTTAGCCAAAATTACACCCACTCAACCTCCAGTTGAGCTTAGCGTCGGGTGGGGTTTGTCAAACCCAGTAGTACTACTCAACAGTGACTCGCTATTCCAAATATTAACCGGTTCGATGCGTGGGACTTCAAGGGTTACGTGCCGCTTAGCCTCTACAAGTGATATATATAATTTATAACAAAATCTTAAATATGTGTTTATCTCAAAAATGCGTTTATCGGAGTATGTTATCTCCCCCAAGTGAAAAACGTTTGAAAACAGTTCAAAGAGCGGGGTAAGTGAACTCACTGTTTGCGAAGAATATTCCAAATTAGATCACCGAGTGATGCGCGTCGTAGAAAACTCTCTAGCGTTCTAAAATAACAAAGAGATTTTCTAAGTATCGGAACGTTTAACGAGTCTCTAGACTCGGCACATAATACCTATGCACGTATCATGTTTCGTGTTTCGTTTGTGAACCGTGTGTGATTTAAAAAGTACAATTGTGATACGATACACGAGTGAGCAATTACTTTCGTGTCATGTATTAATAACGTACTTACAAGCAATTATTCCCCATAAGGGCAATTTGGTCAATTCATGGCAATCAAACTAGCAACTATTCCCCGCAAGGGTATTTTGGTCAAAATACAACAATTATATAAAAACTATCATATTTCATGCATTCCTACACAACTCAGCAGCTAGTTTCATTGTGACAGAATTTCTACTTGAAAGATTGTACTATTTCACCGATCATATCATCTCAATTAATTCACCAAAAATCACCACTGAAACATACATGTCTTAGGTTTCCAGAACATATTTTATATTATTTTTATTCCATATAGATTTCTCATAATGATCAAAACACTACAGTAAACTCATATCAGTCAGATTCATGCACAACAGAATGTTATTTGCAATTCCCGGTAAACGAAAAATCCAATAAATGCAAGACCACTTGGGTTTGGTTCCTAACTCAGTGAGTCAACTTCCAGAAGTGGAACCAACCCAATTGGCCTCGTAGTTCATGAGATATAGAATTTACAATATAACCTAACAGCAGGTCTAACAGCTCAGCTTTGCATCACGTTTTTGTAAAATCATAAAAGTATACTTCCACTTATCCAAAAATTACGAATTTATACTTTATAGAAACTAGACTCAACCTAGTTTACTGCAGTACCCACAATCTCAATCAATTTTCACGTTTACACTTCGTTACAGTCAGTTAAACATCGTATATACATTCTGTCCAGAATCTGTTCACATCAAAACTCAACAAAATAACAATCTATGAACTATTATGCATCCATATAACCCTCTAGACACTATAACTACTATCCATGCATATCAATCACACCATACATACAAGATTAGGGTTTGTGTTTTAATTCAAATCAAGAACAACAATCAATCATGTATCAATATCAATCTAGTTTATCAATCATCATGAATTCAACAACCATCATGTTAACTCATACATACTTATCAAAATCGGCTGCCTAGGGTTCTTAATTAACCCATTAAACATCAAAATTAAACAACAAGAAGGTAAAGGATGATCAATTATACCTTCCTAGCACCTAGTTCTTGGATTAAACACTTGATTAGGGTTTGTATGTGTGTATGAAAGTGACGGCAGCCTTGGAGAGGGGAGGTGAGAGCTCCGATCGGGATTTGGAAGGAATAATAATAATAGGTTAGGGTTTAGTTTAGGATATATTTATAAGCAAACAAGTTACACTCTAGTCCTTCTACTTTCAAGTGTTGTTTTTCTAGAACATTCCATCATACTTGGACAATAAGTTAACATGACCATAGTATTATCACATAGCACATAATCCTAACACATAATAATCATATAATTATTGTTTTTACGTTTGTCGTTTATTTATCAATCGTTTGCGTCAACTCGTTTGCGTTTCGGTGCAAATCCCGAAAGACTACCCATGTAGTGAGTGTTAAGCGTCATTTAAACCCTAGTTTAAATGTAATGAAGTGTGCGTTATAGATTCAACGATCTTAAAGTTTGAATTGACGGAGTTGAGTTAACGGAGTTAACCTGGAATTGACGATTGTCACATCATTCCCTTGTTAAAGAATTTTCGTCCCGAAAATTTGAGTCAAGTCGTGATGAGAGTCTGAAAGAGTAAGAAGAAAAATTTCAGTTTGTCATATCATCCCCTAGTAAAAAGAAATTTCGTCCCGAAATTTAATTCATACCTCCGGTGATGTTTGACGGTTTGCCGGGTTTCGCGGTTTTCGGTGTTTGGTTAGCCCTTCAAAAAGGTGGGGATACTTTTTCATCATTTGATCCTCGCGTTCCCACGTGAACTCCGGTCCACGTCTCGAGTTCCAACGAACTTTAACGATTGGAATTTTGCTGTGTTTGAGCGTTTTGGTTTCCCAATCCAAAACCTCAACTGGTTCCTCAATGAACCGTAACTGTTCATCAACTTGCAGTTCCTCCAAAGGGACTACTTGGGTTTCATCAGATAGGCATTTCTTCAAATTTGATACGTGGAATACATCGTGTACGCCACTGAGTTCTGTTGGTAGGTCCAGTCGGTACGCCACCGGACCAATGCGCTCAGTTATCCGGTACGGACCAACATACCGTGGGTTGAGTTTGTTTCGCTTACCAAAGCGAACTACACCTTTCCAAGGTGAGACTTTGAGTAACACCCGATCGTTCACTTTAAATTCGAGAGGTTTTCGGCGCTTGTCGGCGTAACTCTTTTGGCGATCCCGTGCTGCTGCCATGCGATTTCGGATTTGAACTATCTTTTCCGAGGTTTCGAGTACCAGTTCTGGACCAGTGATTTGGCTGTCACCCACCTCTGCCCAGCAGAGTGGTGATCGACACTTCCGTCCGTACAGCGCTTCAAACGGCGCTGCCTTAATACTTGCGTGGTAGCTGTTATTATACGAAAACTCTACCAAGGGTAAGTGGGGTTCCCAACTTTTTCCGAAATCTAAAACGCATGCACGCAACATATCCTCCAGGGTCTGAATAGTCCGTTCACTTTGCCCATCCGTCTGAGGATGGTATGCTGTACTCATATCGAGACGTGTGCCCAGTGCGCTTTGCAGCGACTTCCAAAAGTGTGAGGTAAAACGAGAATCTCGATCGGAAATGATCGAGACAGGCACTCCGTGTCTCGACACTACTTCCTTCATGTAGACACGAGTCAGTCTTTCCATTTTGTCCGTTTCCTTAATCGCTAGGAAATGTGCCGATTTAGTCAACCGGTCAACGATCACCCAGATGGTATCGCATCCCGTCGGTGTCTTAGGCAAACCCGTAATAAAATCCATTGAGATGTGCTCCCATTTCCACATTGGGAGTTCCGGTTGTTGCAGTAGACCAGATGGTTTCTGGTATTCAATCTTGACTCTGGCACAAGTCAAGCATTTGCTCACGTAGGTGGCAATGTCGGCTTTCATGTTCGACCACCAGTAAAGTGCCTTTAAATCATGATACATTTTATCTGAGCCAGGGTGGATAGAATATCGGGACTTGTGAGCTTCGTCCATCACTAGAGTTCTCAATTCTCCGTATCGTGGAACCCAAATCCGGTTCTCAAAATATCGGACCCCGTCCGATCTGGTTTCAAGTTGCTTGCTCATGCCCCGCATGAGTTCCGATGGAAGATTATCATCTTTCAAAGCTTCCAGTTGCGCATCGCGAATCTGATCGGGTAAGCTGGCATGAATCGTAAGTTGCAATGCTCTTACTCGTCTGGGTTTTTCTGTTTCTTTTCTGCTGAGGGCGTCGGCCACCACATTGGCCTTGCCAGGGTGGTACTTGATGGCACAATCATAATCTTTAAGCAGCTCGACCCAACGACGCTGTCGCATGTTCAGCTCTTTCTGATCGTAGATATGTTGGAGACTCTTGTGGTCGGTGTAAATGGTAAACTTGGTACCGTACAAGTAATGCCTCCATATCTTAAGAGCAAACACCACAGCTCCGAGTTCCAAATCATGGGTCGTGTAGTTCTTCTCGTGAACCCGTAGTTGTCTAGAGGCGTAGGCTATAACCTTCTCGAGTTGCATCAGCACACAACCGAGACCTTGTATAGATGCGTCACAGTGTACCTCAAAGTTTTCCGTTCCCTCGGGGAGGGCTAAAATAGGGGCGCTACAAAGCTTGGTTTTCAATAGTTGGAAAGCGGATTCTTGCGCGTCACCCCAGTTGTACTTAGTGCCCTTGTGAGTCAAAGCGGTGAGGGGTTGAGCAATCTTTGAAAATCCCTCGATGAAACGCCGATAGTAGCCGGCCAGTCCTAGGAATTGTCGCACCTCAGTCGGAGTCTTAGGTGCTTCCCAGTTTTTGATGGCCTCTACCTTACCGGGATCGACATGGATACCATTCTCGTTGATCACGTGTCCTAAAAAGTGAACCTCGCGAAGCCAAAATTCACATTTCGAGACTTTAGCATACAGTTGTTCCTTCTTCAGTAGTTCCAGAATTATCCTTAAGTGCTCTTCGTGGTCAGTCTCGTTCTTGGAGTAGACAAGAATATCATCGATGAAAACAATCACGAACTTGTCGAGGTACGCCTTGCATACTCGATTCATGAGATCCATAAATACGGCTTGGCGCGTTGGTTAGGCCAAAAGGCATAACCGAGAACTCGTAGTGACCATACCGTGTTCTGAAAGCCGTCTTTGAAATATCTTCTTCGCGCACTCTCAACTGGTGGTAACCGGATCGTAGATCGATCTTCGAGTAGTAACTCGATCCCTGAAGCTGGTCAAATAAATCATCAATTCGGGGTAAAGGATAACGGTTCTTGACCGTCACCTTGTTCAATTCCCGGTAGTCGATGCACATTCGGAAAGTCCCGTCTTTCTTTCGGACAAACAAGACAGGGGCTCCCCATGGCGATGAGCTAGGTCGGATAAAACCTTTATCCAACAAATCTTGCAACTGGGTGGACAACTCCTGAAGTTCCGCCGGTGCGAGCCGATACGGGGCTCGTGCTATGGGTGCTGCACCGGGTGTCAACTCGATTTGGAATTCGACTTGACGAATAGGAGGGAGTCCGGGCAAATCCTCCGGGAAAACTTCCGGAAAGTCTCGCACAACCGGTATGTCTTCAATTCGTTTCTCCTCCGCGGGTTTCTCAACAATCTGCGCCAAAATTGCCGGATGACCCTTTCGTAGATACTTCTGTGCTTTCATAAGGGTGATGATGCTGTTGGTCATGCCGCTTCTCTCGCCTCGGACCGAAATGATCTCGCCGGAAGGGGTGGTAATATGGACTATTTCATCATGGCATATAATCTCCGCTCGGTTCTCGGATAACCAGTCCATGCCGACAACGACATCGAAACTACTAAGCGTAAAAGGAATAAGGTCGATGTCAAAAACATGACCTGACAGTTTCAACTTACATCCCGCAAGTATATGAGTTGTTACTACAGTTTTACCATTAGCTAATTCAACAGGAAACTTAGCGTCTAACGGGGTTGGAGTAAGGTCTAAAAGTTGGCTAAAGGCTTTCGACACAAAACTCCTATCAGCTCCAGTGTCAAACAAAATAGAAGCAAAATAATCGTTTACAGGGAACTTACCGGACACCACATGCGGATCATTGCGGGCTTGACCCGATCCAATCACAAACGCTCTTCCTTTGCCATTTCCTCCACCGTTACTGCCACTTCCATTGCCCCCATTGTTGTCATTATGTTTCAGCTTGGGGCAATCCTTCCGGAAATGACCTTCCTGTCCACATTCAAAACATCCCTTAGTCGTCATCGGTTGCTTAGGAGCACCCTTTGCCGCAAGGTCTCCTCTACATTCTTTCGCTTGGTGACCTATCTTTCCGCATCTTTGACACTTGACACGGTCACACTGGCCAACATGATGATAGTTGCACCTGTTGCACTTTGGATACTTCCCAGCATATCCGCTCGAAACCTGCCCGCTACCGTTGTTGTTGGAGTTGTTGTTGTTGTGATTCTGAGTGTTAAAGCTCCGGGTGAACTCGGGTTTACGGTAGTGTTGTTGCGGTGGGAGGTTCGAGGATGAAGATCTGGTGTTGTCGAACTTTCTCTTCCCGCTGTTCGGGTTGCTGTTGTTGTTACTGTTGCTGACGTGGTCATTACTCGGGTTGTCACGGGCTTTAACAGTCGAACCCCTCGGTGGTAACGCACCCTGGGTCACAGCCTGATCCGTCAGTTTGTGAGCCAAACGGATCGCTTGTTGGATCGTGGCTGGTCTGGAAGACGTCACCATACCCTGAATCTGTGGTGCTAACCCATCAATGTACATCTCTATTCTCTTGCTCGGCGGATCCACCATCCGCGGACACATCACTGCCACTTATTAGTCTAATTAAAAATTCATGATTAAAACCATTGTATTCGCTACAAAGTATTTCCAATCAATCCTTAAAATTATAGAAAAATAATAGTTCGGATGGAGACAACCCCTCCATCTAAGTGTCATCCTCACTAGATGTCGTCATCGGAGGACACCTCTGAATGTGCCTCCTCCTCCGCCGGTTCCTCCTCCGGCTCCTCTTCGGGATCTTCCTCGGGATCCTCCTCAGGCTCCTCTTCGGGATCTTCTTCAGGTTCCTCTTCAGGCTCTGCCTCGGGTTCTGCTGCGTTCTGGGCAAGTTGCATTTGTAGGATATCGCAACGTTCTAATGCTATTTCGGTTCGGGTCCTTGCTTCTTGGAGTTGCTCTTGCAAGTCTATCATCTCGGCTTGCATCTTCATCATAACCTTGGTTTGTTGCTCACTAGTCTCTTGCATTTCTTTCGTTGCCGCTGCCATGCGGGCAATCTCCTCCTGAGTCTCGGTTCCATCTTTAAACAGTCTGGCAACATTTTCTCTAGTGTAGCGCATGTAACCCACATCACGCTCCAAACAAGAAACGACAGCTGCGAGAACTCGCTCTACAGGTTCGGGTATAGGTGGTAGAGTGTTAGGGTAAGCAGGGTGGTTCGGGTGAGGCAATGGGGGAACTTGTTCACGGTAGACCATACGTCTGATCATGTTGGGGTACCACTCCCAGCTAACGTCGTTGTCATACAAGCCTCCGGATAGGCGGTACCTCTTTGGTGCAGGAGCTTCGAGTTCCGGGACTACGCGGGGTGGCGAGGCAGTAGGTAACTGCGGTTCCTTCCCGTGAGCATGCGTCATCGAATCGGATGATGATGAGGGTGGCGTCGACATTTCTACAGGTAAGCCGTGTATATGCGCGCGTATGAGTGAAGGAGATAAGGAAATAAGATTTCAAGACTACACAAACCTATGCAGTGCGTATCATTATAACTAATGGGTCGTCGCGGTTATAGTCTAGTATGCATGCAGCTTCTAGTTCGCTATAACCAATGGCTCTGATACCAATCTGTCACACCCTCAAAATCCACTAACGGAGTTTTACCGTCAGAGGGTGTGAACTGGCAGGATCGGATTCATTAGTTATAACTAAACCAAAGAAAAACGTTTAAATGAAAGTAAATGCGGAAGCGTAAAACCTTAATTCAAAAGTTGCGTCACGCAGGACGACTTAAAACCAAATGTAAATGTTAAAATTAAGTTTGCAGAGTAAGATGTTTAACAATTAATGCATGCTCCTAAACCGCGCGCCCGCCTCGGCTACCTGAGAATAACATACTAAAAGGGGTCAACACGAGGTTGGTGAGTTCACAAGTTATATAAGATAAATCGTTTAGCGTTTTGCGTAACCTCGTTACGCATTTCAGTGTTGCGTAACCTCGTTACGACGTTTAAGTGTTGTGTAACCACGTTACAACGTTTAAGTGTTGCGTAACCTCGTTACGACTTTTAGGTGTTGTGTAACCACGTTACAACGTTTAAGTGTTGCGTAACCTCGTTACGACGTTTAGGTGTTGTGTAACCACGTTACAACGTTTAAGTGTTTTGCATTACCAGATAGTGTTATGTCAAATTATATATCGATAGGTAGCTAATCTATACAACAAGTATCGCTAAGTGGTTCGCGACCGAAGCTGACTGTTTATCAAGTGCCCGTCACCAGGTCAATCCAGACCATGGTAAGTGTTAGCCAAAATTACACCCACTCGACCTCCAGTTGAGCTTAACGTCGGGTGGGGTTTGTCAAACCCAGTAGTACTACTCAACAGTGACTCGCTATTCCAAATATTAACCGGTCCGATGTGTGGGACTTCAAATGTTACGTTTGCCGCTTAGCCCTTTACAAGTGATATATAATTTATAACAAAATCTTAAATATGCGTTTATCTCAGAAAATATGTTTATCGGAGTATGTTATCTCCCCCAAGTGAAAAACGTTTGAAAACAGTTCAAAGAGCGGGGTAAGTGAAACTCACTGTTTGCGAAGAATATTCCAAATTAGATCACCGAGTGATGCGCGTCGTAGAAAACTCTCTAGCGTTCTAAAATAACAAAGAGATTTTCTAAGTATCGGAACGTTTAACGAGTCTCTAGACTCGGCACATAATACCTATGCACGTATCATGTTTCGTGTTTCGTTTGTGAACCGTGTGTGATTTAAACAAGTACAATTGTGATACGATACATGAGTGAGCAATTACTTTCGTGTCACGTATTAATAACATACTTATTAGCAAATTATTCCCGTAAGGGCATTTTGGTCAACAAACAAAGACTAACTAACCATTATTCCCCATAAGGGCAATTTGGTCAATTCATGGAAATCAACTAGCAACTATTCCCCGCAAGGGTATTTTGGTCAAAATACAACAATTATATAAAAACTATCATATTTCATGCATTCCTATACAACTCAGCAGCTAGTTTCGTTATGACAGAATTTCTACTTGAAAGATTGCACTAGTTCACCGATTATAACGTCTCAATTAATTCACCAAAAATTACCACAGAAGCATACATATCTTAGGTTTCCAGAACATATTTTATCTTCTTTTTATTCCATATAGATTGCTCATAATGATCAAAACACTACAGTAAACTCATATCAGTCAGATTCATGCGCAACAGAATGTTATTTGAAATTCCCGTTAAACGAAAAATCCAATAAATGCAAGACCACTTGGGTTTGGTTCCTAACTCAGTGAGTCAACTTCCAGAAGTGGAACCAACCCAATTGGTCTCGTGGTTCATGAGATATAACATTTACAACATAACCTAACAGCAGGTCTAACAGCTCAGCTTTGCATCACGTTTTTGTAAAATCATAAAAGTATACTTCCACTTATCCAAAAATTACGAATTTATACTTCATAGAAACTAGACTCAACCTAGTTTACTGCAGTACCCACAATCTCAATCAATTTTCACGTTTACACTTCGTTACAGTCAGTTAAACATCGTATATACATTCTGTCCAGAATCTGTTCACATCAAAACTCAACATAATCACAACCTATGAACTATCATGCATCCATATAACCCTCTAGACACTATAACTACTATCCATGCATATCAATCACACCATACATACAAGATTAGGGTTTGTGATCTAATCCAAATCAAGAACAACAATCAATCATGCAACAACATCAATCTAGTTATCAATCTATTATCCAACTAACAACTATCATATTGATCACATACATACATATAATCGGCTGAGTTAGGGTTTACATACAACCCATTAAACATCAAAATTACACAACAAGGAGGTAAGAGATGATCAAGTATACCTTCCTAGCACCTAGTTCTTGGATTAATCTCTTGATTGATGTGTGTGTGTGTGATGAAGGTGGACGGCAGCCGTGGATCAAGAGAGGGAGAGAGCTCCGATCGGGATTTGGAAGGAATAATAATAATAGGTTAGGGTTTAGTTTAGGATATATTTATAAGCAAACAAGTTACACTCTAGTCCTTCTACTTTCAAGTGTTGTTTTTCTAGAACATTCCATCATACTTGGACAATAAGTTAACATGACCATAGTATTATCACATAGCACATAATCCTAACACATAATAATCATATAATTATTGTTTTTACGTTTGTCGTTTATTTATCAATCGTTTGCGTCAACTCGTTTGCGTTTCGGTGCAAATCCCGAAAGACTACCCATGTAGTGAGTGTTAAGCGTCATTTAAACCCTAGTTTAAATGTAATGAAGTGTGCGTTATAGATTCAACGATCTTAAAGTTTGAATTGACGGAGTTGAGTTAACGGAGTTAACCTGGAATTGACGATTGTCACATCATTCCCTTGTTAAAGAATTTTCGTCCCGAAAATTTGAGTCAAGTCGTGATGAGAGTCTGAAAGAGTAAGAAGAAAAATTTCAGTTTGTCATAAACGTTCAGAACTCCCACATACCCGGAATCTTCAAACCGACCCTCTTTCCCTCGAACCACTACATCCTCCCCAACAACAGCCACAGCATCAGTAAACCCAACATCCGAGGTATCAACACTTTTCAAGAAGTCCAAAGCCAACATAACTACAAACAAAAAGGAAATCTATCAACAGGCATATCAACAAAATAAAACAAATACGGGATAAACAAACGCATACCCTTATCATCCCTCATAAGCATGGGATCCCGATTAGGCTTATCCCATAATTTGCTAATTCCTAATAACACAAGAAGATGTTCGGGAAGAGGACGAAGACGCGATGGACACTTCCTAATTGACTTCAAAAACGCTTCATTCAATTCCGATT
The DNA here is from genome assembly GCF_021521415.1 of Bidens hawaiensis. NCBI lineage: Eukaryota > Viridiplantae > Streptophyta > Magnoliopsida > Asterales > Asteraceae > Bidens > Bidens hawaiensis. The sequence continues at coordinate 205,434 of NW_027492880.1, forward strand.
CAGCCGGCTCCGGTTCGTTTAAAACAGCCTCGGGTTGTCTCCAAATGGATTTAAAAGGAAGGATGGAGTCGAAAACAAAGAAAAAACGGTCCTTCCAAGAACCAAGGGTCGTAACCGCCGAGGAAACTAAACATGTATCAACCTGAGTATGTTCAAAAGTGTACCAATATTCGTTCTTCGCCAAATGAAAGAAACGGCGAAAACCCAATAGCGACGGATCATATCCTAAGGCTGTACATAAAACCTCAAAGTGTAAAACCCTAGCAAGCCCTAAGGGATGAATCTGACCAAATGACACACGGTAATACTCCAATGCATTCAAAACAATGACCGAAAACGGATGCCAGATATTCGAAAATTCAAAATGTCGACAATAAAGGGCAACGAAACCCGCCGGACAACGATCGATTGACGCATTGGCCGGTGGAGCAGTCGGTTTAAACTTTAACTCTATACCCCATTCAAGACAGAATGATTCGACTTCTTCTTGGGTCAATCAGGAAAAACTAACCAACATATCCTTACGAGCACCCATTAAACCGAAAGAAAAGTGAAGGATTTTTACTAACCTGATGAAGGAGTAAAAGAAACTTGCTGAATGGTTGGAAGAGTATTGTGAAACTTTAAAAGAAAAATGAAAGAAAGTGAACAGTTATAACCATTATTAAGAGCAGTTATTGGAAACCGCAACATGCAGTAACCATCAAATCAACTGTCTTGTTAGAAATTCAAAAAATAACCAAAATCGTTCAAAGCCTCGAAGCCTCTAAGCCTCGAAGCCTTTTAGCAATAACAAAAGGTGTGCAAAAGTCAGAAGCCCTTGAGCCTACTTCTCAAACACCTCTGACTTGGGGGACTGATGACGGGGGTAGCTCAAGGAATTAGTAAAATGGTTTTCACACATTAACGCTAAAAATGTTAGAAGGTTAAAAGCTTCGTTTCCCAAGCAATTTATGTAAACAAGTACGTGAACAGTGAGCACGTGTTACAGTACGACGTCAAATCACTATTCACATCACTATTCCCTCTGAACAAGGGACATGCTCAGATAAATTAATATTATTATAATCATGGACCAACAGTCAAAAGCTTCCCGCCCATAAAAGGTCAACTCTCTAAGAAAACTGGAGGTTACTTAGTTTACACACTGGACAAAAGGCTTGCATCTCTCCTCTATAAAAAGATGACTTAGCCATAAATAAGAACACACCAAGATCTGGGCAGATAACATACTCTCCCTGATCTTCTCTTCTTCCTTGAGAAATATGCTCTTTGCTTATTTCTTTCTTACTTCACAAACATCATAGCTTCACCAAGAACTTCATCCAACTTGGATCTCCGGTGAACTATAACAACTAACAATAAACTAGTGAACCTCTCTCTGCGTTTTGCAAACGTAGAGGAACACCACGACCTGCGTTAGGTTAACTTGAACCTTTGAAGCTTGTTAGCCTAACCAGTATCTTCACTATCATTGGTCTTGAAATTGTTGTAGCAACACCTATCAAACAAATCTAAACCCAAAGTTGCAATGAAACAAAAAAAATGCAATAAGTATTACAAATACATACATAAATGAAAAAGAAATAAAAAAGAAACAAATTACCTCATATACGATGCACGGCTCATCATAGCTAAGTTGCTATGTGTAAGGAGGCTTAGATAAGCCCAAATTTATCATCATAGCCTTTGACATACAAAATCGCTGCCAAAGATGGTCGGAGACGCCGAAAACGTCACAGCAACGCCCGATCACATTCTTACCATCACGGGCTGCAACTAACAGATTCAAAAACCGTAACAAACAAACAACAAAAGATGGCACTCGCTTAATTCCGATGTGACCATAGGCAGCTGGAGTTGCCGGCAAGTTAACCAGCATCTAGTTAACAAAAAGATTCTTATCACCGAGTCAAACTAAAAGGTTGACAACCAGAAACACGACAGTTGCTGCACATGTTATTCGGCCCTCACAATAGACGGACGAAGCTATCGGCAATGGCAGGCCAACAATCACGTGTTACCATCAAATATCAATGACTTAAACCAAGTGTTAACATTCTGATGTATATAAGAATTGTAACATATGCATAAAGCATACTACTAGTAGAATAATAACCAAATATAGTATACCTGAACTTTCAAATTAATATATAAATAAAAATGGAAATTGAGGTGTTATACTACATGTAGTTAATAAAAGGGGATGGGTTGAGTTGTATAATGTATACTAATGTATGGTTTGAATTCATGATATTTATGTTACCTACAAATGCTTTGTATTAAAGTGTATTGCTTTACACCTTTGGCAAGAAAACCGAATGTTTTGATACCTGTTACTCAACCGACCGTTCCAAAAATGTCCCAAAAGTTTCCCCTTTGACACATTACCAAGTTTTATAATCATATTTAGTACAAAAACAATAATCTTGGCTAAAATGTATTTCGAGTCAATCCAAATCTTTAACTTGTAAAAAAAATATCATTTTTTACCTGTTACCCAATCTACTTGGGTCAATTGTTTGTGGCGGTACCTTGTTGGTGGCAATAAGATCAATCTCCAATGCTTATTCTTCAGGTTAAAGTGTTATCAGGTATATCCTCTTCTCCCAAATCCATTCAAGACCATTACAGCGTATATTAATAACCCAAATCTGTGAGTAACTTACGTTCTTCAGGGTTTAACCAAGAATCGTATCTCTATTCAAGTTCTTGAGGGAGGTCTATATGATGAATTGTCAGGAATGGTTCAGAGCATTTTCATTCTAATGAACATCCATGAAAAAAGCATTCAGTCACTAATTAATCAAAGTACATATCTAATATTAATTCATAGCATGTTTAAGAATTAGAACGTCTATAATCTGACCATTGAACATGATACTTGCGCGATCAGGTAAACAAAATGCAAGCAAGGAAAATGATGTGATTCATGGATCTTTCCAACATGGTTTCTACATAATCCCATGTTTATTCCTATTTCTATAATCCCATTTCTCTCAATCTCCCACATATTTTCAAGTCTATCACGGTAAGTTTTATTTAATCAATTTCTCTAACTCAATTTTAGCAAAATCTTACTACTTATGAAACCCAAGAAATTTATTATATGAAAAAAAGAGGGGAAATAAGAAGCGAAACCTAAAGCTTATACTCACCGAGTAGTTCGCCAGATGATTGATGCACGCCGCCGACGATTCTCATACCCATAGCCGGAAAACCCACCCTTGATGGCCGTGCTCTTGCCACACTCAGATTTGCCACACCTATCAAAACGAATACACAATTTGTGGCTCTTACATACCGATTGATGTGTGTACGAATTCGTAAAGGATGAAGCATGATCTAACCTTGATATCAGCAAATAACACGTATCATGTAAGGCCCCGAACCCGGTAGCCTTACTTTAGCGTCGGATTTACTCATAAACACAGTTCTTACAAATCAGAGTTCATTAAAACTTTCGCGGAATATAAAAACTTTCATGAAATGTTACAACAATCCAAAACTTGCCTTAATTAAACATTCTTGTCTTTCAAAATAAACGTCAATTACATTAAAACATCTTGAGTCTTCAAATGCCAGTCTCCTATTCGCCCACCATGTGCCCGCTCAAGCTAGTTGTCTCATTCTACTCACCTGCGTGCATACTAAAAGTCAGCTACGCTGAGTGAGTTCTAGTTAATCGGACGCCATACAATACATACACATACATACATATCCGAAGATACATATCCATACCTAACTAGTTACCCTTCTGTTCTACATACATACTTACTACCATACATACATACACATCTACAATCACTAACCTCAGTCTACCGAGAGTACGTTCATAGTCCGCCGTCTATACCTGTACTCAAGGTCGTAAACACGTAAAAGGTCCGCAGTCCTTACCTATGTTCACCATTTATGGTACGTGCAAGGTCCGCAGTCCTTCCCTATACCATCCTACATCCACAACACGTACAAGGTCCACAGTCCTTCCCTATGTTGCAACCTAAACCATAGCACGTACGAGGTCCGCAGTCCTCCCCTGTGCTACCACAATACAAATACAACACGTATAAGGTCCACAGTCTTTTCCTATGCTGATGTCTATCTATAATACGTATAAGGTCCGCAGTCCTTAACTACGTTGTCGTCTATTATCTGTAACACGTATAAGGCCCACCGTCCCTATCTACGTTTACATCTATCATCTACATTACGTATAAGGCCCGCAGTCCTTAACTACGCCATCACCATCCGAGTCTATGTCCGACAAAAGCTAGAGGGATTTGCCATCCTAACTTACTATGTCGAACGTAGAACTCACATACCATTCGTGTACCTGTATACACATACTTCACATATACAATAATTACATTATAGCATAAGAACACTCTAGGCGTTCTTTACATCATTCATTTAACAACCATACCTCTTGTCGATACGTGCAATATCCGAAGATCGTTCACGCCCCGACAAGTATTCATTTGTAATGTTCATACATCTTCGATATATAATATTCGTACCTTTATTTTTGACCTGACAGTACGCGCAATATCCAAAGATCGTTCGCGTACCGACAAGCAATCATTCATATCCATCACATATATCACATATGGCATACACTTATCACTTAGGATAAATGTATTAACAACACATCGAGTATGCACACAGCCCCGAAAACATAACACATAAATGGGGCTAGAAACTCACCTGCGCTTTCCGTTAATCGTTATTCCCTTCTTGAGCTGTGCACGGCTAACTGTATAATATTTACATGTATCAAGTAACTACTACTACTCATGTTGTATTTCTATCTTTATACAACCCACAACGAACGGGGGTCCGGGGGCAGCGCCCCTGGCAGCGGGGTCTAGGGGCGGCAGCCCCTAGCAGGGTCCAAGGGGCAGAGCCCCTGGCTGGGGTCGAGCTGCCAGGTCAGCTTGGAAAAATTTTATTTACATTAACTGTCTTAACACATTTTCCATTAGGTTTTTAATTTATTTTCTAATCGAACTTGACTTTAGGCGAAGTTAAACCTTAGGCGAACTTAGCTTTAGGCGAAGTTAAACCTTAGGCGAACTTAGCTTTAGGCGAAGTTAAACCTTAGGCGAACTTAGCTTTAGGCGAAGTTAAACCTTAGGCGAACTTAGCTTTAGGCGAAGTTACCAGCTAGGCGAACTTGGCCGTAGGCGAAGTTAAGCTTTGAAGGCGGAGTTAAGCTTTGAAGGCGAAGTTACCAGTTTGCAGGCGAAGTTATCAGTTTGCAGGCGAAGTTGCCCAGTTCAGCTACGGGTTTGGTTTTTATCAAGCATTTTGGCGATTTTAATACCCTTGTTATGGTTCGACATCACCCACTAACGTTCCCTAACCATTTCGTTCGTATATATATCCCGTATATACTATAAAGCTTGGATCTTTAAGCGTAAGGACATTCAATAAAACATAAACTTTAAAGGTCAAGAACATACCTTTTGTGCTCGTATGGATCTCGTTTAACTTGTTTAATCACAACTAATCGTTTACTCTCTCTCGGATCTTGCTCGTTTCTCTCCCTCGGCCGCCGGCCGTATATGGCAGTGTGTGGTGTGTGTGTGTTTTGGAGTGTGTTGAGATTATGATGGAAATGAAATGAGGGTTTAGGGTTTTAGGTTGGTTTAGGGGATATTTATATCCCTTAAAGCCCATGGACCTAAAGCCCATTCTCATTTAACCCATCTCAATTAATCTAAATCCATGATCCGTTCTTTACTCGATATTAATTAATTAATAACGCGGAAATCACTAAACGTAACTTTCTTTATTCAACATTATAAATTTTAGGATGTTACATATCACAAACGTGTCAACATCCTAACGCATATAAGGGTAGTAACTTGTGCATTAAAAACTATAGCGCTAAAACAGTAGCCAAATGTGAGTGTAGCAGAACTTCCAAATTAATATATATATATATATATATATATATATATATATATATATATAATTTGTGCATGTGTAAATTGTGTACGTGGACCTATTCGTGTATTTGACCTATTTACACATGTTCAATTGACATATTTACAAGTGATATATTTAGATAAGTATATATTTACAGGGTTGTTATCATTTAAGAACTCTAATAAAGTTAAAAACTCTTAGGAACTCTAAACAACCAAACATTTTTTTAATTTTTTTTATATATTAACATTGTCTAAGAGTAGTCTTATCATATTTTATACAAAAAATTTTGATTACATATATTAATCACAAGTTTACATATGTATAAAATTTATGTACTAACAAATACATAGGTGTAAAACAAAACATGGATATGTATAAAAACTAACTTTCAAAATTGTAATTGTAAAGATAAATATAAAAAAAAGATAGAACTACACTCAAGTAACACTAACATACAAAAAAAATTATAAAAAATGTTAGTTTTCAAGGGTTCCTTCAAGTTCTTAAATAATTTATGAGTTCTGTAATGATATTCATCCTATATTTACATATATGCAAATTATCTATTTATATATACGTAAATGTTTACATATACGTAAATGTATTAAGATATAAATATCTTATATATGATTGAGTAAACAATAAACATGAACATGTATGTACTTATACCAATATATTATTTAGCTTGCAATTTGAAGTAAACATGTAAATTTGTTATCAGTTGAGTCTGAAGTTTTCGAAACAAACATTTGTAGGCAATGATTAAATATAAATTTGATACTTTGCTCCTTGATGCCGATAATATCACTCTTCTTGCAACAAAACACTAAAATATTCCAAAAACGAAATTTTATTATCCAATTAGAAATTAAAAAAAGGAAAAAAGAAAAAGACAAAACAAAACAAAGAGATCGTGTGTAATGAAGAAATGAGTAAAAAAGAGGAGTTAGTTGATATTCCGAGTAGTTTTTGTAGGAGGTTAATTCCAGAATCCAAAACATGCCTTTTTACCATTTTACCCTTTTTCATTTATTAATCTAATTAAATATCCTTTTAATTACAATCATACCCTTGTTTAGTTACATCAATTGATTATTAAGATCAAAGGCAATATTAGTTCTTCGAGTTTTTAAAAAAATTAGAGTTCTTAAAGGATACTAACCATATATATATATATATATATATATATATATATATATATATATATATATATATATACATATATATATATATAGGGCGTGATTAAAATTGTGTCTAAGAAATGTAAGAAATAATCTGGTGCGTTAGATATGTTGATCTGATGGTGGATATGGAAAGTGTGCTTATCATGCGGTGTGTTTTATTTTAGTTGTGGTGTGTTTATTGTGCGGTGTGTTTTATTAGATATAGTGATGAAAACACACTTTCTACACTTTTTAGAAAAAATCTACTTCTTATTATAAACTTGCTCTCTCTATATATATAGGGGAGATATATTTTGATAACATTGATGAGTTGTAAGAACTTTAAGAACTCAATATTGACCACACATTTAACTAAATAAGTATGGAATATGTGACTGAGAATAAATCTGATTAAAAAATTAATCAGGAGAGAGAATAAGTATTTTTGATGATTACACAAGTTTAAATATTAGTTACACATGTGTAATAAGTCGATTCGGTGTGTAAAAAAATACTGTAATTTTTTGTACATTACTTACACTTACGTATTACACATGTGTAAAAAAATTCAAACAAAAATTTGTAGGTCCCCCCGGGGACGTCGCCGATCGATACGAGATCCGCACGAGGTCTAGGAGTGCGGAATCCTCCTAAACTCGTTTATTGGTGAAAAGATAAAGAACACAAACACGTACACGAACAAATACAAGAACGGGATAAAACACATCTGCAGATCTTTATAATATAATAATCAAACACGTTACATACCGTAACATAAACAGAAACACGTCCGACCCGAGGTGAGCTCTACCTCGGGTCGTCCCTCACGACACTTCCTCTCTTTTACTCTCTAGACAAATGAACTATAACACAATTACTCTTACTTTCTGGGTACAAAATCTAAACAAGACACACATATATATAGACAAAACATCTTCTCGGGCTTGGGCTTGGGCCAGTAGGCGAAGTTGTTCATAACTTCGCCTATGGCGAAGTTGTGATAACTTCGCCTAAGGCAGAAGTTGTTACAACTTCGCCGTTGGCGAAGTTGTTCTAACTTCGCCTAAGGCGAAGTTGTGCTAACTTCGCCTGTGGCGTTCCGCTGGTCTAAATTGCATAGCGACGGTCACAAAATGCACCAACAGTCTCCCCTTTGACCGTTGCTCTCAATTCTAACAAACACAAAAGATCATCTGTTACAAAACATGTACCAACAGACTCCCTCTTAACTGATGATCTTCTGTTTGCTCTTCAACCAGCCGTGTCTGAAACTGTCCTGTAGCTTCACAAATCTACCAATCACCCAGCATCTTCCATATCAGATCTCCCCTTCAGTGTAAGCTTCTCCGACTATAACGATTGAGGTCTTTGAAATGCATGCATCCTCGTGCCAATAGATCATCTCAACCAATCACGTGAGTCCATCTGACTTCACCAACACGTGAAGTTGGGCGTCCTCCACAACTTCACCAACTCGTCGGCATACGATAAGGTTTAATCTTCAACTACTCAACATCAAGTGATCAATTTCATCAAAAACCACCTTGACAGAATCTAACACATGACCATTAATTAATCAGAAGCATCTTCAATCACCAGGGATAACGATCAAGAACATAAACACTTTAGTTCCCGATTAAATCCAACTTGTTCTAGAATTTTCACTCTAATAAATAAGCAACACGTTTCAGGATCCAATTCTCGAACGCCTTGAAAGTAACATAAATAATATGCTCTGACCGCAATCCAGTAATGACAAAAACCTTCAGTTCAATTTGACTTTCTTCAATTGGTCACCTCGAACAACAACAATTTCATTGCCCACAAACACCCAAATATGTGTCAATATCCAGTTTCAATCAATATCCCATTCACAACCTCAACTCCAAATCCAGAGTTGACACGTATTTGTTCACACGTAAGACCAAGAGATAACAAGTTTCACTCGTTGACGGAACAACATCTTCGGTCTCACAATAATCGTGTACACCTGGCCATACAGACGAAAACTCCAAACAATTTTTTTTTTTTTTTTTTTTTTTTTTTTTTTAACTTCACCTGGCCATAACTTCACCTGCCTGCTAACTTCGCCTGGCTGCTAACTTCGCCTGGCTGCTAACTTCGCCTGGCCATAACTTCGCCTGTTCATAACTTCGCCTGGCTATAACTTCGCCGAGAAGTCAACTTCGCCTAAAGTCAACTTCGCCTGTTCATAACTTCGCCAGACCTTATATCTTCGCTGAAACCCTACGAACAGTGACGGCAACTTCGCCTGATGAACAATAACTTCGCCTGCGGCGCTGTTCGGCCAGAAACGCACAGAAACGTGCCAGAAACACCAAAACGCGGATCTCGAACCATAGCATAAGAGCCTAAGGCTCTGATACCACTTGTAGGTCCCCCCGGGGACGTCGCCGATTGATACGAGATCCGCACGAGGTCTAGGAGTGCGGAATCCTCCTAAACTCGTTTATTGGTGAAAAGATAAAGAACACAAACACGTACACGAACAAATACACGAACAAATACAAGAACGGGATAAAACACATCTGCAGATCTTTATAATATAATAATCAAACACGTTACATACCGTAACATAAACAGAAACACGTCCGACCCGAGGTGAGCTCTACCTCGGGTCGTCCCTCACGACACTTCCTCTCTTTTACTCTCTAGACAAATGAACTATAACACAATTACTCTTACTTTCTGGGTACAAAATCTCAACAAGACACACATATATATAGACAAAACATCTTCTCGGGCTTGGGCTTGGGCCAGTAGGCGAAGTTGTTCATAACTTCGCCTATGGCGAAGTTGTGATAACTTCGCCTAAGGCAGAAGTTGTTACAACTTCGCCGTTGGCGAAGTTGTTCTAACTTTGCCTAAGGCGAAGTTGTGCTAACTTCGCCTGTGGCGTTCCGCTGGTCTAAATTGCATAGCGACGGTCACAAAATGCACCAACAGTCTCCCCTTTGACCGTTGCTCTCAATTCTAACAAACACAAAAGATCATCTGTTACAAAACATGTACCAACAAAATTGTTAAGTTGAATTCTTTCGAGTTCTTAAAACTCAAAGCAGCTCTCAAAAGAAATCAATCATATATATATATATATATATATAAGCTATACACATTATATGTTACTAAAGGATTAAACACTATGCATCAATGACAGTTAGATATGAGAAAACCATTGTCACATATCCTTATTTTAGACATTGACTAATCAGATTTTGCAACTATTTATCATAACCCACCAAAATCACGATGACCTATTATAGTTTTTTTTTGTTTTTAATTATATTATTGGTGGTTAAGGATGTTAATTATATAAAAATAAAATAGTCGATTATAAACTACATGATTTTAGGTCCATAAATACCTTATAATCTGCAACAAACATGATTTTAGGAACACGCCCCTATGCTTTCCTGCAAGAAAAGACAAAAATTTGCAAGAAAAAACAAAATACCGGACAGCTGGATGCGGGACTGTGCTTTATGGAGCATGGGGTCGTGATCACCTTTCAAACTAGACAAAAGAAAATATAACGGACGCCTAAAAACACGGGCCGTGCCTCAGGAAGCACGCCCCCGTGGTGAGTCAGCATGTATGATCTGACAAAGCATTTAATGCGACTGGACACCTGGACACGGGGGGCGTGCCTCACTGGACACAGGGTCGTGCCTGATCTCCCAGACAACCTATAAATAGAGGTGCATGTTGCTTTCACTTGGTGTGCTTGGAGAGAATTATATACAAGTTTCACTTATAAAAACACCCACTTTACACTCATATTGAAGATCTTGTGGAGAGTTTGAAGGCTTGGAGGTCATCATCATCCATCACCATTAAAGAAGGAAGATTCATCCATATTTGGTTAGATTGTTCTAGTTTAATCATGTGTTTGTTATCTTCATCTCCTTTGATGTTCATAACTATGCTCACTATAGGCTAAAAGTCCATTTACCATCTAATTTCTATGAAGAAGCTATGTTTTACTTGATGATTATTTTAAATATGTGATTTAGTTTTAGTAAAGTACATGGTTATTTTGCAATTATCCTTTGATGGAAAATGTTTTATCACTTTAATTCAACAAATCAAGGTTGATGATTAACAATCATTCATGATTCACTCATGTTCTTGGAGACTAACAATGGTAAAAAGAAATAACTTATCTAAGATAAAATACGGATCCTTATATTGTACTTAGAAATGATGAGATATAAGCTATTATCTATTTCTCTAGTTTGGTAATTCGGAAATAACATTGTTAACACTATTGTTTCAGTTATCATACTAGTTAAAGAAATCATATATTAAAGGAGTGCGCAATTATAACCTACTTAAATCAACCAAGGAGAGGTTGTGTGACTAAACTATAACCACCCGAAGTTGTTAGAATTGGTATTTGAGAAATCGAAGTCAATGCTAATCCTTATACATTACTAAACTACCTGCTTACTTAAATTGGCATTCTCGTGGCAGACATGAAGTTATGCATGCTACTTTCTTTTATGTCATAGGATATGTTCACTTAGAAATGAGAGACTATTCTATCATACATTATTAAAACAAGTTTATCACATATTTACTTCATAATCATCAAGGAAAAATGGAGTGGATTCTTGATTTTAGATAGGAACCTTCATATAATTGATTTACACATCTAGAATTTCTCTTCTTGTTCACACACACACACACACACACACACATATATATATATATTATTCTAAAAAGTTTAAAAATCACCCCAAAATGATTATCTCTTTCGATTAAATTAAAATGAAGATTTATTATTAGAAATATTTGTGTCTATGGATCGATAATTGGTTCTTACCAATACTATTCTATATATACGATAGGTACATTTGCCTATTTTGTATGTGGTTAGTCTTAGTAGAAATCACTTTTATAAATTTAAAACACGATCTTGTGCGAAAACTAAACTCATCAAAACTAACATTTTACGACTACACAAGCACGCACATCAATATTCGTAACGGTTAGAGCAGGGTGAATACTGGCCATAGGAGAAAGTGATTAAGGATTGTGAATTAGGGTTTAGAGAAGAAGATTGTGTGATACCATGATAGAACAAGATACACACAATATTGGATTAATTTCCCTTGCCTTCCTCCTTCTCATTATCTCCTTATATAATTACAAAATACACCAATTATGCCTTAGATTAAGGTAGTAATAAGGGACCAATCTTATACAATATTGTTTTGGATAAAAATCTGCTAAGGATAATGTATCCAAATTTGTAATATGAGGTCTAATGCTAAAATGGTAATAACGAATATATGAATGAAATGGAGATGAACACCGTGATTTGTTGCGAGGAAAAAACCCTTTGATCTTGTTCAGATCAAAAGAAAAAAAACCCCGGGTGATGAAAACTCGTCGATCACCACTTTATTAATCACAAAAAAGGGGTACAATGGTTGGAGTTGTTGATCAACGATTACAATCGAGCTATGTGTGTGAGATTAAAAATAACTTAGCAGCTAGAGTATGTGCGAATGTGTGTCTAACGTTGATCACAACTCAGTATATAAAGAAAAGAAAAAATAACTAACAAACAAATAGGTCCTATAAACTCGCTAGTCTTCCACTCTTCTCCATCGTGCTCTTTGACCATGTGCTTATAGAAGCTCAGTGACGAAATAAGTGGTAGACTAAGTCTAGGAGCCGTTGCTGTTATTTAAACATCAGTCTTCATACGAAAATCATCCATTAATAGCAATGTTGACTAAGGATCTTGGATCCAGACTTAGCCAGATAATTCTTCAAAAGGATAATTGACCTAAGCACGTCTTCAAGAATAACATATCCTATCCTTAGTACTCAGTAATAAGCCTTGTTAATCTGCCACTTCTTCCACTAGCTTAGTCTTCAGTCTCGACCATGTGCTGCAGGTGCCTTGTAGCGAAATATACGGCAGACTGGATCATAAAGTTGTTATACCTGGCTAACGCATCACCATTCAAAATGTAATCATTAGTAAACAAATAATACCGAGGATCGTTGATCCTTCATAACCTAAAACATATCTTAAGGATAATCTATCCACAAGATAGTCAAGGATAATAGATCCTCAGCATAAAATTCATGCCCTAACAATTGCCTCCAAAATGGCGGGTGATTGTGTAAAACTGTCATTTTGAATTTCAAATCCCTGCAAAAAAGAAGATGATTAGACGTGTGTCAGGCGGTTATTATTAATAAACCATAATTATACGCTGCCTATATATGAGATGATCATGACCCTCTTATAACCACATATCCAGCCGTCTTTCAGGTATCCTTCTTTCTCCTTTTTATTTTTCTTTCAATATGTCGAATGTTTATGTATCCTCTTCTTCTTCTTTCAATCATACCGAGCCCGATGATCTCTACTCGCAAGGTATCCTTCAAGCCCCTTCCTCCGAGATCTGTAAGTTCACAGATCCGGAGATTGACGAAATCTTATCACACTTTCCGGCCAATACAGTTTTCCGACCCTTCGATTCTCTAGCTCGCAGTGATAGTATATCAAAAAGCTGAATTTGCTTTCCAGCCTAACAGTTTCTCATTGGCTTCACGCATTCCTTTCCTGATTTCACCCAAAGGTTCTTTACTTTGACGGGAATCAGCTACATCCAAACCATGCCGATGTTGTGGAGAGTCCTTCATACCATAGAGAGGATAATCGAAGAGGAGGCTGTCGAGTTCGGCTTGGCAGAGTTATCTTACCTGTACAACCTGGTTACCCACTGCTCTAAACGCTTTTTCTTTAAATTGAAACCCCGATAACCGATCCCTATATCCAAGGTTTCTCTGAATGGTACTCTCTGGAGGAACCAATTTTTTTTTGTAAAAAGGGATTCTATTCCGGGTGGAGCCGATTTTCCCAAAAGGTGGATCCAGAAAGGTAGGATCTAGGATCCTTAGGTTGTAATAATAGGATACTTGATTCTTCTATTAATACTTTTCTTTTCTTATGCAGTTGAAAATTTTGTTTTACTGTCTGAGCTTCATGGAGTCGAAGAGAGAGTTGAGAAATTCCTATCACTGGATCCTATAATCAGAACCTTTCAAGCCAAGTTAATCGAAGCTTTTCAGGAGTCAAACTCAGAGTCAAACATATCAAGTAATAATAATAAATTTTAAGATCAAAAAGAGAAATAATTGAGAACTTATCTGCGAATTACTGTTTACAGGTGCTCAAAAGTCAGGAAAGTCCGCTTCCAAGTTCTCCCTTGAAGATATCGACTGCATGTTCACCAAGAAGGAGACCCTGAAACCAACTCTAGTGTCCGAGCCTCGTCCAATCACAACCCGAGCCATGTCAGGAGCTAAGAGGAAAAAGAGTTCAGATCCAGAGAACCCCTTTGAGACCGAGAAACAGCTCCTGGAAATGCTTTCGACCGTAAGGATCCTTTATTCTTTCAATCTTTATTGTCCAAGTATTCTTCTAAGCTTATCCCGTTTTCTTTTATAGGCCATCAATTTTGCTCGAAGCCATCATAACAAGATCGTTAGAGAGTACGAAGAGACCCTTGCTGCGATGAGGTCCATGGCTGCTGCTAAAGACAAGGCCCTCTCTAAAATGACCAAGGAGAAGAAGCAGGCAGAGGATTATGCATCCACACTTGCGGTCCAAATGCAGGATAAGATCAACCGGGCTACCGACGAGGGAAAAATCTAGGCAGCAAAGTCAGTTCTTCAGGACAGAATCAAGCTGGTGACTGAAGCTAACGACCCAGACTTCGACAAATCCTTATGGGACATCACGCAGTGGAAGCAAGCTTTGGCTGACTTGGGTGGAGGTGAGGACGAAGAAGAATGTGATATGGCTGATGCAGGTGGAACAGGTATGAGCGGAGTGAAGGATGCAGGTGAAGCTGATGGAGGAAATGAAGCAGCTGTGGAGGTTGAAGCAACTGCATAAACGAGCGATGAAGGATACAGAAGACAAGGCCCGAGCCCGTTTTCTTTATTTTGCTTTATGGTGTTTTTATGAACAATAACTATGGTTTGTAATAGACAGTAGTAACTAGGGTAAAGGATCCATGATCATTAAGACAATTTGCGGGGGGTAGCAAAGGTGGATGGATCCTCTGTTTGTGGGGATGAAACCTTTGGTGCCCCTGTTTTTAATTTTCCTAAACTTATGAACAGTTAGTACTACTTACTTAACCCGGGTGGATGGTCCATCTTTTGCATGGTGAAGTCCGGGTTAAGGATTTTGGATAAGTCCTGGTGACTTATATTAAATAATATAAAACTTCTAACTATCTGCGTGTTACTTATTATTTTGAAAGTTTGTTTGATACAGATTTAATCTAGTTGAATGTTTTAAACAATAATCTCTAGCAAAAAGTTTTAGGATAAATATCCTTACGAAAAACATTTAGGACAGAATATTCTTAAAAAAAAAGTTGTAGGATAGAATATCCTTAAAATTTGATAAAAGTTTTTATAATTGAATATCCTTAAAGGGATAACCTCTTAAACTAAAATGTTCAAAATTATTGCAGATAATAGAATGTAAATTCATTATTAGAAATCATACCAGAAGGCCTAGGTAGACCTAAGTTACCATAAGTATTGAACCTTCAATGATCCTTGAAGAAATAACTTTAAGATTTTGAATCCATAGAACTTTGTCTTCGTGATGAACTAAGAAAATCTGTCACAAACAACTTATAACGTTAACTGGGATCAAACCCATTAAGCTGGGGACAAGCCCAAATAATAAATTGGGGACAAGCCCGTGTAACTGGGGACAAGCCCGTAGACTGGGGACAAGCCCGTGCAACTGGGGACAAGCCCGTGTATTGGGGACAAGCCCGTGAACTGGGGACAAGCCTTATACGGATGTTAACTGGGGACTTGCCCAAACCGGGATTTAGCCCAAACGTAAGATAACGTGAAAACGTTATAAACCGGTGGTATGGTACGTCTACCATAAATCGTAGGATCCTCCATATAGCCGAAGACAATGAAATTGTCAGCCACTAAGTGTGTACTGGTCCCGCTGCCCCGGACTACACGTTGGATAGCGTGCGCTCCAGGCGAGAGTGTAGAAACTCTAATTTATAAAAAAGGTGAAAACCTTTAAACCTTAGGGGATATGACCATCGGGGATCATATCCAATAGTGGGCTAGGCCAAGGGAAATAGTAAAGTACCTTGAATCTAAAGGAGAGGTGGCCAACCTCTTGGTTATTACACATCTTGTTAATATCCTGCACTGTTACTTAAAACTTGGAAGAAATAAATCGTTAAGAATATATTATCCTTAAATTAAAAATTAAGAAACTGAGAAGGATAAAGGATAGGATAGATTTTACCAATTTTGGGGATCCTTGATCCTTTAAGGATAATATATCCTTACAGGATACTTGATCCTGATCATAAAAAGTACTTCTTGAGGTGGATAGCATTCCATGCTCTTGGTAACCTATTGCCTTCCATAGTGAGCAAATGATATGCTCCCTTTCCTGCCTCCGACTCGATCAGATAAGGACCTTCCCATTTGGGTGCTAACTTCCCATCAGCCGGATTGGTCGTGTTTTGGAAGGCTTTCCTCAAAACTAAATCTCCTTCTTGAAATCTTCTGATCCTAATATTTTTGTTGTATGCCCCAGCTACCCTTTTTTGATAGGCTGCCATTCTGATCTTGGCTAGGTCTCTAAGTTCTTCAACAATATCCAAGTCTTCAAGAAGGATCTCTTCATTGGCCTCAGGATCACAAATGCTTGTTCTGGCTGTAGGAACCACCATATCTGTAGGGATTACTGCTTCTGAGCCAAACACCAATGAAAAAGGTGTTTGACCTGTTGCATTCTTGGGTGTTGTCCTGTCGGCGCAAAGAATATAAGGTAGCTCCTCAGCCCACTTTCCCTTCTTGGATCCTAGCTTCTTCTTTAGATTGTTGATGATGATTTTGTTGCTAGACTCCGCTTGACCATTAGCTTGAGGATGCACTGGAGTAGAGGTTATCATCTTGATGCCCCAGCTGTCACAAAAGTTAGTGGTTCTTTTCCCGATAAACTGGGAACCATTGTCACAAATAATTTCTGAGGGGATACCAAATCTAGTAATAATATATATTTTAATGAAAGATATCACCTCTTTTTCGCGTACTTGAACAAAAGCTTCTACTTCTATCCATTTTGAAAAGTAATCCGTCATTGCAAGCATGAATACTTTTCCTCCTGGTGCCTTAGGTAGTTTGCCTACAATATCCATACCCCATTTCATGAAATGCCATGAAGAGGATATAGGATACATAGGTTCTGCTGGCTGATGAAGGATGTTTGCATGTCTTTGACAAGCATCACATTTCTTTGAATATTCCGTTGCATCTCTCTTCATTGTTGTACAGAAGTATCCTGTTCTTAGAATCCTAGAAAACAGGGCTCTACCTCAATTGTGATTACCATAATCACCTTCGTGAAAATCTTTGAGTACCTCTTGGATTTCAGGATCCTCGATGCACCTCAAGTATGGACCTGCAAGAGATTTCCTGTATAGCATATCATCTAATAAAATGTATTGTGATACATTTAGTTTGAAGGATTTGGGATTCTCAGTGGTTGGAATCTCTCCTGTTTGAATGTACTTCTTGATCAGGAGGATCCATGATTCTTGATTGTTCGAGGATAATGGATCCCAAAGTACAATTTCTTTGTCATTCGTTATCTCCCCAACTTCTTGTTCTCCTATTGCTGGTGAGAGAACATTAATGATTGGAATCTTCGTGTCTTCTAGAATTTTCAGAGATGAGGCTAAATTTGCCAAAGCATCTGCCCCGGCATTTTCTTCCCTTGGTACCTGTTTAATACTAAACAATTCGAAGGATTTTGCTAATTCCTTCACAACATCTAGATATTTGATTAGTTTTTCTCCTTTAACAGCATATGAGCCATTAGAGTGGTTAGCAATCAATAATGAATCTATATATACTTGAATATACCTGATCCTCATGCACTTAGCTAATTGCAAACCTGCGATCAAAGCCTCATATTCTGCCTCGTTGTTCGTTGCTTGAAACTCACAGGCTATAGACTGGGGTAATATGTCCCCCGTGGTGATTTCAGTAGGATCCCTAATCATGTTCCTCTTACATTAGAAGCTCCATCAGTGAAGAGTATCCAAGGATCCTTGGTCTCTTCTAGTTGTTGGACCTCCAAGTCGACTTCTTTCTGCATGTCACTACTGAAATCAGCCACAAAGTCCGCGAGTGCTTGTGACTTGATAGCTTTTCTTGGTTCGTATTGAATATCATATGCGCTCAGTTTCACAGCTCACTTGGCCATTCTACCTAACAACTCTGGCTTTCTAAGGACATTCTTGACAGAATAATTAGTTCTCAAAATAATAGTATGAGTCTCAAAGTAATGTCTCAATTTAGTAGAAGCCATAATAAGTGTAAGAATTAACTTTTCTAAATGAGAATACCTGGCTTCTGCATCTAGAAGACTTTTACTTACATAATAAACGGGATGTTGTTCACCTTCATGATCCTTTACAAGGACGACACTTACAGCATTTCCTGAAACAGCTAGGTACAGATATAAGGATTCTCCATCCACAGGCTTCATTAGAGCTAGAGCTGAGGATAAGTAATCCTTCAAGGCTTTGAGCGCAGCCTCATGTTTTTCCGTCCACTCAAACTTCTTATTCTTTCTAAGAATATCATAGAAATATTTGCATTTCTCGGAGGATCTTGAGATGAACCTGTTGAGAGCGGCTATTCTTCCCGTGAGCCTTTGAAAATCTTTAGAATTTGCAGGAGACTTCAAGTTGATGATGGCTTCTATCTGCTTGGGGCTTGCTTCTATCCCTCTTTTGGGCACCATATATCCTAGAAACTTTCCAGCCTTAACACCAAATGACATTTTGACGGATTCAGTTTCATGTTATATTGGTCGAGGATATTGAATGCTTCTTCAAGGTCTCTAAGGTGATCCTCAGATTTCTTTGACTTTACCACCATGTCATCGATGTATACTTCCATAGTCTTGTCCAACTGATCCTTAAACATCATGTTGATTAGTCTTTGTTATGTTGCCCCTGCATTTCTTAGTCCAAACGGCATAGCAATATAACAGCATATGCCGGTAGGAGTCATGAATGTTGTATCCTCTTGATCAGATGGTTCCATCTGAATTTGTTGAAATCCAGAGGAAGCATCCATAAAGGTAAGCATTTCATGTCATGTCGTTGCATCCACCATGGAGTCTATATGTGGTAACGGGAAAGGATCCTTGGGGCATGCCTTGTTTAAATCTGTAAAATCGACACACGCCCTCCACTTTCCATTCTTTTTTAAAACAACAACCACATTAGCCAACCATCGAGGATACTGAACCTCTATGATCATACCGGCCTTAAGAAGTTTTTCAACTTCTTCTTGTATGATCTTGTTTCTCTCAGGAGTGACTTTTCTTCGTTTCTGATGGACGGGTTTAATAGATAAATCGAGGCCTAATTTATGAATGATTACCTCCTTTGAAATACCTGTCATGTCTGAATGTTTAAAGGCAAAGGTAGATTTTCTTCGCCCCAAGAAGGATACCAAATCCTCCTCGATCTTGTTGGGAATATTGGATCCTAGGAACACCTTTATATCTGGATCCTCGGGGTCCAAGCATACTTATTTAATGTCTTTCTCCCGAGCTTCCAGTACGTCCCTAGGATGTTGTTGTGGTTGCTATTCTATAGTTTGTTTGGCTGTTGGCTTCATTGATGAAGAATAATAGTTCTTGGCCTCCACCTGATCACCAACTATCTTCACAACTCCTCATGGAGTAGGTAGTTTGATGCACTGGTGGTAAGTTGAGGCCACCGCCTTCATTCCATTCAGCCAAGTCCTACCTAGAATAACATTGCAACAAGAAAGGTTATCAATAACACAAAATTTTTTATATGAATTTAACCCTTCAATATAAATTAGGAGGTTGATGTCCCCCAATGTCTTCTTGGTTTCTCCACTAAAACCGACTAGCACTGATATTCAAGGGATGATATCCGAATCCGGTATGTTCATCTTCTTGAGGACATCAAGCTGGATGATGTTGACCGAACTCCCACCGTAAACTAGGATCCTGCGTACATAATGGTTAGCGATAAATAAAGTAATGATCAAACCGCCATGGTGAGGATCCTGGATGTTTAGTTTGTCTTCCTCATCGAAGAAGATCCTTTTGTCCGTCGTTAAATTGGTGGATACTATTGGTCGGTCTCCGTTATCCAACTTGATCTCTTTGGCGAGCCTTTTTGCTGCAGAGAAGGAAGTTCCACATATGTCTGATCCTCCAGAGATGAAATTGACCATTCGCATATCCAGTTCATCCTGGTGAGGATTCTGGATACTCGAATCGAAGAAGATTCTCTTATCAGTTATTCGAGTAGTGGGGATGAGTGGTCTTCTTTCATTGTCTAACTTGAATTCTTCTGCGGGTTTTTCTTCTGCAGAACAAGAAGTTTGAAATATGTCGTATTCTCTGGGGACGAAATTGATTACGTGAGCATCTGGTGGTGGTTGTGTTGCTTTTTGTGGAAGATCTTCAGGATCCTGGATCTTGGATTTCTTCCTTCCCAAGAGCTCTTTAAAGTGGCCCTTGCTCAGGAGGTATCCAATTTCCCTCCTTAAGCCAATGCACTCATCTGTCATGTGGCCAAAATCTTCATGGAAGGCACACCACTTAGACTTGTCTTTGAAGGTGGTTGTCTTCTCGTTCTTTCGGGGCCACCTTGCTTTCTCCCATAGATCCTTTATGGCACAAATCAAGCCATGGGTATATGCGGAGAAACAATACTCAGAGATGTAAGGATAGTCTTCATCATTATTTCTTTCTTCGACTGCTCGCACGTTTTGATTGTTGAACTTGTTGTACGGCTTTGAGTTGTTGTTTCTATACGAGGATCCTTTATTCTTGTCAGGGGATTCTTGTTTTGTCTGAGCCCCCAATCTCTCTTGGATCCTTTTGTCATCTTCTAGCCGTATAAACCTTAGTGCTATGGTCCTTACTTCATCTAGAGACATGCAAGGAGTCATCACAAGATCATCATAAAAGGGGGAGCCACTCTGAAGTCCCATCTTGAAGGCTTCAACAGCAGTAGCCATGTCAAGATTAGGGATTTCCAGAGCTTCCCTGCCGAACCTCATAACAAAATACCTAAGCGATTCATCACTTGGTTGGATAACTCGGTATAAATCACTAGTTAACTTCTCAAATTTCCTGCTACAGGAAAATTGACTGTTGAACAAGTTAACTAAATGTGAAAAAGAAGTAACTAAAAAGGGAGGAAGACTTAGCAGCCATTTCAATGTTGATCCTGTCAGTGTAGATCCGAAGCCTTTGCACAAGCAAGCTTCCTTGAGTCTCTCAGGGATAGGATTGATCTCCATCCTTTCTCTGTATTGTGCCACATGTTCTTCAAGATCAGTGGTCCCGTCGTAAGTCTTCACGTTGGGGGTTTGAAATCGCTTCGGGATTTCAGCATCACAAATAGGTGGAGCAAATCTGGATAACTTATGGCTTCCCTCAGGTATCTCGGGGATTGGTCGTATCACCCAGGAAACACTGGATATCATATCCTTGAGCTTCTGTAGCTCCTTGGCCATAGCTTGGTTGATACATGCATCCTGCATGGGACCATGGTTAGCATTAAAGGATATAGGATCATACAAGTTACCTGTTTGTTGGGCGAAGGTTGGCATCCCGGATGAGTAGTTGGGATGAGAGGAGTCTGCGATATGAGTTGGTCCTCCAGAAGCTATGGTCTGCATGGGGATTACATCTCCTTCATGGGCTTTGGAGGATCGTTGATGTTGAACTCCTGAGGATCCTTGATTCTGAAAGAAGGATCCTTGAGGTTGGGAATTATAGGATCCTTGGAGATATAACCCAGAGGATCCTGGTGGAAGGATGAATAATCCTGGCTGAACCAACGAGAATCCTTGAGTCTGTTGACCCATGGACCCCTGTTGAAGGATAGATGATCCTGGCTGGAACAACGAGGATCCTTGAGCCAATTGACCCACGGACCCCTATTGAAGGATAGATGATCCTTGTGTGAACTGAGCCATGGATCCGGGACTGGTGAAATCCAGCATCCTGGGCATCAGGGGAGTGTGATCCTCCGTTGGCTTCTTAGTCTTCTTGAGATCTTCTATCTCACGAAGGATCCTCTGGTTGGTCTTGTTCTGCTGCTCCATGTATGATTTAACCTGCGAAAACATAGATGAAACATCACTGTTAGTATTAACCACCGGCGTAGCAGCAGCGGTTTTCGAGCTCTGGAAGACTGGTAGTTGCGTCTTGCTTCCAGCAGCAGCAGACCATTGTGCTCCCGTGATTGGCGGAGGCATCGGTGGCAAAGTCCTTGATGAGAGAGGAACAGAAATCGGCATGGTTAATGAAGTAGAGGTTGATTGAGAGGCCATTGATAGTGATATGGGTATGAAAATTGAAAATTGATGGGAATGATATGGATTATAGCACCAATTGCCCCACGGTGGGCGCTAAATTGTTTTGGATAAAAATCTGCGAAGGATAATGTATCCAAATTTGTAATGTGAGGTCTAGTGCTAAAATGGTAATAACGAATATATGAATGAAATGGAGATGAACACCGTGATTTGTTGCGAGGAAAAACCCTTTAATCTTGTTCAGATCAAAAGAAAATAAACCCCGGGTGATGACAACTCATCGATCACCACTTTATTAATCACAAAAAAGGGGTACAATGGTTGGAGTTGTTGATCAACGATTACAATCGAGCTATGTGTGTGAGATTACAAATAACTTAGCAGCTAGAGTATGTGCGAATGTGTGTCTAATGTTGATCACAACTCAATATATAAAGAAAAGAAAAAATAATTAACTAACAAATAGGTCCTATAAACTCGCTAGTCTTCCACTCTTCTCCATCGTGCTCTTTGACCACGTGCTTATAGAAGCTCAGTGACGAAATAAGTGGTAGACTAAGTCTAGGAGCCGTTGCTGTTATTCAAACATCAGTATTCATACGAAAATCATCCATTAATAGCAATGTTGACCAAGGATCTTGGATCCAGACTTAGCCATAGAATTCTTCAGAAGGATAATTGACCTAAGCACGTCTTCAAGAATAACATATCCTGTCCTTAGTACTCAGCAATTGGTGACTCAGCAATAAGCCTTGTTAATCTGCCACTTCTTCCACTAGCTTAGTCTTCAGTCTCGACCATGTGCTGCAGGTGCCTTGTAGCGAAATATACGGTAGACTGGATCATAAAGTTGTTATACCTGGCTAACACATCACCATTCAAATCGCAATCATTAGTAAACAAATAATACCGAGGATCGTTGATCCTTCATAACCTAAAACATATCTTAAGGATAATCTATCCACAAGATAGTCAAGGATAATAGATCCTCAGCATAAAATTCATGCCTTAACAAATATGTACCTATATTATAAATAATATTTCTATGCCAATCGTTTCTACATTTAATCAAATAGTTGAAATTTGAATGTTGATGTATCAAACATTGTATCATCTTTGCTCGGTTTGGTTCTTCTAGATGCTTCTGTTCCAGCCCTTCAATGCTCACCGACGACCATATCTTGGCCGGAATATCGTACGAGACACCGGAGATGACGATGACGTACCATAGCTAGGATTTAGAACAATCAGGTCGCCTTTTTTAACCGGAACAACTGCCACCGCCGATATAACAAACCACAAAATAAATCAAAGGAAAAGTAAAGAAATAAAAGAAGAAAATTTCATCCCACATTGGTGGAGGAAAGAAAAATAGAGGCTTCCACCATGGTATAAATAAGAGTGTAAGTTCTTGTCCCACATCGCTAGATTATAAAACTAGTGAGCTCTTTATAAGAAAGAAAACTCATATGTTAATGTTCTTATAAGACAAATCACACCCAGTAGTCCTAGCGGAGGGCGTGAATCACCCGAACGTGCACGCACACGTGCGAAGTGCGATGGGCGCAATGTGGCGCTTTGATGGAGCACTTTGCACTTCGCATCGCCGCGAGCCTCTTAAGAGCCGCCTTAGTATTTTTGTGGAAAATTAAAATTTTTAATAATCCTCCCGTCGCGATACTGACAGGTTTAGACTAGTCTCATGACGTTAAGCGATAACGTGTAAATTATCCAGAAACTTTGCAGCGTCGCGATACGCGATGGACTATCAAGGTAACACATCATGATACGCGACGTGAAGGTTTCGCAGACAATACATGCAACATGCCACATGGCGTGCAACGTAGCCTACATAGGGCTGACTCGGCAAAGCTATAAGATTCTTCGCGATATGTGATGTCCTTTGTTTATGACCATCGCGTATCGCGACGGGTTCCAAAATCAGCTATAAATAGATTGGAAATGGGACATTCCTCCTTGTCCCAAATCACTTTTCTCTCTAAATTTCCTTTATTAAGAAGATGGTATAATACCCGAGTGATCGTAGCGATATACTATCCGATCGAAAGAAACTTATATACGCGAATCCAAAAGCTCTGCCTGTTAAGGTAAGACATTGTGCCATCGTGTAAAGTTTCTAATCTCGTGATTATCGTTATGATTATTGGTTTTATACGAATCTAGATATACTGCATTGTGTTTAACCTAGGTGCTTAATACTAGTAAGCGTTCTTTAATTGTAAACTTGCAAGGTTAGACATTCGAGTTTTTGTACAACTCACATTTTCGTGAGACAACTAGTTTTCTGACACTGTCATGATAATTTCAAAACCCATAAAACTCATGGCAGATGGTATAAATGTTTTCAAATATACTTTTAAAAGTATTTTAAATACATTACAATGATTAAGTCTTTGTAGACTTACGGGATGGTTACTACTGGTATTGTGGGGTTTTGTATGCAAGGCTTGCTTACTGGGCTACTACATGTTACTTATTGGACAAGTGTTAGCCAATAAGTAATATGACCACAGTCATAGATACGGTCGAGTGACAAGTACCTTTTGGTAATTTGTAAGCAGGCAGATATAAAAACATCTTAATTCTGTAACTGTAAAATGTGTCATTTGCAAATGAATGTACTCACAAGTATTTCTTGCTGATCAAATATTTTAAACATGTTTCAGGTGACTTGTTAGAGACAAAGGAATAATGCATGCGGGCTTCCATCTTAAATAAGTGGTGTAACATCTGGCAAAAAATTTTCGCTAATGTAATCATGTTTATTCTTCCTAATATATCTTTATTAATAAAATCTCTCTTTATTAAGATTCAATATCTTGTAAAGTCAACAAAAAGTCCAAATTTCGGCACGAAACAAGAGAAACGTGCAAAAACCTTGGGCAGCGAGCCAGAAAGTAAATAAATCATTAGGACAATATAATTATCTCAAAAATTCATAATATATACAAAAACATATGAGACAACATAAAACATAATTTAGGAAGGCTCGAATCAAGAAAATTGGAAAATATTTAAACACGAGCCAGTATAAGACCCGGAAAGGACCCCACACAAACTTTTTCCAAGAAAATGGTTTTTATGGTCCATATTGTCCGGAAATTGACTTCGCTCAAAGTCTGACCAAAATTATTGAAAACGGGATTCGTTTGGATATTTAAATCACGCAATATGTTAAACGATTAATTGGAATTGCCTAGTTATTAAACTAAAACCCTTCATATACCCCCTCCCCTCTCCCCTAGCCCTCCCCCTCCACCTCCACCTCACACCCTCACCTCCCAAATCCTCGAATCCTATTTCTCCAACTAAACCCCTAATGATTGAGTTTCTAGAAGATGTTGAGTTGTAAACAAGTTAGGCCATCCAATCAATCACTCTAATCACCAACACAACACTCTACACACTCTCTCCCTCTCCCTTTAAATAAGCTCGGCCGAACATCCTTAAACACACACACACAAACACAAATTCAAACATAAACACACACACACACATATTAATCAAGATCAAGAAGCATGAAGGTTTAGAGATTAGAAGATCAAGCATACTAGGGAGGATTAAGCTAGGAGGCACACTACTTTCACTCACTCTTAACAACATCTTCATCTTTCAAACCCTCAAGGAACAAGTAAGTATTAAGTTATGATTGATTGATTGCTATAAATGGATACATAAGGTTTATTGTTCTTGAGTTGTTGAAAGATTGAAAGTTTGAAATTATGGATGAGTGTGTTTATGTGTGGGTGACGTATGTATATATGTATGTGTAAAGGGGAGGATCAAACTCATTTACACATGCATACATACATCCTAAAGATCCTACATTGGTTGTTAAATTTGATATTAGGTGTTGTTAATCTATTGAAAGCTTAAGATGAACTTGAATAAACTTGATATTAGGGTTTGTTGTTAGAATGAAATTTAGATTGATTATTGATTATTAGCTTGTTGGTAAGTACTTAGATTAAGGGAAAATTTTTGTTAGAGGTAAACAAAACAAGAAAATGGTCATAATTGAAATTTGGGGATTTGGTTTTAGGATTAATTAAGGATGCTGCTAAACATACACACCCCCTCTTACACCATTTTTACTAAATATACTCTCTACATTAATTACTATTAGCTCTTAACATTATTTATATACATATTAGTCCCTGCAACATTGTTTCACTTGATAATATCCACAACATATATCAAATTAAAAACTATCAAGTATTACTATTAATTTATTTTTTTAGTATTAATATTGTAAATATTTATAATATCTTTTTTTGAATTTTAATAGTATACATATTTATAATATCCTTATTTTACCTCTTTATCTTTTACAAAATAAACCCTAAACCCGAAAACCTAAACCCTAAACCCGAACCCTAAACCCTAAACCCAAACTCTAAACCCAAACCCTAAACCCAAAAACCGAAACCATAAACCCTAGACTCAAAAACCTAAACCCTAAACCCGAACCCTAAACCCTAACCCGAAACCCTAAACCCTAAACCCGAAATCATAAAAAGAAAATGCAACTTGTAAAAAAATAATCTGAAATCCTTAATTTTGGGCTAATTTGTTAATTCTATGATTTCAAAGGGTAATATGAAAGTTGGTTTTTCCAGGGGGGTATGATAGGCAACCAGGGGGTACGTTTAGCCTGACCCTTAATTAAGGGGTTTTGAAAGGATTGATGAATCAAATAGTGATATGGAATAACTTAATTGAAAGTAAGAGGGTTATATGCTAGAATTAATAGTTGGAACTTGAAGATTAACAAAAGATTGTTAAAGTTACTAAATATGGAAACTTTAATTTAAGAAAAGTTGAAACTTGGATTTTGATGTGAATACTTATGATGAATGTAATCAATATATGATAAATAACAACCTTAAACTAAGATATGGTGTATGAATAGAAATATGGATTGGTTAACACATTGGTTAAAATGGACTACAACTTACTAGATATATAAACTTTGTTGAATGGTGAATTGAAAGAATAAAATGGAAATAGAACACCTATGATGCATGAAACCCTATCAAACTAATTGAATGAACTAAAGTTGGAATTGTACTTAATCAAAGTGGAAGAATTAAATCAGTTAGAATTATTAAATATTAAAAGTTACTATAATAGAAACTTTGTTAGAACAACACTTAGAAAATTTATAAAAAATCCATGATCTTGTGATTTGAATGATTGATTAGAGATTGATAAATATATTAATGATGTAAAAGTGATAGATTAAAAAGAATAGAATCATCTAAAAGTTCATATTTGACTTTGTTGAAAAAGGACAATACTTGAATCATGAAATTAGATTCCTCTAAAATAGAATAAGAACCCTTTATTGAAAAGTAATGTTTTGGATTATTATGAACTTATAAAATAGGATAAAGATCTGGACTTTTAGAGTATTTAATAATAATTGCACATATAAAAATAACAAGTTTAATTAGTAACATGGTTAATGAATTTAGAATATGAACTCTGAATTTAAAACTCGATTAAACGTGTCTTGTGAAACTATATAATCAAAACTGGAATTTTTGGTGTATTATGTGTTATTATATGTATGATTAGTTCATTAGACGATTAGTACAAACTTGTTCAACTTAATTGACTTGTCGGTAACGTTAATAGTCGAAAAAAACGACTTTTAAACCAAAACCGACACGACTATTAGGGAC
The DNA here is from genome assembly GCF_021521415.1 of Bidens hawaiensis. Lineage (NCBI taxonomy): Eukaryota > Viridiplantae > Streptophyta > Magnoliopsida > Asterales > Asteraceae > Bidens > Bidens hawaiensis. Next base: position 233,680 of record NW_027492880.1, read on the forward strand.
TGTTTTAGAACAGCCCCTAAAGTGGTAAAATACTCATGTATAACATAATTTAATACATGAGAAAAGGACAAGATAATAAAACTTAGTCCTAAACGGTCCGTGTCGCGAAAACCTACACGAAAATGTTAAAAAGTTGTCATTTTAAGAAAATATTAACAAAAATGAGAATAATATATTTTCAAAAGTTAACTTGTAAAACTTGATTAATATGTATGTAACAAGTACTTTACATGATTTATAAATTACATTTTAAACGAAAAAGCGAAACGGTTCATTTTAAACATAAAACCGACAAAACCGACGAAACCGACAAGAATTGTGAAAAATAAAAGATTGATATTTTCTTAAAACTTTCCAGAAACTGAAACTTAAAATATTTTATTATATTTATATATTTTAATTGTTTATCAATTAATTTAGTTAATTAAATAATAGTTAATGGAAAACCGAACTATGTGTAGTCGCTTATTTGCTTACGTGCTTATGTGGACACTAGATTAAGAATAATAAACTAAAAAGGGGTCTTATAAAAATAAAACCAAGTTTTTATTAACAAAACGTGTACTAATATAGGACACGGGATTTTGTAACGAAAAGCTACAAACCGTGAGTTTCTCTATCGAACCCCTTCGTTTTTAACTGGAATTGTTTTCAAATTGATAAATAATTGTGTTTTGGGGGAAAAGCATATTCTTTATTACATATGGATTTCGATGATATTTAAAGACATTTTATTTTACAAACGGTGTCTAACGCGGGATGAGTATAGTTGGCTAAATAAACGTGGTTCGGTTATTCCCATTTATCGATCACTCGGCTCAAGAGCCTTCCTATCGCGCTCTGGACTCCCCCAATAGCACTACATGGGAGTCGTCTCTGGAAAGACTCTATAGCCTTTTAGACTTTTATTTACTTTTTTTTGTCGTTCTTTATCGTTTATCTGATTTCATAAATTTGAAACAAAAAATAAAATTTTCAATGAATTTAAAATATGTCTATTTTAGATAGGGTCGCGTTGGGTTAAAAATGGGCGTATTTTGAGTCTGGTATGTTTCAGGTTATCAACTACGATAGTTATACATAATGTTGTATTCTTTGCTCGTCTACAACAGCACAATTTGTTTAAGAAGTAAAATGCCTATTGTTTTTGTGATGTAATGACGATAGATCATTACACGCGGATTGGTGTTATAATGGTGGCAAGCCATTAAGCACGAGATGTGGTAATATAATTCGAGGTGTAGTGACAATTACACATGAATTGATATTGGATATAATGACAATTGATCATTATATGGATGTTGTTTTCGTAACATATATATATATATATATATATGGACTATTTTATTATAAAGGGAAACTCACCAACACATTGTGTTGATTGATATTTTAATATGCTTTTCATGTAAGTGAAGATTTCGAGGAGGCATGGAAAGGAGGGCGAGTCGTGTTTGAATAAGTAAAGATCGTGCAATGGCACGTATATGAAACTCTGATAATGTAATATATGTTTTCTATAAATAAGGATAAAGCTTTTATTATTAACTGTTCTATTGTTATTGGCTATCGGCATCTGTCATAACCCGAACGACTTAAGTTAAGTCTTCCGCTGTTTAAATTAAGGTTTTCGGGGTGTGACAAGTGGCTTGTCACCAGAATAAAGAAACATGTTTTGTAAATTAGGGTTTATCCCTATAAAGTTAATGGTTGTATCAAAACGGATTAAATTTTCAGTTTATAATAATAATAATTATGGTGTTTTTATAACTCTGATCATTTTTTTCCTAACTACAGTTCTGATAAAAATATTCTGCTGTAAAATAATTTAATAAACACCGATAACACCAATCAATGTTCACGACTTCCCTCCCAGAGTATAGGGGTCGGGGGCTGTGACAGCCGACTCGTTCATGGAGGTGTTGAGGAGAGGCTGAGCCGCCATGGCTTTGGATCGAAAAACCACCGTCGCTCCATTTTTAAAAGACGAAAAGTTACTTGTACGTTGGATACTGTTAGTTGTATTTAGTTATAATTAGGGTTTTAGCCCATGTAGTTGGTTAAAGCCCATGGGCCTTTTATGGGTTGAAAGCTAGGGTTTGCTTATGTATAAATAGATGTAGTTCCCTTTGTATTTTTCGCACATTCAAGTAATAAACATTACTTTCACTACAACACTCTTCTTCTTTACATGGTATCAGAGCTACAGCTCTCGATCCAAACCCTAGCCGCCATCTAATCCGAACCACAGTCTGACCAGCTCGCTACCAGATCTGAAACGAGCTGTGACCTTGTTATAACTACTGATTTGTCACGAAATCTTTTTTCGAGACATCCCCTACCATCACCGCAGCCACCAACGTAACAAGCAACCTCCAATCTACTTCCTGTCAAAAGCCCGCCGCCTGACGCGCCGCCACGCACCTCCCCACCTCCGTCACTGTCTCTCATGCGTGATTGGTTTTCCGGTCACCGGATTTTTCCCTGTTCATTCCTTTTTCCGTCCGAAGCTCCCTGTGTTGTTAGTGTTCTGATGCAACAATTTTTTTTTGTCTGTCTCGATTATTGTGTTCGAGTTTGTTCAAGCACCTAAGCCACCAGATCTGAAACAAACCCCGGCACCGGTTTTTGGATTTGTTTCAAACTCGTCCAGCCAGCCACTGTCGGAGTACTGTCGCTGTTCACGCCGGATTTACTGTTCACGACGAGTTACTGTTCACGCCGGAAAAGTTACTGTTTACACCGGAATCTGTTTCCGACCACCACCCGCACTTGTTACTGTTCACAGTCAGAAGAGTACAATTTCCAGTTTAGTGTATTACTATGGGCGAAAATAAATACACGTATATATTTACTAAGGAGGAGCATAATCTTATTCAACGGTTTCTTGCCTCCCAGTTGAATCCTCCTCAAACCAACTCAGCACATCCGGGTAAGTTTTCTAGCCTCGACTCATCGTGGGTAATCGATTCTGGAGCCACAAATCACATGACTGGGAATCGGGGTATTTTCTCTAGTCGTCAAAATGATTCCCATGCACCGGTACGTCTTACCGATGGATCTTCATGTCCCGTTCTCGGCATAGGATCCATAAGCAATTCGGAAAACCTAAAACTGTCTTCTATCCTATTTGTTCCTAAATTTCCTACCAGTCTTTGTTCAGTGAGTCAGATTACCAAACAAAACAACTGTTCTGTGACCTTTTACCCAACTCACTGCGTTTTTCATGAACTAGGAACAAACCGGGTAATTGGAACAGGTTTTGAATCGGGAGGCCTCTACCGCTTAACCTTCCCGTCACGTCCTACAACGTGCCCTACAGCGAATGCTTGTGCTTCAGTCAAGGAGGACCACTGTCGGTTAGGTCATCCCTCCACAGCGGTTCTGAGGCAAATGTGACCAGATTTACCGCTTTCATCTTTTAATTTTCATTGTGAATCGTGCCAACTTGGTAAACATACCAGGCGTCCCTATCCCCCTAGAGTGTCTAATCGAGTCAGTTGTTGCTTTGAACTTTTGCATTCCGATGTATGGGGTCCTTGCCCTACCAAATCTACGTTGGGTTTTGAATATTTTATTACCTTTATTGATGACTATTCTCGCACTACTTGGGTTTATTTGTTGAAATCTCGTAGTGAGGTATTTTCCATATTTCGAGAATTTAATGCTTATGTTCAAAACCAATTTAAAACCACCATTAAAACTTTACGATCTGATAACGCTAAAGAATATTTTTCCACCGATTTTTCTTCATACTTAAAAACCAACGGCATTATTCATAAATCATCGTGTGCGTATACATCTCAACAAAATGGTGTGTCCGAACGCAAAAATCGTCACATATTGGATGTTGCTCGCACAATCGTGATCCAATCACGTGTTCCTCATCGTTTTTGGGGAGATGCCGTTCTCACTGCCACATATCTGATCAACCACATGCCCACACCCGTTCTTCATGGTAAAACACCGTTTTCTGCACTATTTCCCAACGGTGATCCATTTCCTCTCGCACCTAAAGTATTCGGTTGCATCACCTATGTTCATGACCATAGTCCGAAAACCATCAAACTTGATCCCCGAGCCATTCGTTGTGTCTTTCTTGGTTACTCACGGGTTCAAAAAGGCTATCGATGCTATAGCCCATCACTTCACCGATACTTTACTTGTGCCGATGTCACTTTTCATGAGTATCCTTACTTTCCCGAGTGTTCCACTCATGTTTCTTTCTTGGTTACTCACGGGTTCAAAAAGGCTATCGATGCTATAGCCCATCACTTCACCGATACTTTACTTGTGCCGATGTCACTTTTCATGAGTATCCTTACTTTCCCGAGTGTTCCACTCCTGTTTCTGACCCGTTTCCCGACCTCGATATACCCACATCTCCCTACCTCCCAACCATTCCTGTGTCGATTCCCTCTACCGATCTCTGCTGATTCTGACCCACCGACAGAACCTCCGCCACTACTTTTCACATATGCTAGGCGAGGTAAGGGTCAAATATCAGAGACACTTGATTCACATTCAGGCTGCAACCCCGAAATACCCTCAGATCTTCCGTCTGCATCCGAACAATCTACACCTCTCATTGATACATCCTTACCTGATCCGACACTGTTACCTGACACTACCCATGATACACCTGTTTATGATCCTCCTGGTGCACCACTACCCGATATACCTATTTTTTTCGCAAAGAACCCCGGAAATGCACTCGTTACCCGATTCAGGACTATGTTGCCTACACCCACCTATCTCCTGAATCTCATGCGTACACCACTACCCTTGATTCCTACCCGATTCCCAAAAATGTGACGAGCGCTCTCGCTCACCCAGGATGGCGACAGGCTACGGAAGATGAAATTGGGGCTCTAAAGTCCAATCATACATGGGATCTTGAAACACTTCCTAAAGGGAAGCGTATTGTTGGTTGTCGTTGGGTGTTTATGGTTAAACTACACCCGAACGGTTCCTTACACCGCTTAAAGGCTCGGTTGGTCGCAAAAGGGTATTCTCAGGCATATGGCATTGATTATGATGAAACCTTCTCGCCAGTTGCTAAAATGCCATCTGTCCTTATTTGTATCGCTCTTGCTGCCATTAATCATTGGCCGCTCTACCTGCTTGATGTCAAGAACGCCTTTCTTAATGGTGTTCTTGAGGAGGAGGTATATATGGAGCAGCCACCCGGGTTCGTTGTTGAGGAGGAGGCCTCGAAAGTTTACAGACTACGTCGTTCTCTATATGGTCTTAAACAATCTCCCAGGGCATGGTTTGGTCGATTCTCTAGTGTTATGGGACAGTTTGGGATGACTCGGAGTGCCTACGATCACTCTGTCTTCTTTAGACACCAGAAAGGAAAGAGGATTATCGTAGTTGTTTATGTGGATGACATTATAATCACAGGTGATGACGAGGTCGGGATCACCGAACTCAAGCAGTTTCTTCAGTCTCAGTTTCAGGTCAGCGACTTAGGTCGATTGAGGTATTTCCTTGGCATAGAAGTATCTCGCTCTCCACAAGGAATACTTCTCTCCCAACGAAAGTATGTCCTTGATATGTTGACTGAATGTGGCTTACTGGGTTGTAAACCTGTTGATACCCCAATGCTTCCTACAAAGAAACTCCTCCCAATGGAAGGAGATCCAATGAAAGATCCTGAGCGATACAGATGGTTGGTTGGTAAACTTAATTATTTAACCATCACACGACCAGATATCTCCTTTACTGTCAGTGTTCTGAGCCAATTTATGGCTGCACCATACACTGGTTATTGGGATGCTGCCCTTCGTGTCTTAAGATATCTTAAGACCTCACCTGGTTTGGGTATATTATACTCCGATCAGGGTAATTGTCGTGTGGGTGCCTTCACGGAAGAAGGAGATGGTCGGATATCAGGGTTCTCAGATGCAGATTGGGTAGGTTGTCCGATTTCTCGACGATCTACCACCGGATATTGTGTGTTTGTTGGAGGAAATCTTGTATCATGGAAGAGTAAGAAGCAACACACGGTTTCCCGGTCGAGTGCCGAATCGGAGTATAGAGCCATGGCAGATGTATCATCAGAGATGACATGTGTACGTCGTCTTCTCATAGAACTCGGGGTTGTTTCTAATGACTTGATGCGGTTATACTGTGATAGTCAATCAACCATTCACATAGCCAAGAATCAAGTATTTCATGAGAGGACAAAACATATTGAGGTCGACTACCACCTTATCAGAGATCGAGTAGTAGACACACAAACTGATCCTCCATCCATTCAACCAGTTCATGTGAAGACAAATTTTCAGTTAGCAGACATTCTAACTAAACCACTCCGGAAAGCTCAGATAGATTTTATTTGTAACAAGTTGGGCATGATTGACATCTATGCTCCAACTTGAGGAGGATTGTTAGTTGTATTTAGTTATAATTAGGGTTTTAGCCCATGTAGTTGGTTAAAGCCCATGGGCCTTTTATGGGTTGAAAGCTAGGGTTTGCTTGTATATAAATAGATGTAGTTCCCTTTGTATTTTTCACACATTCAAGTAATAAACATTATTTTCACTACAACACTCTTCTTCTTTACAGTGGCATATAATGGTGGTGGCTAGGTTTTGTGAATGAGAATGAAGATGGTGAAAGGGGGAAGCTGATATTATATTGGTGTTTTTAAATAAATGTGTAAAATTACAACATCACCCTCATGTGCATTGCAAATGACCCGACTTAACGAGAAAAACTAACTTGGTTAGGGCTAAAAGACAAACATTGTTAGATTTGGAAACAAAAAGGATGAAACAAATCAATTTTAAATATAAAGGATGATGAGTGAAATTTGTTACAAAAATAAATGACAATTCCTGTAATTTTGTCTTAAAGTTTGAGAGAATTCACATTTTGTCCATCAAATTTTGTGATTAGAGTTTTTATAACATAGGAAGTAGTGTAAACTGTTGTGAATGAAGAAAATAGAAAATGTAATAATATTTATGTAGATTTGAAAAGTTACTTTTCACTCTTGCTAATTATTTAATATTTTTTAAGTGACTATGAATAGATAAAGTGAAAAAGGTAATGTGAAAAGAGAAAGAAATGAGAATGCTATGAATGGTGAGGATCTATTTGAAAAGAACAAAAACAGAAGAATAGTTATTGAGCTGAACCTAGCTGTATCAATGTTTGTGAATATTTATTGCCGTTAACCTGGCCGCATTCATGTTTGATAACAGTTATTGAGTTGAACCTAGCCGCATCTCTGCTTGTGATTCTAAAACATAATTATTTCTGAAATCTTTCATAACCCTAATAAAACCGCGTTATAAACCCTCTAATAAACCCTATAAACACGTTTTTAGTCGAGTAAAACGTGTCCTGCAATTTGCAAATCAAGCTCATGGCAGTAAAAGATGAACAAATAATACCTACAGATTCGACCATCGATGACGACAACACGATAAGAACAGGTAAAAATCATAACGTACGTTTTTGTAATTCTTGTGAAACATTTTTGAAAACATTTTCTTGAAATGAACCTACAGGCACGTTATGGACCACGGTTGCGCATATTTTAACCGCGGTGATTGGCTCGGGTGTCCTGTCATTGTCTTGGAGCACGGCTAAACTCGGTTGGATCGGAGGACCTATTGCATTGATTTGTTTTGCGTTTGTAACGTATGTTTCCTCGTCACTTTTAGCGGATTGTTACAGGTCTCCGGATCCCGTTACTGGAACTAGAAACCGAACGTATATTGATGCTGTTCGAGTTATCCTAGGTACACAAATTTGATTCTTTTATTTTATGTCGGTTTGTTAGGATCACATACAAATAACGGGAATAATTATGGTAACACTAAAATAATTATTATCACTCTGCGTTTATACATTTTATGTAATGATAATAATAATAATAATAATAACAATTACTCTAATTAGTTGTATAGTAGGTTAATTTCATTTATACCAGATCCCACCACTATGTTCGTAAGTATTAAACAATGGTGTGTTTGACAGGCGAAAAACAGGCATGGGTATGCGGTATTGTTCAGTATGTGATTTTTTATGGAACTGCGGTTGCTTATGTGGTAACAACTGCGACTTGTTTGGGGTAGGTAGTTGTTATTAAGGATCTCAATATTTCATAATGCATGGATGGTGAGTTTAATTAAGGTTGTTGATAATTTATCATTATATATGCAGGGCAATTCAGAAAGACGATTGTTACCATAAACACGGACGGGATGCTGATTGCAATGAATTTGTGGGCAACTTTTATATGTTGTTATTTGGACTGGTACAAGTTTTTATGTCACAAATACCGGATTTCCAAAGCATGGTTTTGGTGTCGGTTGTTGCAGCCGTAACGTCGTTTATTTACTCTTCTATTGGTTTTGGGCTTGGCCTCGCTCAAGTGATCGGTACAAATTAATCTCTTAATATTAGTTCTATCCTCACTCGGAAATCGTGTGTAATATGTCCGAAGCTAATTTAGATCATTTGAAACTGCAGAAAATGGAAAGATTGCTGGGAACGTTACAGGAGTCCCGGCTGCTAGTGTTACAGATAAATTATTGCAAACTTTTCAAGCACTTGGAGACATAGCATTCTCATATCCATATGCTGTTATTCTTTTAGAAATTCAGGTTAATAATTAGTTAATTAGATAGTTTGTTCAAAGTCAGTTGCTTATAAGATAATGTTTTGGTGTATTAAAGGATACTGTGAAGTCACCACCAGCAGAAAACAAGGTTACAAAACGCGCTTCAGCAATTGCAACTTTTTTGACGGGTTTTTTCTACCTTGGATGTGGATGTTTCGGGTATGCTGCATTTGGGAATGACACTCCAGGAAACCTCTTGACCGGACCCGGGTTTTCTGAACCTTATTGGCTCATCGACTTTGCTAACGTCTGCATTATAATACATCTACTAGGAGGATATCAAGTAAACCTTCATTTCTTCACATACACAAAACAAGTCACATTTTGACTTTTAAGGTCAACTAATGACTTCCAAATTTGAAATTGATATGGTTTGACCTCATAAGTCAAACTGACAGACTTTTCATATCAAAGCTATAACTTTTCATATTGGAAAGGTTTCTACCTTTTGGCTTGACCTTACAAAGTCAAACTGTTAATTTTTCACTTTTAAAATTGAAATCAACATGGATTTTTTTATCTTTCTTGACCATTACTTTTAAACTTGATTAATGTTTTATTTGAATTTAACATAAGTAATGAAATCAAATCCTTTATATTTTAGTTGACTTTAAAAGTCACACCTGTAATATTAATACAACCCTTTTCGATTCAAACAACAGCTATACAGCCAGCCAATATTTGCATTTGTCGAGAAAGGGTTAACCGAAAAGTTCCTGGCCGACAACCAGTTTGCGAAAAGAAACCATGAACTGAAGCTGCCATTATTACCTGTTATTCGGTTCAACATGTTGAGACTATGTGTCAGAACAACATACGTTGCAACAACAATCGCAATCTCGGTGCTGTTCCCATTCTTCAATGAGATTACGGGTGCGACTGGTGCACTGAATCTATGGCCAGTAGCCATATACTTTCCAGTAGAGATGTACATTGTGCAAAAAAAGGTGAAAACTTGGAGCCGAAAATGGATCGCTCTCGAAATATTCAATGGTGTGTTAATGATACTGTCGCTGGTGGCTTTAGTCGCGTCGGTAGCTGGACTCATCGAAGCAAAGATGAAATAGTAAATTAAAGGCAGACTAGCATAAGCTAAATGCGGCAGGTGCTTTAGGCCTCTAAGAAAAGGCTTCAATTTTTGTGTTCGCTTCAGGCCTCGACAAACGTTGAGCTGACCTTGATTAAAGGAAATGTAAATTATAATTATGCATGGCTTATTTTATCTTGTAACCGTAGTTTCTATTATTTTTATCTTATAACTATAACAAACAATAGAGTTAAGCTTGTGATCCAACTATATACTAAAACAATTGAGTTTGCTGCCACTTGCTCCTTTCCTATTGAACGAATTTCTATCCTTCCTAAATTATCCATCACTTCTCTATTTTTCTTACAATTTAAATAAATCAAAAAGAAATTAGATTTCTAATATTTTTAATACTTAATTAATTCATTTAATTCAATATTCAATATCAATATATTAACGAAGTTTAGGATTTTTAGGATTCAATCCTTTCCACCTCATTATACCAGTTTCTTCATATTCAACCTAATTTAATCAACAAAATCAACCATCGCTATTAGTTGACAGTTCAATCGGACAATGATAAGAAAACTCAAGTCTTCATCTCAATCGTACAATCATTCTTCTGCATCCTACAAATTCAATTTACACCGTCTTAGGGCGATTTTGGTTAACCGGAATACGCGATTTCCATCTAAATTAGGGCGATTTTGGTTAACCGGAATACGCGATGGTTTGAAATAATCATTGATCTGATTACATCCCTCAAACGATTTCAGTAGATCCATGTTTATTCTTAATCAGATCTTCGGAGACGGTTGCACTATCCTCAATGTATTTTATTTTCCGGTAAGTATATTATATTGGTTAATATATTATGTTTAATTAAACTAGCTTAGTATTTTGTATTATTCGTTAAGGTATCTGTAATTATTTTACCTAGGTTAGTATTGGGTATTGGTAATCTTAATTGTTAATGTTAGTTAAATCTTATATACATAACATCAACTATGTTTCCTATGGTTAATACTTTCTGCTTATTACTTAATTCATACTTCATTATATGTGTCATTGCCGATTTCAATTTCATTTACATTATATTTCATTGTTAAATTTTCAATTTAATGTTATATTTTTTCTAATTTTAAGTTTTGTTCTTTCTTAATTTTTTAATTTTTTAATGTGTAATTAACTACAAATTACAATGATATTATTTTGATTTGTATTGATTAATATCATTAATAATACGTAACAACTTTTCAAATTCGAAATTTGAATTCTTAGTCAACTTAATTTTCAAATTTGAATTCGTAGTCAGCTATAACTTACTAGTTTTTATGATTTGGTTATAAATATATCCCTATCTACATTCTGCAAATTTTGGAAAGTTGTTAATCAGTTATTATAAAAATACAAATACAATTACAAATCCATAATGTATTATTTACTTTTACTAAATTTAGTAGTTATTTACTTTTACTAAATTTAGTAGTAGCTAAATCGTAGTACCAAAATAGTATTACCAAAAGAAGTTGATATCAATACTATTTTTTAAATCCATGATTGTATTCCGTCAATTAACTATATTTAGAGCTTTCCTTTTTTTTTTTGACAATTCAAAGTTTGTAACAAAGACTCTGTGTCTATATATCCTATAATCATAATGAAGACATATACACACTTCTCACTTTCTTGGTCTTCGTTTCATATTTTTTTCATTGTCAAGGTTTTTCATTTTCTTTCATACACATAAATATTTCTTTTCACTCATGTAAATGTTATTTACTGATTCTAGAATCTTTGCTTGAATTTTGTTTTTGTTACACAGCAATATGGAAGCATCAAACATTACCATGTTTAACGGTTTGGATGTTTCGAACAACGATTGTGTGTTGAAGGTTCGTATACTTAGACTGTGGCGTTTGAAGGACAACAATAAACCAGGAGAGGACTGGTCCATTGAAATGATTTTACAAGATGAGATGGTATGCAAACTATGCATACAATAATTGTTTATGTTTTTTATTTCTTTCTTATTATATAAAATTAATTGTTATAATGTTTGTCTTATTAATAACGTAGCAAGGTCATAGAATGCAGGCGTATGTAAGGAAAGCTTGCATACCGAAACATGATGTTTGGCTAGCTGAGAATCGATCATTGATTGTTCGAAAACCTTCCCTTGGTGCAAATCTGTCAACATACCGTTATGTTGACAGCCCACATAAGCTCTGTTTCACATCAGAAACTCGACTTTCGATTTGTGATGAGTTTAAAGGTCACATTTATGGATTGTCTTTTGCTACCTTTGATAATATCAAAAGCAAGAACGTAACTCATAATGGAACAATAGGTTTCCTCTTTTTCATCTTCTGAATAAATATAGTTTTAAATTCTATACATTAAATGACGACAGTTAAATAGGATCGTTTAATATATCTTTCATCCCTCATTATAAATTATTTCCCAGATGTAATCGGTCATGTCAGTAAGTTTTTTACCAATAAAAACTCATTCTTCCGAGAGTCACAACACCATAATCGAAGAACCATGGAATTTGCTGATTTGAGGTATTGTAAATAATATATATTCTCATGTATAATTAAATAATTAATATTTGTTAACTTCTAATTTTCGATGGATGGACCAGTGGCAATAAGATTTTTCTCACCTTATGGGATGACTATCTTAAACAATTTACCAAATACGTTGCTGACAACCCTAATGAGGAGTATCTCATTATCGTCCTCCAATTCGCACGAGTCAAGTACTATGGATGTATCATTATAAATTGAATATTTTATATTTTATCCTTAAAATTCTTAATAGTTAATAATTCTAATTTTACATACGTGTATATGATTTTGGCAGAAAATATATATGTTCAAAACTCCTATGGTAACGCTGTTTTAAGGTTGATGATCAATGATTACTTGTATGAAGTGATTGATTACAAGAAACGGTAATTTATTATAACTATTTAACTGCAATCTAATTTTATTACATGTATACATTGTTATTTATTTTAAACATCTTATGACTTAATTTTTTAAATAATAGGTTGCTTGAAATATCCTCTCAAGTCGATGTCGAAGTACCTAAACCGGTTGGTTCATCTATGCTGCTAACTGTTAAGGATGAGTTTTTGAAGAAGTATCCGTTCTATTCAATTAGTGATCTTTGTACCATTTTGGAGGTATATAACCATTTGTATTTATAAAAACTCATGTTCAGTTTTTTTTACTAAAAAGTTCATTATGTGTTATATTGTAGGCTAAAAACGTCATCATAATTGGTTAACGTTAAGGCAATAGTGGGTAACAAGGAATGGTACTATAATGGATATAAACGTTGTAGAAGTTACTTCTGTTTTTGTTGATGGAGTGAAGGTTTATGAATGTAAGAAATCAAGTTGTAATTCTCTAGGCGTAAACGCTGGACCAAGGTACTATTTTATAGATTTAAAATATATAATACTAATACTTTTTTATTTAATAATATTAAAGTTAAAAGGTGTTTTATAAGACTTTTTTAAATAATCCTCTTTATGTTACAGATTCCGTATTCCAATTCGTGTCCAAGATACAACCGGTGTTGTCTCGCTTACGTTGTTTGATCGTGATGCAAGACAGTTGTTTAATAAAGCTGCTAATGAATTTGTTACCAGTGATGTTGAGGTATGACTTTCTTAGATAATAAGTCAATTTATATTTTGTTATATCATCCATTATTTGTCAAAACTCCACATTTGTACACTGTTGACTTCAATATATTACTTTTGTGTTTATTATATTGTTTTTTTGTTCATTTTTTAAAAAAACATCAGTTTTCTAATATCTTATATACATAAAATAAAACGCAAACTACTTCTATCCGATTGAACCTGATTTTCAAATCGTTGACTTTTCTTTTGTTATAGTTTTGAAATCCCTTAAATGAATATTGATTTTGTTTAGTTACAATCATTTCCTTAATTGTTATGTTGAAGCTTGATCCGATGCACACGTTTTCGGAAGAACTCAATATTATATTAGAGAAAAAATTTGCGTTCATTGTTGAGGTTAGTGACTGCAATATCAGAAACTCGTATGACGTATACGGTGTCAGCAAGTTAACAAATGACGAGGATGTTCTTAATGATCTTGATAAACAGCTTGCTCATGGTCAGGTATGATTACTGTTTCCGTTTTTAGAACTACTCAAATGTACATAACCAAATTGTGTATTTATTTCATTTATAATATAATTAAATTTAACTTCATGTGCAGCCTAATGACAAACAGTCTTTAGTCTTTAACAGTTGGATCAACCTCTTGCCTGAAATCAACCGAAAAGGTAACACCTTTAACATAATTCTGGATTATTAATCAGTTTCTCTTAATATAATAATTTTATAAACCTAAACGCTTATACTAAAAACATGAATGATAAACTGATTCGTAGGAGTTGTTGACGCCTTCGTCCGACCACTTGACTCCTATTTCAAATTCTGAAGATGTAATTCCTGATCGTATTTCATCGCTTGATGGGAAGGATATTTCTTTACCAATGATTGTTGCTAAGGAATATTGATCAGAAAAACGGTTTATACAATGGAACAAGATTACAGGTTATTCAATGCGGTAGGCGTTTTATCGAAGTAAAGGTCATTTCGGGTACAAGCATTGGTCATCGCACTTACTTAACTCGAAGTACACTAACTCCTGCAGATAAAAAATTGCCATTCAAGTTGAAAAGAAGACAGTTCCCTATAGCGATTTGTTTTGCAATGACAATTAACAAAAGTCAAGGCCAATCCTTAGCAAGAGTTGGAATATATCTTCGCCATCCGGTGTTTACACATGGTCAGTTATATGTGGCTTTATCCAGAGTGAAGAGTAGAGCCGGAATTAAAATGCTTATCTTAGACAAGGAGGGTAAAGTTACAAATCAAACTACAAATGTGGTTTATAAGAAACTATTTAATAATATATGAAGTTGTTACTATTTATCGATGGAGTTATTGTAAAAATCGTTTTATTTTCCTTGGAAAGTTATCTTTAATAAAGATTTAATTTTGATACAAAAGATATTAATTGTATATTCTATTATCGTCGCAATATGTATGTATGAATTTTGTTTTTGACTTTCAAATTATCGTTTGATGTTACAAGATTTAATTATTTCCACCCGTGACGTTCACGGGTCAATAACCTAGTATTTTATTAAATTAATTTAAGACTTATGATGTTTCATTATTAAATTGATTCAAGACTTGTCATGAGTCGGTAATTATCAAAGTTAACCTTTAGTTCTGATGTTTTATTAAAGGGATAAATGGATAATTATGGTTTGGCCATTTGACCAATCAATTTACAAATACAAACAACATGGAAATTATGGTTTTATAATTTTATTTCAATAATAGCAGCCCTTCATGTGGCAAATTCTCGCTTATATTGCGTGAAAAACATAAAATTTCACGCCAAAAATTAAAAAGTAATGTTTTAATAGTTTGACAATTCAGGAGGAAAGGGTTTTCCCAAGATTTATTGGGTTTCTTCCTGAATTGATGGTTAGACATTATTGCCTAATGGAGATGGATATGATCGCGTGGTTCTGCTGGTGACATGATGATACTCCAGTGGTCCGTAAGTGATCCTAATTTGCCATTCAAAAAAAAAAATAGTTTGACAGTGTCCCAGCTTGAATATTTATGGGAACTAGGTGTCATAGCCGGCGCGATGCGCCGGCCTGATGTTATTGGTAGTCGTATACCGTATCAACCTGAGTGGAGCGGTTGCTAGTCGAAGTGAATTTGATCGATGATGGGTTACGACACTGAAAATAAATCGAAAGGACATTTTGTTGATTGTTAAATACAACAAAATAATATAACAAAAATTGCGCATTGTGGTGGCGAACACGATGCGAATTTGATGGGTATCGAGTTACGGTACCGAAAGTAAAGCAACAAAATAATTTTGTCTACACCACAGATACAACAAAGTAACATGTTTAAAACAAAAAGGAAAAAAACCTAAGGTGAACAAAAAACAACATAATCAACGAAAAAAACCCCCAAAATGTAGCACAAAATAAATCCGTATTACGACGACCTAATATGAGTTCAGTTGGTACTAACGCTAAAAAAGCTTACGCGTTGTGGTGACTGGTGGCGAACCAAGAGAAATTCATTTAACTCATGCGTTACAATGATGAACCAGAATTCGATAGATATAGACATTAGTTAATATTCTAAAAAAATATAACGTAAAAGAATAAAAAGCATATGAATCTTTAGAACCAAGTAACCAACAAGCTTGGGTCCATCAAAAAAAAAATCTATCATTCCTAAGCTAACAAAAGTCGAACGTGAGTTGCATTATAGTTGGAATTTAAGACTTAATAAATTACACCAAGCCATCACACCAACAATCAATCTTTGTTAATGGCTAGAAATAAATTCACTTAAAGGGAAAGTCAAATTGAGAGAAAACATTTGTGGCACCGACAAATCATTATTTATCTATATAGATAATTTCTCGCCTATAAAAATTTATTATATTTATAAATATACAATTTCAACTGAATTTTACATTACTAAGTTGTACAAACTGCAGTCATAGTTGTACTATATCCTTCTTAGTTAGAGTGGCATCAAAGGTTGTACAATCTGAAGCATAAGGTGTACCAAGTTTTAATTGGACCTTCAAACCTTCCACAGCTTCAACCACGTTTTTGCTACTCTCTTTCATCAAAACCAAACGCCGCTCCCACAAGTGAAATCTGTTTCTCTACCTTCACTAATGGGCGGTGGTGTGGTGTGGTGTTGCCGGGTTCCACTTGGGAACCCTAGGCGACGGCGCACAACGATGATCGTTGTTTGACCGGTGGCTGTTTGCTCCGACGTGGCGAGGCAAGATCCGGATGGTATGGTCAGGACTATGCAACTGTGATTTTGCAGCCATTTTCATTACCCAGTTGCATATCTGAGCCTCTGCAATTGGCTTTTGGTTATACTTTGTGCATGTACATATGTTGCTGCTTATGCTACAACAGCTTATGAATTGATGCATTTCCCTAATTAGGCTTTCGGTTTAAATGTTGGTGATGCCGGAGATGGTGGCCGTTGTCTGTTATGGGAAATTGTTATCATTGGCAGGTTCCGATTCGGAACTGTAGGCGGCCATGAAGTGCATGCTCTAATGAATATAAATCCTATCTTTTTTTGGGTGTTAAGGCTATGATAACGAGCCTTGGTTCATCCGAGCCACAATTTTATTAGCTATGTATTGGCTTTCTCACGATATTTTAGCTTTTATCTCAATGATGGTGCACGTAGGGTCATCTGAGAGGTGTTCGGATCTTCACTCAGATGTCTGTGTTGCTAATGAATGCAAATGCTATCTATTTTGGGTGACAAGGCTATGATGACGAACACCGGTTCAACCTTTCTTATTCGCTTTGATCATTTTTTAGGCTGTCTTATTTGCTATGTTAATCGATGACCGATTTCATGGTAAAGTATACATGGTGCCAAAACGTTCACATACAGATTGTATTGTTACAAAAGCGTTAAGTTGACAGGTTCATTTTAAGTGTCGTTGTGTATTTTTTTGGTTGGGAAATTTAATATTTATGTTGTTATTGGATGTTTTCATTTTCAATCACTACTAGAAAATTGGGCAATTGCCACCAAAATTTGCTACCAAAAAAAAATGTTGCAAATTTAGCGACCGATTTGGCATATTTGCTACCGAAAATGCGAATTACTTGACACGGTGGCTAAGCGGTCGGAGTTTTTGCAACCGTTAATATTCGGTGGCTAAGCGGTCGGAGTTTTTGCAACCGTTGGCTAGGCGGTCAGAGTTTTTGCAACCGTTGGCTAGGCGGTCGGAGTCGGAGTTTTTTTGCAACCGTTGGCTAGGCGGTCGGAGTTTTTGCAACCGTTGGCTAGGCGGTCGGAGTCGGAGTTTTTTTTTGCAACCGGTGACTAGGCGGTCGGAATTTTTTTTGCAATCGGGGGCTAGCGATCGGAAATTTTGCAACCGGTGACTAGGCGGTCGGAATCTTTTTTGCAACCGGTGGCTAGGCGGTAGGAAATTTTGCAACCGGTGATAAGCGGTCAGAGTTTTTTTAACCCTTTATTTTAAAAATTGATATGCTTCTACAAAAACAACTATAATCTTGATATGTTTCGGTTTATAAATAATGATTTATTAATGACTTAAAAATATATTGTGTGTATAATATCTGATATTGTGAAAGTTAAACGAGCCTAGTTGGTTATACGAGCCAGTCTTTGTGAAAGTTAAACGAGCTGATCTTGAGCCTAGTTGAGCTTGGTCTCGATTCAGCTCGGCTCGTTTCCACCCCTAAACAACACCAAAATCAAAAATATGGGGGCATTTTGTGTTGGTTGTCTTTATTCGATTAACCCTTTTGGAATTATTTAATTATTGGACCAATTAACAAAAAGCTTGAAACAAGCCGAGTCTTATAAAGCCCGAGCCTCAATTAAAGATCATTTAGTTAAAGCCCGAGCTTTTTTTTGGAAGATCGTTTGTGCTCGTAGAGCCTTAACAACCGTAGTGTAAAGCTCGAGTGTTAGAAAAGCGCTCAAAATGAGCCCTGCTCGAGCTCGAGTACGTCAAAAGCTAAGTCAGCAGCACCACTACTCTTGTCCAGAATCCAGACCTACTGGGGCAGTCTTTGACTTATCAGATTAGTTTACAATAATAGATCAGCTAAAAATAGATATCAGATAATATAATGCGACTCGAGCACGGGTGCCAATTGCTAAGGCCCGCACGCATAAAGGGAAAGTAACCAATACACTAGAGCAAAGGAATAATATAATAAAAAATAATATTACAGCATATTCATCGGTTATTATCATGTTCTCTGGTGAAATATTCTAACCTAATTGCCCCTAGCATCTGCTCCGACGATCATCTCCACCACTGCGTACATCAGCCGCGAAGCATCACTCGGTACCTCTCACTCCACCGATTAATTCGTCTGGTACGTTTATTTTCTCAGTCACTCACACAATACTATTTCGCAATTTCTTGCACAACAATCATTGATTGTTAGATTGACAGGTTAGATTATGAACGATTGTTAGCATTGAAGATTAGGTTATGAACGATTGTTAGCATTAACGATTAGATTATGAATATAGATATGCTTTGCACAACAATCATCGGTTAGATGGAGTTGTGTGTTGCTCATCTGCGATATCCATGATCCAGATCAGTCAAAGCTCTAATCTCTGGTTCATTTTGTTGAATTATGCCTTCTATTTGATTGTTGAATCAAATTTTGTGTATAATTGCTTTGTGTATTGATATTTGACCTAATTTTACTTTTAATTAATTGATCTGTAATTGAATTATTTAAGCTAAGTGTGAATTAAGATTTTGAATTCATTAGGTATTTAGCCAATTGATTTAGCGAAATAGTGTTACAGAATGTAGATATCTTGTAATTTTGCATAAACCATGGCGAAACACTTCTATCTTTGTTGAAAATTTGGAAATTATCGACATTAAACATATAATATCAATGTTTAGTGGTGAGGATGTAGCAGTAACAACAGAATACAAGTTGGCTTTGAATGCTTATAACATAATTTTATACATAATAACATTATTACATAAATATATATTTATAATATTAATTAAACTATATAAATAATAGGCTTGTTTAGGATCGCGAGCCATATTGAGCTCAATCAATGAAGCTTGGACTAAGTGTTCATGCTCGTTAAACAGGTGAATTTTTAGACTTGAGCTCGTTTACACTTGTTTAAGTCGAGCTTTTAGTAAGCCGATCTCAGGTAGCTCACGAGTGTCTTGGGTCGTTTTACTCCCTAATGGTAAGCACTTGAGTCCCTCTACTTAGTATTGTATAAGGCACGTAAAGAGAGTGTCACTAACCTTAGCTTTTTGCAAGTAATGCATATGCTTGTCTTTTGTTGATATTTGTAGTTTTGACAAGACAGGAACACTCACATTTGATGACCCGAAAATTCTTGCTTCTTGTCAACTCCCTAATCGAAGGTGGTTACTTTTTTTTCTCCATATACTAGGTTTGTAAACTAACAAACGAACAGTCGAACACGAACAAAGTATGTTCGTGTTCGTGTTCGTTTAACTTTAATCAAACAAACATCTGAACACGAATAGTACATGAATGGGATATTTTTGTCCGTGTCCGTTCATTAAGATAGTGAACAGGTTCGTGTGTTCGTGCTCGTTGTGTTTATTTAATTACATTATCAATGAATGGTTCGCGAATGTAAATGAATGAACATAAATGAGCTAAAACTAGTTAAAAGTAATGTGAAGAACAATGTGTTGGGGCTAAAAAGTTTTTATGTTCGTTCTTCAACTTAATGTCTGTTAGAGGAGACTGATAGCTGTTGGCACAAGATTTTCTAATTTCAGTTTTGGCCCGCTCGGCTTCCTGTGCAGCAACTTGTTTGGCTTCAATTGCAGCAGTAAAAAGTATATCTTCGTTGCGCCCCAAAAAATGTGGCCACAATAAGTTGTGAGTAGAAGTGTGAAGAAAAAAACAAAAACCAAACAGCATTTGTAACCGGAAAAAACCAAAAAGAAGTGTGAATTCGGTTTTCTGTTCCACAAATCTTGCTTAGTCGGATAAGCAAAAGCAAACCGAAATCAAACAGAGAAACAAAAAAATAACCTATTTAATCAGTGCGATAGACACATTTCCAATTTAGATCGATTCGGTTTTCAATTAGGACCAAAAGTATTCAAAACCGAATAGAATTAACCAATATCCAAATCATTTCTAATTTGGATCGGTTTAGTATGATTAAAAGAGTTCCGGTGCGAGCTCCACTCATTTAGATTTCAATTTCTAAAGCTTGAGCTCGGCTAGTGAAAAGTTTTTCATGCTCGGGCTCAGCTCATTTATTATTTATTTTATTAATATATTTTTATAGAATATAATAAATATTAATTAATTATCTTTATCATAACTTTATAAAAAATAAATATTACTATAAATTATAAATTTAATACAGTAATTTAAATATATATAGAGCTCATTTATTTAAATTTATATAAATAATAGCGAGCCCGGCTCGATTCGAGTTGTTAACAAGCCGATATCGAGTAGCTCACAAGCGACCCGACTCGTTTACACCCCTACAGGGTATATACAGGTGAAAGAATAGGGGGCTATGTGGCATACCACTCTCTGAGTAATAAGCTGCTAAAAAGGTTTAAAACATAGGAAAACATGTATCCCGAGGTACTAACCTTGGATAATTTTGAACGTTTATTATTAGTTTTACTGTTTGATGTTGTCATGACCATCAATTATCATGCATATAAGTCAGGTTGGTTTCACAACTTGGGCCCGCAGCAACACGCGGGTACGATTACTAGTTATAATATTAAAAGGAAAACATAAACAATAATGTATATTTTTATTAAGTTGATAGAAATTGTTAACTGATACATACCATTTGTAGATCACGGCTACCAGAAGTGCTTTCTACAAGATGGGGTCGTGCTGCTGTTAACACTGTTGTATTGCATCCTAATCAGGTGTCTAATCCTTCTTGAAACTACATTATTTTCAGTTCGATTAAGTATGGGACTTGACTGCAAATTCGTGCAGCTGTGAGCTGGTAGGCGATCTGTCATTTCATTTTCTTAACGTTTTTCAATTGTATGCTTAGGTTTTGAATTTCTGACACAAAAAACATGGGTTTAAACGGGTTCGGTTAGTTTTGTGTCAAACCTACCAAAAACATGTTTAGCTAAACGGCTAGGGTCCGGTCACACTGACTGGTTCATGCGGGTTGAAGAAACACCATTGATTTCTTTAACCTCTATACATTGGTTGTTTTGTAGATTGAAAAGTTAAAGATGTTTATCAAGGAGCTCTCAAGGAAAAGATAAAAGAGGAAAAGAATGTTAAATGGAATTATTGAAGAGTTGTGACTGAAAAGGAAAAAAGATAAGGCAGAGAAAGATTCTATACACAATATAATGACAGATTGAAGTGATGTTAGTAACTACGGAATGTTTTTTATATAATTTTGAAACATGGATAAATGCATATTTATAAAAATATGACTATTAGCATATTTAAATATAAAAATTGCTGAAACAAAATACATATATAAAAATATAATTTGGTCGCAGACCGCTCTTATGGTAGCAGGATTTGCGACCGTTCTAACAGTAGCAAAAGTTGCGACCGCTCTTATGGTAGCAGGATTTGCGACCGTTCTAACAGAGCAAAAGTTGCGACGACCGCTCTTTGATAGCAAGACTTGCGAATACTCTTTGGTAGCAAAAATTGGCTGATTTGCAACCGTTTTTATGGTAGCCAAATACAGTCGCAAATGTGTAGAAGCGGTTGCAAATCGGTCGCAATAGGGCTTTTGCGATGTGTGTTTTCAACATGGTCGCAACATGGTCGCAACATGGTCGCAACATGGTCGCAACATGGTCGCAACATGGTCGCAACATGGTCGCAACATGGTCGCAACATGGTCGCAACATGGTCGCAACAAGGCATTTGCTACCGTTTTGCGACCGGAAATGCTGTCGCAAAAACTCATTTTTCTAGTAGTGAATGTTGCGTGCCAGTTAATTATTTTTTTGTCATCAGCTAATTTTACATGGCAAATGACTAATTGTTGGATCAAAAGACAGGTCGGTATAACCACCAGCTAAACGGGGGTAAATGTTACAGTAGTGATTGTTTCGCGATCTTTATAGTCGATGATGTTGGTTGAGCCTTTGTGGGTTCGTGTTTTTGATGTCATCAATGCGTGATTGGGTTAAACGAGTGAACCAATTGGCTTAAGTGTGCTAATCTGTTGGGTTCAACAAAATATTGCGCTCTTTTAACTATTGGCGATGAAACATGGATATGATCTATGAAAGCTTGAATCAGGAAGTACATAATGGCTACTGATGGGGCGAATTACTAAGATCAATAAGAAGATTGATTCTGGTATGGATCTGACTATGTATGCTATTACAATTTTTTTATGAGATTAATTCTTGGCCTTCATTAGTTACAAATAATTGTTTAGAAAGATGGATTAGTGGGTTTAGATTGACCCATTCTTATACCCAGAGCATAGATTATAATTAAAAGTTAGAACAATTAGTTGTGTATGACTTTTCAATAAATATAGTAATTTGATAATTTTTTATTGGCAAGGAAAATGACTATTTATGTTCCTTTGGGTTTTGCAGAATACTTGGCAAGGTGAAATATGCTACTCTTGCTTATCTCTGAATTAGTTGATGTATTTGATTTATGGTATGTTTATTAATGAAAGTCCCTCACTTTTGGTAGAATATAGCCATTGTTTTGGTTTTTTTTTTGTTTGGTTAACGGTGTATTAACTATATTGGATTGTTTGGGCTTTTAAGTATACTTTGTATCAACTATATGCGATTGTTTGGGCTTCTAAGTATAATTGGTTACATACTTCATTTTATGGTTTGGGGTTGAATTCATTGACGTCATTGGAGATGCGTAATCAAAGCAAATACGTGATAAGATTGTATTTTCAGTTTCACAGCGCGGCGGCTCTAAATACTAGTATGTTACAATTACAAAGGTTTATGTGCATTTAGGGTTGCACCTCCTGCATTCTGATTTGTAACTACTACCTTCCTCATATAATTTATTGCTTTTATAGTTAGTGGGTTTTGTTTATGAGTGATTCACCTTTTAATATCCTTATGCGTGTCAACGGAGGTCATTGTTGTGTTAACACCTATTTACACGTCAACAAAATCACGTCCTCATCCCCCTTGCGACTCCAACACCATGGATATTTGCTATGAACCTCCTACTCTCATGACAATGAACATTATGAACATGTTTCTATCTTTTGTTTTCGTTAATCAATCGTTATGGATTTGGCATTAATAACTCCTAACCCCTTGACAAAAAAGGTCTTCTAGCCGTTGGGATTCTTGGTATACCATATCAGAACCTAATGAACAAGGTTGGCTGCTTTGAGTGTTAAATTACCAAATTTTGATTGCATGGTTCTGTTAGATTACAAAATTGGGATTTTTTTTTGCCTCTTTCAGTTAGGGCTTCTCTGCCTATAATCTCGAAAGTTACTTTCGTCTGATTTTCTACTATGTTGATGGTGATATCCACTGCCTTCACCTGTTTCTGCCTAATTGAAAGTATATCTCTTTATTGCATAATGAATCTTTATTAGTGCAAATTGATTATGATAAATAATTTAATTAATACGTTTTTCAATTGCAGTGGTTAGATAGTTGATGTCTACCTGGTGCTCTTGCAAATATTCTTCCTCAAAATATAAAGGTAAAGCAAAAAAATTACGACTTATGTAGTTTTAGTTCATTCATATAAAAAAAATTTCAATTCAGGTTGGATAGAAGCCACTTAAAGTTTTTAGCTTTCTTTTTTCAAGTTTTTTTATTTGTTTAAAGTTTTAGTTGGTATGAGTGTGCTTGGTAAATTTATATATGGACTTTGTAATTTTTTTTTCTAACTGAAATAAGTATAAACAATTGGATTATGGGATGACGGGTTGGGTCTAATGATCTTGCTAAGTAGACTTTGTAATTTAGTGAATTTTTGAACTTAACCTATTAGCAGTGTACTAGGACTTTGGAAGTAGCTTTTCATTTTACTACTGGCATATGGCAATCAAGGTTTGATTTTTCTTACCTTTTCTTATTTAACAAGCTTTATTATTAGTGTTTGTTTTAGCCTTTTTGTCACAGGCTGATGTTTCGAATCTGGATGCACATTCTGAGCACTAACTATGCATTTATACTGTGTGAGTTGATATATATTTCTGTAACTTTATAAACTTTTTGCATTAAATTTGGAAACTTTTGCATTTTGATTTCCGCTTTTGCACATGAGGTTTAGGGTTTTGAAAGGAGTTTACTAATTTAGTTCTGTGTTTTGAAGAGATTTGGACCAAAAGGCAAACGGACATAGGTCACAGAACTATGCTAAAGGTTGGATTTTTGCTTATTGTATCGTCTATCAAGTTGTTTGGAAGTTTTTGTTAACAGTGTTAAGTTGTTTTCTTAGACAAAAGTTACAATTTGCTGTTGGTGTTATATATACATATTACATGTCTGTCAATATATTGCCTAAACTTTGGTGTTATCTGAGTTTTTGATTAATGGTTGTTTAATGCCTTTGTATCCTGGAAACAACTCATAAACATCATTATTTAAACTGTTAAATTTCGCCATTTTAGTTTGTTATGTGTAAAGTTAATGACCACATGCAATCCTTTTCAGGTGTTGTAATAGCGTTATCAAAGGCTTTGAAACATTTATTGGTTCAAGCTAGGGTGTTGTCTTGCCATCCATGGTACGTCTTCGATATTATATATTTGTTGTTTTTAATTTGTCTTTATATTATGCAATTTTTACATGTTTACTTGTCAAAGTCATTATATGCTGTAGTTGTAGGTATTTATTTCGTTTGGGTTGCTGTAGATTTTGAAGTGATTAACAAGTATGCATAACATATATTAGTATATAGCACATATACAAAGATAAAACCATGAAATATTAACTTCCATATAAAAATTAACTTTTCTCATTTAGACCAATTTAAAACTTCTAACCTGGCTTTATTTAGAAGTATATAGTTTGGAGTCACAAATTTTACATACGCGCGTTAAGATTAAGATTATAGGAGTATAAATTTACAATTCCACATGTTATTCACATTTAACATTTAAAGTTAAATTTTAAATGCATGTGTGTGTTAAATAACCGGGTTTCCAATGCAGGCTGATGCCAATAACGTTACTTTTACCGTATCATGAAGGTTCAATCATGCTGCAATACTCTCAAATTCTCAGTTGCATCAAGAAGATACATGTCAATGGGCCTATACAAGCCTTCAGACAACATTCCAATATGGGCCATATGTCCTGGTTGTAATGTTGCATTACCAGGTCAAAAGTGGGTACGGGCGAAACGGGTCGGGTTGCTTTGACCACCTAACATTCTTTTGTAATATGTTGTCAATGTAAATTGTTAAATCTTTATCTTTATTCATTTCGCATGCCGATTGTAATCTCAAAAGATGCTAAAAGTGGACATAGTTAAACAGTCCTGTAAGTGATGTATTCTATCAAAATAGTTTTTAACTCTTTTGCTACCCAGCCCCCGCAACGCGGGGTTAAAATACTAGTTATTTTATAATTTCACGATTGATTTTAAAAAATCACAATGTTTATTTGTTTCACTTTTAAAAAATCAAACTCTGGATTCGAAACAAAAAAGATAATTTTTAATAAACAAAAAATAAATAAAAACTATTAAATAACTTTTTTTAAACTAAGATTTTAGTTTTGAAATTCAAATTATATTATTAAAAACTATGAATCTTTATTAAAAAAGGTAATTACCTTGTCATCGAAAATTTGAGTTGTTTAAAAAAAATTAAAAACATATCTTTAAAAGTTTTAAAAATATATACTTGAGTATGCACGTCCAAACGTGAATGTATGCCACGTGGGCGTGGAATATTATTTATACGTTTTTTTAATTTTGACATAAAAGTTTTCAAATGGTTTTAGTAATTACATAAACATTTTAAAATATATGTAGAAAGATGTTCATAGGTTCGACCTAAATTGACCGGAACCGTTTAGACTACCTGCAAACCTACAAATTTCGTGTTGAGTTAATTTGTTTATTTGATTTCATGATTTTAGTTATTACGCTTCAATCATTTATTTATTTGTTTTTATGATTCTAGTTGTAAATTATGACGTGGGTTGAAACTTGAATGGTTGATACATATTCCTTCATTTGTGCATTTGTGGGGTAACCCTTTAGAATAATGGGAAAGTTGAATACTACATTTGTGTCACATATTCAACGAATTTCAAACTCTTTATCAAAAAGTTATAAAGCAAAGATGGGTTCTTTTCAAACCATCCGATTACAAATGGGGATACCTTTTTTCGTTTTCAGTCGTTGTCGAAAGCTAATAATAATTGAAAGATAAGAAAATAAGGCCCATGAAAATAAGTTGAATAATAATTACGGGTTGAATAGGACATCAACTCACCGAGTCGTTAATCAAAAGATACATAGATGTAATATTCAAATTAGTGTTGCTAACTTGTTTTTATTTCAAAGCATTACACAAAAAGGAAACAAAAGCACAAGGCATGACAAGAATGCACTTTTTCATGATCTTCCTGATTCTGAGTTTTGCTTACTATGCACTTTCGGGCTATCTTTTCTCAATTTTGACTTTCTTCCCACGGTTATGATGGCCTTGCCTCAATAGTATAACCGCACAACAAGTCGGGTCGAGCGACCACGGTCTCGGTGTGGGTGCGTTTACCCTTGATTAGGCCGGGATTTCAGCCTACCACCGGTAGCCTATTAGTCACACCTTGGACTTCCATTGTAAATGTTGGAGTAGGCTTTATCATGCTCATTTACATAATTGTCCCACTTTGTTACTGGAAATACGACACTTTTGACGCCCAAAAATGCCCAATTTTATGCTACAAGCTATTCACCCGAACTGGTCACGAATATAACACCACCAGCATCTTGACCCCACAACTTAACTTTAACATCGCCGAGTACAAAAGTTATAGCAAATTCTAAGTCCTTTGTTTGCACTTTTCATTGGGTCAGGGTTCGCCAGGTTCACTGCAACATTGACCCATGTTGCCTTATTTTACGGCTGGTAATAAAATTTCTACCTTTTTCCATAAATAGGGTAACAAACTTTTGTTACAGTTTTTCTGGTCAAAATTATGGGTTTTTCATATTCAAACGAGAATTTTATATATATATATATATATATATATATATATACACTCACACATTATCAAGTGCTAGTTTACTCACAAACATTTACTTTTCTTAAGTACAACCAATTGCTTTTAACCATGTGAGTAGGGACTTATAACTAACTTTTGATGTTGACATATTTTATTTTTATAATAATTTTTTTATACTTCTTTTCTTAAAATTCCGAATCATTATGAACTCTTATTTTCATTTACGTTTCAACATAAGTTTCGTTCAAACTAATCTAGGTAAATATTATATATTTTTTAACTTTTTGTTCGAAACCTAAAATTACTCTAAATTTGAATACAAAAGAAAATGTTTTTACGTACGCTTCGATATAAATTTGATTCGATACCGAGCTCATGCAATGCACGACCAAAACACGTATATCAGATATAATATATTTTGTTTTCTCCACGACAACTTAGTTTTTACAATAATAACCTTATTTCTACATACACTTTATACGCTTTGATATAAATTTATTAAACTCAAGCCACTGTAGCGAACAAACTTTATTAACCTTGTTTATATTAAAAATTGAAGGAAAAGAAATTCAACGGTCATTTGGTAAAGAGCCATAGTCAATTGTGTTGATTCGTATTTTTCTCTATTATTAAATTGATTCAAGACTTGTAATATTTCATTAAATTGATTAGTACGTTACACTAAATTGATTCAAGACTTTTGAGGTTTCATAAAATTATATTTAAGAATAGTTTCATCTAATTTAATATAACGTTTTTTTTTCTTTTTAAAACTACGATTGTTCTGTTGATACATTATTATCGTCTTGGTCTTTGTTTGGTTAATATTATAAGTTTAGGGGTTGAGTTTGTAATTATGTAAAGGTCATCCGTCTGCCTTGTAGGCGAATGGACCTTAGTTTTGTCCATACGCTTGATGTGTATGCCTAGTTTTGTCCATACAAAATTCCTATGACAAGTAATTTCAACAGATTTCAAACGAATTTCCAACAAACAAAAAAAGCTATAATTTTCCTACAATATTGCAACAGAATAGTAACAATAGGTTTTTCGTTGGAACTTGTTGCTAACTTTCCAACAAACTTCCAACAAAAAAAGTATTTATCAACTATTTCTTTTGTTTTTTTTATGCTTGTATAAACTAACCTCAAATGAAAAATAAACCAGAAAACAGCTTTTGTAGGAAAGTTGTTGGAAGTTTGCAACAATGTATATTTGTAGCAATTTTGTAAGAAAAGTTGTTAGAAAATGGTTGAAAACAATTTTTCAAGCATGTGTTTTTCTAACACCATATTTTGTTGGAAAATTGTTGGAAAGTGAGCTTTCTAACGGATTTCCTACGAAATCAGTTGTAGGAAAATGCCTAATTTTCTAGTAGTGGAAGGTGTATGCAAGGCCTGGCCACGAAGTGTATGTGTGTATGCGATTTGCGGTTCCAATCACCCTAACCGGGTGGGTTTGATAGGTCAATAGATCTATCATTGTAACCAAAGGCTTACACCAAGTTAATGATTATGATGTGTTTATATCGTAGCAAGTAAGTTTAAAATATAAAACATAGAATCTAACTATACTATTAAAACAAATGAGTTTAATTTAATATGGCTTCTTCTTATTGGTGGATTTTTAAACTTTCCATTTTTATCTACCACTTCTCTATTTTTGATGTGAATAAAAAAAATTCTAAAATAAATAAAAATACTAGACAATAAATTCTATTAAATGATTATTGATTATTAATATTAATTTGTATCATTTATATTATTCATTTTTCATTATTCATTATAACGTATTTTACCCTAAACGCAAATTAATTATCCTTTCTTTCACGCCTCCATCATGTTCTTCCACGGATCTCTACCTTCATTTTATTTATCCGGCAAATTGACATTCCACCGTCGATAAAGCTGTTCACCAGCCGGACGTTTAATCTACAGCAATTCGGCCTGCCCATGACTGTGTTAACAAACCATTAACGTTTCTAACGGTCACTTAAAGCATCAGGTATTATGCTGTGTATGTTGATTCACATGGAATTATATATATATATTTTTTTTGTGATTTCATGCACTAATTTAGGCTGTCCACCAGATGTTCAATCAAATGTCAGTTTGTTATTTTTAATTATTATTGCTTAATGTTTAATTGTTTAATTAATTAATTGATAAATAAATTATTTTAATTTTAGATTTATGAGATTTGACCGATTAATTGCAAGTAAACTTGAAATCCGTAATCAATTGCAAGTAAATTTCTCTATATTAGAAACAAATCAGCCATATGATTAATGATTACTTTGATTACGAAATTTCAAAATTATAATCAATTATGATATATACGTGGTATGAATGATTTTAACATAATCATTAAATCAACCATATGATTAGGGACATAATATTATCATAATGATTCTAATTTTTGGGATAGTAATAATAAAAAATAAAATCCATTATACAAGAAACAATTATCATATAGATTCTAAAATTATCATAAATCTACAACTCATATCAATTATGCAATTATTCAATTGATGATTAATTTATTAATGGTAATAAATAAAAAATAAATTAGTTACATATTTTTGTACATTACTATCTTTATGTTGTAAGTTGAAATAGGGTGTAGATTTAAACATATTAATTTTATTTATATTGTAATTATAATATAATAATATAATTTAACAACATTAAATTCAAATATTCCAAATTTCAAAATCCGTAATCAAAGACCTCCTAATTTTCATCCATATTTCAAGCTAATTCAAAATTCAAAATTTTATGATTTTTAATTAATTACATTTATACCTTCCTTTTTTATTCACCTATCCAAAAAATCAAGCATCTAATACTTATGTATAAATACTCCGACCTTAACACAATAATTCTCACACCATCACACCGGAAATAGCATAAACGAATTTGTTTCTTTGTAAGGTATATAGTTTGATCATGCTTATATAATTCATTTGTTATTTAGTTGTTCGGTTCAAAGTATAGTTGTTCAAAAATTAGTAGTTTGTTTATTTTTAATTTTTCACCACTAGGAAGATGGAGCCAACAAATATTACAATGTTGAACCAATTGGATGTGCTTAACAACGACTATGTCCTCAAGGTTCGTATTTTGAAACTATGGCGTCTCAAGGTTAATAACAAGTCCAAAGAAGGTTGGTCGATACATATGATTTTGCAAGACAAAATGGTGTTGTTACATATAAATAAATAGCATACTATAATCCGGACTTTTACTTTTATTCCAAATTACACATTCATTAATTTTAGTATATTATTCACACAATTTTGTGTTAATTATTGGACGATGAATGTTTTTATATTTATTGGTTAGGCTTTCACCGATTTTGTACTAATACACATTTATATGTTTTTCCGGTAAAGTTTACATTTGCTCACATAATTCAAATCTTTCATAATTGGTAATTTATTTATTATGTGATATTAATATTAATATGTAATTTTATCATTTCAGGTTATTGTCCCAAATTTGATATAATGGATTGATGATTTGTTGACAAGATGTCTTATTTTTCGATTAATGTTAATGTATATTTTTGTTATTATTCATGTAGTTTTTTTTTCACAATTCATGTAATTCAATTGATTATTATATAATCTGGAAATGAAATTTAATTGATCATTCTATAATACATTAAATTAGTTATAGTAAGATAATCAATCATATATTGTTGTTTTTCAAATTCTAATTAAATCACTAATGTCAACGCAATTTAAAACATTATTATACTTTCCAATATTATTGTATTTAATATTTTAAAATAATACACATTTAATATGACATTTTTGAAACCGATTTTCACCATTCAAATTTGGATTTTCACTATTTATGTGAAGTTTACAAAAATGTGTTATATAGTTTGACTTTCACCAGCTAATCAAAAACCGAAATTTAACGAATTTGACCATTTTACAAATTTTCAGTATTAATGCCTTAAATAAAAAAAATATTTTTAATAACCATTTCTAAATATTTCAAGTTATTATGATTTTAATATCAATTTCAACTAAATTTATTAATATATTTATTCCTAAATATCAAAAATAAAATGTAAAATAAAATGTACATTTATTTAATTCGGTTTTTATATAATACATTTAATTTATGGTTAATATTCATAACATACTTAAACCCTTATTTCTATTTTTTATATTTGACCATTTTTTAATTATGTCTAAATTTCAAGATTCACACCTTTAGTAAAACCCCCCATATTTTCTAATGGAATTTACAAAATAAATACAAAATTTTACAAATTGAATGTCAAAATTAATGTATAAAATAAACCCCATTTTAATATTACAAAAATAAAAAAAAAAATCATTTTTTTGAAGTTTATTTATTACAATACAACTGTACTAAATATTTTTTTTGAAGTTTACTAATAATATTTTTTATTCATAAAGTGAACTCTAGCATTGGATTTAAGAGCTCTAACCAAAAAAAGTTATTGAATGTTTATGATACAAAAGTTAAAATAAAAATTCTTTTAGAACAATATGTATATTTATTGATTACAATTTTTATATAATTATATGTTTTTGTTCATATACAAAACATGCATTTTTTCTTCATTCCAAATCTTATTAACAAACACTACAATTATAATTTGTCAAATTCTAGCAATATAATCTATTTGTAGTCGTCGTATCTCAAACTCAGCAAACATTATTTGACCAATTCTCATTGACATTTAAAAGATTTTGATACTTTCAGATCTTAGAAAAGTTTACATTTTTTTATTTGACAATTTTATAATTATGTCTAAATGTCAAGATACAGATGCCTAAAAATAACATCAACTGACTTTCTGAATTTTTGTACCTTAAGCATTTTGTTATTCCATCATTATTATCAAATTAACTCACTTTCTATTGTTACAATATTTTATAAAACAAAAAACCATTATTGTTGGAGTCAAAAACCAATACGTTTTCTATCAATAATAATTTATTTTATAAAATAAAAAACCATTATTGTTAGAGTCAAAAATTAATATTCGTTTTATATCAATAATAATCGTATTACCAAAATTATCGTGATATTAAATACAATTACTCAAAAAATTGATTCGTATTAATTAATTATTTATTTAGTAATTGTTACACTTTTAATTATGGTATCAAAATATATCAATACATTATTCCTAACTAGAAATAAAAAGTATTTGTAACTTTCAAATTATATTCGTTTAAATAAAATTAATTACAATTTTTCTTTAATAATCATCAACCATATTCATATACATCATCTACTAATTTATATTTTAACTCGTATTTTAATCACTATTTTTATTGTACAAAATGATAATACTTTTTTACCTAATATAAGTTTTGAATTCAAATTAATTCCTAAGTTGACAAACATTAATTTATATTAAATCTTATATTTTTAAACACCTAAAAATAATGCATAAATCGATTTTAACATAATTGTCAAACAAATAGTGGTTGCTAAAAATAAAACATGTTTTTTCCTTAATTTATACATTTTTCTCCGTAAATAACCATTAGTGAACATGAAATGTTTTCTTAGTTTATTCATATTATTCTCATAATGAAAAACAATTTTTAATTATTTCTATGTTTAAGTTTTAACAAGATTAAATTTCTATTTTCATCACCACAAAATTAGCATGTACGAAATATGACAAAAATTTAATCTCCCGAGTAGATACAATTTGTCTAAATGAATAAAACAATACAGCTACAGGAGCACAATCTATTAAAACAATATTATATTATAATTATTATATGTATTCAATAACTATTTAACATAAATTATCCACAAAGAAGTTATAAAAAAAATGGATTAGAAAGCTTTCCCTAATTTCCTAAATGATATATATTAGGAATCAACTATATGTCAACTATACTTGAATGAAAATTAATAAGTTATTGAATATTGATTAAAGCTTAATTTTGATGATCAATTAATTATAGTATTATGAAAGATTATATTTAGGTTTTAGATTGTCATAACAGTTTGTTTTGTAACATAAATTTAAAATATACTTATAAAAAGAAATGTTTTAGATATTGTTCATCTTTTAACATTGACGTGCAACAAATATTTAAATTGATGTGTAAATAAACACGGATACTATCTTAGAGTAATAAACATTACGTTATTGATGTGTAATAAATGTCTTAGATAAAGTTCATCTTTTGAATCAACATTGAGATAGAAGTTTTGTTGAATCAAAATTGAAAAATTGTTTGTTGATTTGGAGACTAGTTTCTTTGTTTGCTTATTATTGTACTCATGATATAAGTTATAAAATATTAATTTTTCATTATCTTTGTTAGTCTTTGTATGTTTTTGTATTTGATTCAAATAAGTTATAATGTCTTATTATTCATGTAAAATTATCATTTATATATAAATACAACATTTGCATTTCATTATTTATAAATACAACAACATCATTATAGATATACCAGATGATCTTTTGATTGGTGATTCACCCAATCATATTTCTGATCTGATTGATTTTGTATATCCAGCATTATTGAAAATTTTTAATGATATTTCATATTTTCAAAAAATGGCCATACTTGTACCTTTAGATGATGTTGTCCAAGACATTAATGACAAATTTTTGTCTTTGTTTTCCGAAGAAGAAGTAGAATATCTTAGTTATGATAGTATAGACAATAATAGTGTTGGTCCTTGTTTTGATCCAGCATTACACTCACAGGATTTTCTAAGTGGTTTAAAGATGTCCGGTATGCCTAATCATAGATTGATTCTAAAAGTTTGTGTGCCAATAATGTTACTAAGGAATAAAGATCAGAAGAACGGTTTATGAAACGGAGCCATATTAAAAGTAATTAACTTGGGGAGGCTTTTTATCGAAGCAAAGATTATTTCAAGTACTAACATTGGGTTTTACACTTATATAACTCGTAATGGTCTAACTTCTTCTAGGATAAGAAACTACCATTCAAGTTGAAACGAAGACAGTTTCCTGCTGCGGTTTGTTTTGTAATAACCATTAATAAAAGTCAAGGCCAATCACTAGCAAGTGATATACCTGCGATAACCGGACAACCGGTGTCTACACATGGTCAACTATATGTGGCTTTATCATCAGTGAAGAGTAGAGACGGTGTTAAAATGCTTATATTAGACAAGGAAGGTAAAGTTATAAATAATACTACAAGTGTGGTTTATAAGGAACTATTTACTAATTTATAATTATAAAATGGATGTTATTTTAGTTGAATGTTATGTTTTTACATGATTTATATATCAGTTAATGCTAGAAACGTGTGGATGTTACATGATTTATATTTTCCACCCGTGACGCCCACGGGTCAATAACCTAGTATTGCATATAAACATAAGATTGAATTGCATTAAATAAAGTGTGTACGTGATTGAGTATATTGCATGTTTCACCCGAAAAGCGTAAAAGTAGAAAGGGAATATGCAAACTCACATCGATTAAAGAGGCGATAACTAGTCTTAGGATCGAATTTGATTGAATGTGGTGGAGAATCTCAAAAGATTTACCTATTCTTATGAATGTATGATATATCAATAACGAGTTCAAGATTGTACATGCAACTAAGTGCAATAGGGATCTTAGGGATTCTATGATGAATTCAGGATTGTTCACAGTTCTTGGTTAAAAATGTGTTTAAAGTAATCAAGTTAATGTGTATGTTAATCATTTTAAAATTGTAAAAATGATTTATAAATGTACAAAGTACATAAATCAAACGTGTTTAGAGTTATTACTAAATAAGCGTCTCTTTTAAGCTTTCTTTGTTTTTTTATTGCGTGACTTTATTGTATTTAGGTTATCGTATTTTTCAAATTTGGAGAGCCCCGATATCTCACTCTGACCAAATTATGTTGTCTTAATCGGACTCACGCTACCTTCAGAGTTTGGCTTTGGCGTTCCCCCGGGAAACTATACCACCGACTGCTAGTTGATAGTCGTTATGCAATCACAAGAGCAAAACTCTTTGGCATAACACACGGTAGGACGAAAACCCGAGTGGACTGTGGGTTCGAACTGATAACTTTTACACTAGGCCTAGCTCAAATACTTCATTGTCAATATACACACAAAAGTGAAACAAGTGGGATTCGAACTTGGGTCTCCACTGAAGAACCTAAGCCTCCTACCACTAGGCCACACGTGGGGGATTTTTCCAGAACGACGCCTTTCGAAATAGTATTTATTTTTAATTTAATTAATTATCTAGTGTTTTGTCATAAAATATTTTACTAAAATGATTATACATATACATTTAAAAAGTTAATAATCAATCTTTCAAGGAATATTGGTTTTTAATGCTCTCAACTTTCACATGTTGGTTGATATCACTACCAACTTTCGATTTGTTACATACCACTCCCAAATTTCACTCTATTTGTTTCGGGCACTCACGAACTTAACGGACCCTAACTCCGTTAGATTTTTTTGCTGACGTGACATTGTTCTTACTGACATGACATTGTTCTTGCTGACGTGGACGTTTTTATAATTAGGTTGGCAAGCCTACATGGAAAATACACTTTATAGAAAATTCATAATTTCATCTCATCATTTCATCTTCTCTTCCAGATCCAAAAAACCCTAACAACCACCACCACCTACCTAGCCACCTCCATCTCCACCCCCACCACTCACCCACCCCTTTCCTTCAGCCACCACAAGTAAAACAACCGTCGTAGCACTGCCGTCTACTCTCGTGAAAAAAGTCTAGATTTCCCTAATCGTCTTTCCCACATTCTCTCCAGACTTACACCTAGTCATTCACCAGCGCATCACGTCACCTGAACGAGTGTTCCTAGGCCTGATTTCACAGCTCCAACCACCGCTGCCGCCACTCACACCCCACACTACCCATCTTTCTTCACCATAGACACAATCTATGGCAATTACAACCCAAAATCAAACCCTAATTTCCTGAATGAAGAACAAATCTGAAATCTCTACAAATTAGGTGGTGATCGGAAAAACGGGGGAAAGGGGAATATAGATAAAGGGCGACAAAAAAAAGGTAAAAGGGGCGCTTCAGATTGAAAATCATTGTGGATGTCAACAATGACGATGATTTGCTTGACTAACTTTGTCTCATTTTTGTCAAAAAAACTTATTCCATGGTTGTCTCACTGCCTGCTCTCATCACTCGCACACATCCTCCAACTTAGAGAGTAGATCAAGAGAGATGGAGAAAATAAATAGATGGTGACGGTGATTCAGGTGGTGGCGGTCGTTCAAATCGTGGTGCTGGTGGTGGTATGGTTGTTGATTAGGGTGAGGGTGGGGGGTAGAATATGGTTGGTTGTTGGATTTTTGGAATTCTAGAATTTGAAAAAGAATTACACATAAGCATGCCATGTAATTTAAAAAATAACATGCCAGCATCTCCACTAACGACGTTAGTTATCTGTTAGCGAGGGAGTGACAAAAACAAATAGGTTGAAAGTTGGGAGTGACGTATAACAAATCGAAAGTTGGGAGTGATATCGACCAATTGGTGAAAGTTAGGAGTATTAAAAACTAATACCCCATCTTTCAAATTAATTATTATGTTGTTATCTAATGGTTGAGTTATTCTACAAAAACGAGAAGTGTGAGATTTCATAATTAATTGACATTTGTTAGTTGAGACCAAATGAAAAAAATGTATAAAAGTAATTATACATATTTTCTCTCTCCATATTCAAGTCACATGTTAATTCTCCTATCATTTTAAACGTCTAAAATTATTTCATATGATATTTTTTCTTAAAAACAAATTCACCATAATAACAAGCCTTTTTTAATCTTTAATATAAGTATGATTTTGTTTTATAAAAATATAAAAAAAATTACGTCATTATGTCTTTTTGCTTACCATTATATCTTTCTGTTTGCTAT
The DNA here is from genome assembly GCF_021521415.1 of Bidens hawaiensis. Lineage (NCBI taxonomy): Eukaryota > Viridiplantae > Streptophyta > Magnoliopsida > Asterales > Asteraceae > Bidens > Bidens hawaiensis. Next base: position 271,075 of record NW_027492880.1, read on the forward strand.
TGTGTTATTTTTATCACTATGTCTTTAACCTCATCATTGTGTTTTTTTTAAATACCAATAACACCATTTTGTAATAACAATATGTAAATATAATGAAAAATACAAACAAATTATCTAATACATAAAACATAATGATGAATACATATTACACAACTACCTGAAACTTAAAACACAATGATGAATACATGTAACACAATGACCTCAAACGTAAGACACATTAGTATTTGGTGAATACATATAACACAATGACCTGAAACGTAAAACACAATGGAAACTACATATTACACAATGACTTGAACCTAATACACAATGAACATAATACTATATTTCTCAAATTAAGTGAATGACACATGTTAATTCTGAACAAAAGACAATGAACATATTACACAATGACTAAAAGACAATCATAAGTAGAAAGACAAATGTTGAGCACAAAGACACAATATCTTTGTTTTAATTTTTATCTTTAATACGAGTACCAATTGAAAAACACAGTGACCAAAATCTATAGCATAGAAAAACCCAATTAAAAACACAATAAACAACTAAATAACACAATACAAAAAAAACACTAATTTTTTTTATTTTTATATAACAATATGATATTCATATTAAAGATAAAAAAACACTTTTAATTATGGTGAATTTTTTTATAAAAAATGTCATATGAAAAAGTTATGAACGTTTTTAAGATGATAAGGAGATTGACATGTGACTTGCATGTGGAGAAAGAAAGTTATCATAAGTAAGTGATTACCTTAATATCATTCTCATCAATTTTTATTCATAAATTAATCTCCACCATCGAAATATAGGATCAATAAATTAGATTTCTTCTCATCATTCTCATTTTTGTTGTAATTTGTATTTTAACCTTATCAATTTATTTAGAAGTTGTTAATAAAATTAGATATCTAATAAAAGTTTTCATGAATTCCACTTCGTTTATATAATTATTAACAATTTATAAAGCCACATGTGCATGGACAGAAATCACAATTTGTCAAGAACCCTAATTCTAGAATTAGATTATCAATTGCTTGACATAGTGTAAGGCCCTGTTCCCGGTAGCCCTACTTTCGTGTTGGATTTACTCATAAACGCAGTTCTAAATATCAGAGTTAATTAAAACATTCGCGGAATATAAAAGCTTTCATAAAACATTTCATAACAAAACACCTCTTGTCTTAAAACAACATCTTGTCTTTCAAAATAAACAAAACATTAAACTTAAACGTCTTGAGTCTTCCGATGCCAGCCCCTTATTCAGTGCCACGTGTCTCCTCAAGCGAGATGCCTCATCCTACTCACCTGCGTGCATACTAAAAGTCAGCTACGCTGAGTGAGTTCTAGTTAATCACATAATCATACAATACCTTCTTACATTTCATACTTAACCTCTTAACTTTCTTACATACACACGTAAGTGCATATACTTTTCTTCTTACCTTCACACTTCCTTTACATACATAATTATACGTTTTAAAGAGCCTTTCGCCCTATAACCTCACAGATATTATAAGGGTCTGGTCCCTAACATCACAGATATTATAAGGGCCTGGTCCCTAACATCACAGATATTATAAGGGTCTGGTCCCTAACATCACAGATATTATAAGGGTCTGGTCCCTAACATCACAGATATTATTAGGGTCTGGTCCCTTTGTTTCGTGTAACTGTACCGTACATGTTCATACATACTTTCCTTGACAATACGTACAATCTCCGAAGAGCGTTCACGTACCATCATCATAACATACATACATTATGCATACCTCATATATTCATACATACATCATATCTTTCATCATACTTATCAATCATATCTTAACTACCACCTGACGGTTCATGCAATATCCGAAGAGCGTTCACGCACCGTCAAGCAATCATCATACATAGATCATATAGGGCATACACTTACCACTTAAGATAAGTGTATTAACTATCACATCAAGTATGCACACAGCCTCGAAAACATAACAAAGAAGTGGGGCTAGAAACTCACCTCAATGCGGTTGCGTTCACCGTTTACGGTTATTCCTTTCTTGAGCTATGCACGACTAACTGTATAATAATTATATGTTTTAGTAAACTATCACTATACATATCGCCTTTCTAGTTTAATCATTACCCTCAACGAACGGGGGTCCGGGGGCAGCGCCCCTGGCAGCGGGGTTCTAGGGGCGACAGCCCCTAGCGGGGTCCAAGGGGCAGAGCCCCTGGCTGGGGTTAATATGCTACTTAAAAGTTCAAGGGTTTATTTGTAATTAAATCATTCTTTTCTAAGTCCAGGGACTGTTCTGTCATTCTTTCAAAGTTCTAATTCGTCACTCAGTTCTTAACGAATGGGAATTCATAACGAATTAGCCATTATAGCGAATCTGCCTTTGTAACGAATCAGGCATCTTAACGAACTGGTCCTTATAGCGAATTGGACTTTAACGAACTGGTCCTTATAGCGAATTGGACCTTAACGAACTGATCTGGTCAACGAATGAACCCTATAACGAAGGGGGTTCATTCGTCCCTCCCTTAGCGAATGGCCTTAGCGAATGGCCTAGTTCGCCCTTATTTCCCTGACGAATGATATGCTAGTTCGCTAATCTTTCCTTAGCGAATCGGCTGGCGAATCACACCTACTTCGCTAATTACCCTTAGCGAATTAGGGTTAGGTCAGGGAATGTCAGAACATTCCCTGACATCGCTAACCTCGTACCAACCTTTTCCGGCGCCGCCTTTCCGGCGCCGTCATTGCCGGAAAGCCGCCGGAAAAACGCGATTTCGCCGGAAAAACGGGTTTTAGCTCGTTTTTCACCGTTTTTCGTCCCGTTCAATCCAGATCTGAGCTAGGGTGACTCCTAAGCTCATCATAGGTTCGGTTTATACCCGAATCCACCCGGATCTCGTGACTTAAACGGTTTAACGGTGTCGGCTCGTCGTTTCATGATTATATCTAACGGATTTAAGCTCAAACAATAAAATACTATCATTACCTCGGGTCGGTTCTTGGTTTCATTCTTGATATCGGTTTAGAGAGAGAGAGAACTAGAGAGAGAATCTTAAGTGTGTGTTTTGGGTGGTGTATGGAATGTGTGAGAATGAATTAAATGAGGGATTAATGGTTTATATAATTATGGATCATGGGCTTAGGCCCATGGTCCTTTCCTCTTTCTTTCATAATCCAAGTCCATAATCCATATCCATTTAACCCAACACTAGCCCAACTCGTGTTCTATTTCTCTAAACCGATAACGACCCACTATAAAATAGACGATATTTATTATATTAATAAAACCGAAATTAGGATGTTACACATAGGTCTTTGTTTATAGCTATGGATGAATTGAATGGTCAAAAGTCTTGAGTATTTGGTAAGTCAAAATTCGACTGTGCGGATGTTGTTGAAGTGAAATTGGACGTATGGAGATGTTTATGATGATGAATGAACCGTGTTTGGGTTTTATAGTCAGGTTATTTGTGACCAATTGATCAGAATCATATAGGTAGCGTTTGGTATAGAGTAATAAAGCAAAGAATATAATACCCCATTCATAAGTGGGTTTATGAATTATTACTTTGTTTATGCTAATAAAGTGGGTTTATTGTGAATTGATTAGCATCTTAAATTTGGAAGAATGCAAATTTATGTGTAATCAACTTGATTTAACCGTTGATTTGTTTCAGGTTGGGTATAAATTGGTGTATTGATCAATTGATCATTACATTGAAACCACAAATCGACCATGTTACTATAGCTCCATGTGTCTGGGAGTTGCCATGCGTATGAAGGACTACTGCCATGCGTATGAAGGACTACGCGCATGAAGTGATGGTGTATGCAGAGTTTATTCCGGTGCGGGCGTATGGGAAAATGCTAGGCGTACGAGATTCATTTTAAGTATGGGATTTTGGTAGAAATGGCCCCTCAGTTTGTATAAGCTTTAAAATCAAAGGGAAATTGAAAAGGGTAGTATTTGTGAATCCTTTCCGTTTATATTGTTGATCAAAATTGTTTACATAAACGCGATACCTGGAAAAAATAACGGCAAAACTTAACAGGAATTTCTTGGATGTTACAAAACACCTTCGATTTAGGTTTTAAACTTATAACCGTAGTATCCTAGGGCTTAATCATCATTCTTATATCATTAGAGCAGAAGACCAACTGTAACATTATAGAAATAGTAACCTTAAGTAATTATAATAAAAATATTAAATATAAATGAAATTCAAAATCTACTAAACACAAAACATGCATTATTTTAGGATAATGCAAGCAAAATGTTGTGCTTTTTACATGAAGGTGCAACAAAAATATCTTTAGTATATATTATAATGTATAATACAAGGACATGTTAACTAATACAACTAACTATTATATTATAATGTATTTATAGCAACACAACGATTGTTAAGTGATAGTTAGCGGTATGATTTTTCAGAGAATACCCAAGCCAAACTTTGAAGTTGGCGTTGGCCCGGTTAAAACAACATAGTCTGGTCAGAGTATCAACAAAGCTCTCCAATGTAAGAAGCACGATGACCTAAAAACACAAAAAAGTCAACGTTTTTAAAAAATACTAATTTCTAATTCAGTAACACTTCTTGTGGTTAATAGTTTATAAGCTGACAAATTTATCTTTTAGGCACAATCATCTACGAAGTTTGTGATTATTTAAAGAACGATTACAGTTGTGCCTCTTCATTACCCAAGATTTAGTTATCTAAAAGCTACAACTTTAAATACCTTTTATACGTTAATAATCTTTTGAAAGAAAAAAAATCCATAATAACAAAACATTATTCTTCTATTTATTTAATTTGATTATGGAATTGTTTATTAAGGATTTTACATTCAATTCAAATTAAATTTGAATATCTCCATCCTAATCTCAACATTACGCACATGGAATGATTGATCCAAATATAGAATGTTTGTTACCATCACTATTCTTATATTGTAACTGTATTATGATAGGCATTAATTTGCTTATTTGTATATATATCCTATTCATTGTTATCAACAGAATGTGTTTCTATATCATTGCAATTCTATATTTCTTATAATTACTATTACTTCTTTTTAGTCTAATTTAGTTGTTACGTGATCAACAACTTATTTACGTGTTTTCTATCGTATCGCACAAACATCTCTCTAGTTTTATTAGCTATAAAGAGTAGTAGTAATAATAATAATAATATACACGACTATCGATAAACATTAAAACGTGAGGAACTATTTCCATTTATGGCGGTTCATGCCATATCTATCATTTAACTTCTTCTTTCAACGTTATGTCGATCCAAAAACCAGAAAAGAGTTTTTGTACTTTATCACAAAAGTTAAAGTAGCTTTTAAAAATTTGACGACACGTGACATTAAGGACCCCAAGAATAATATTTAGGTAACGAATTATAAAGAAACCGACGTTATTAGTTCAGTAAAACATCGTCTTCAACACCAATCAAATTATTGGTGGAGATCATGGCAGTAGAAGTTGAACAAGTATATACAAATGATGATGACAAAATAATAAGAACAGGTAATTAAAGTTATTATTATTATGGGACTTGTGGTTATTACTTATTTGTTAGTGAAACCAGTCTGAAAAAATATTTGTTGATATTATTAACTTGCAGGCACGTTATGGTCCACGGTTGCGCATATTATTACCGCGGTGATTGGTTCGGGTGTATTGTCACTGGCTTGGAGCACGGCTCAGCTCGGTTGGATCGCAGGGCCGATTGCCTTGTTTAGTTTTGCATTTGTAACGTATGTTTCCTCGTGTCTTTTATCGGATTGTTACAGGTCTCCTGATTCGGTTACTGGAGCTAGAAACCGGTCGTTTACCGATGCTGTTCGAGTTATTCTAGGTACATAATTTGATTTTTTTTTTATTATATGTGCTGATTAGCATAAACGTACAAATAACTAGAATAATTATGCTACTGTAAATAATTATTATTATTATTATTATTTTACAGTTTTTGAACTAAGTATTTATTATTACTTTACTACATTTTTTTGTTTTCAAATTATGTTAGTTCAAAACTGTATAATAATAATTACTCTAGTTATTTGTATATTTGGTATATTAATTTTTATTTGTACCAGATATCACCCTTATGTTGGTAAGTACTAAATGGTGTGTTTTTCAGGCGAAAAACAAGCATGGGTATGCGGTTTTTTTCAGTATGTGAGTTTTTATGTAACTGGGATTGCTTATGTGATAACAACTTCGACTTGTATGAGGTAGTTAATTAGTTAGTTGGTTACTAATATGAGTTTTAGTATTTACATGTTTTCTTGATGAATGGTGAGTTTAAGGTTGTTCGTTGTTGATAATTCATCAGGGCGATTTTGAAAGCTAATTGTTACCATAAAGAAGGACGCAATGCGGATTGCGATTATGGTGGCAACTACTTTATGCTGTTGTTTGGACTAGTGCAGATTTTAATGTCACAGATTCCGGATTTCCACAGCATGGTTTTGGTGTCGGTCGTTGCAGCCACAATGTCGTTTTGTTACGCTTCTATTGGTTTTGGGCTTGGTGTTGCTCAAGTAATTGGTACAAATTTCTTTACTTAGGTGATGCTATACAAACACTAGCTCCAAAAATATATTGGTGTGTCTGTCGTATCATATGGGTCGTATGATGTGTCAAATTTGCACACAAGAGCATGTCATGTCATACATGTCGTATGATAGGACAAAAAATGTTCATACAGGCCGTATGATTTTGTTAGTTGTAACATCAGTCATTTATTTGTCAATCAACAAATCATACGAGCCTGTATGAATTGTCCCTAACACATTGTCTCCTGTCATACGGCCTGTATGGACCATTTTACTCTATGACATGTTGGTGACGTCTAGATAGTATGTCAGGGATGTTTGTATAGCTCCGGCCATTTATATTTCTATCCCCACTCTGGTTTTTAGTGTGTTTATTGGCATATTGAAAACGTATGATTATGTGAAAACCGCAGAAAATGGCAAGATTGCTTGGAGCATTACAGGAGTCCCGGGTGTTAGTGCAGTTCACAAGGTGTGGCTAACTTTTCAAGCACTTGGGGACATAGCGTTCGCATACCATACGCTCTTCTTCTTTTAGAAATTCAGGTGATTAATTAATCTTTGTTCAAGATTGGTTACTTTTAATTGTGTTATACACATGTATAAGATAATAATGTTTTTGGTGTATTAAAGGATACTGTGAGGTCACCACCAGCAGAAAACAAGGTTACGAAACGCGCTTCGGCAATCGCAATTCTTGTGACGAGTTTTTTCCACCTTGGATGTGGGTGTTTCGGGTATGCTGCATTTGGGAAAGATACACCGGGAAACCTCTTGACGGGATTCGGGTTTTATGAACCTTATTGGCTCGTCGCCTTTGCTAACGCGTGCATTATAGTACATCTAGTAGGAGGATATCAGGTAAACCTTCATTACTTCACATAAAATGACTTGCGGGTTGAAATTGATATCGGTTTAATTAAAAATCTATTGACAAATATTTCTCTTTTAAGCGATTTTCGGTCATTATAAAATTTGAAATGTCTAACTGCTGGTTTGACTTCAAAAGTCAAACTGACCTACCATCTGACTTTTCTGGTCAAAGCTATAGCTTTTCAGAATGAAATGATATGGGTTTGATAAAAAACATTCCTGACCAAAATTATTTTACACATATTACTTTATATTTAGGTTTGGTGTAGTCATCAAGATTCTTCTAAAAGACTACATAGTTCATCAAAACATGAATTTTCTACCCTTTGGTTTGACTTCAAAAGTCAAACTGTTAGTTCGTCATGAACAATCGAACTTTTCACCTCTAAATTGAATCAAAATGGAGTTTATTATCTTTCTTGACCATTACTTATAAGTTTAAATAATATTTTATTTGAGTTTAACAAAAGAAATCGAATCCTTATCTTTTAGTTGACCTTAAAAGTCAACATTGTGATATTTGTAAACAATGACTAACTCAACCTATTGGGAATTCAAACAACAGCTATACAGCCAGCCAGTATATGCAATTGCGGACAGATGGGCAACGGAAAAGTACCCCAACAAGCCAACTTCTGAAAAGATTCTATGAAATAAAGCTGCCATTATTACCAGTTTTTCGGTTCAACGTGTTCAGATTATGTTTCAGAACAGTATACGTGGCAACAACAACTGGAGTCGTGTTGGTGTTCCCATACTTCAATGAGGTTCTGGGTGTGTTAGGTGGATTGAATCTATGGCCACTGGCCATATATTTTCCAGTAGAGATGTATATTGTGCAAAAAAAGGTGGAAGCTTGGAGCCGGAAATGGGTGCTACTTAGGATATTCAGTGGTGTTTTGATGGTGGTATCGTTGGTGGCATTAGTCGGGTCAGTGGCTGGACTCATAGAAGCAAAGATGAAGTGGTGAAAATGCAATTATGCATGGCTTATTATTTTATCTTATGACTATAGTTTCTATTAGACTAATTATCAGAGTTACTTGAATACTTGAATGCAGTTCTACTATTTATTCCTCAGTTGGACATAATAATTAAGATACAATATAAATCAAGCAAAATATGAAGATGAGGATGATGTATCCACTAACACCTGCAAGAATGATTATTAATTTATTTATAGTTTTTTTTATTTTTTAAAAATAGTTATAATGTTACCAATTTCTTTATGTCATTCATGTTAATTGTCTATAAAAATAGGGTTATCGTGTTATGGTTCAATTTTGTTACTTTTGCACCATTTGATATTGTTCCTTGTGATCTTTGGACCTCCCCAATTTTCAAGTAAATCGGTTATAAATACTATATGATGTTAATCGATAACTTCTCACACTTGACCTGGGTTTATCCGTTGAAATAGAAATTAGAAACTTTTACGACTTTTCCTAATTTCACAACCTAATTTTTACTCGGTATTAAATGGAAAATAAAATATTTTCAATGCGACTTAGGAGGAGAATTTGACAAAAACGAATTCAAATTCAAATCCTTTGCCACCCAACACGCCCTTGTTTTCCGGTTGTCTTGCCCCCAAACATCCCAACAAAACGGGCATGAACATGCCAAGCGTATTCTCCGATGCCTAAATGACATCATTCGCAGCCTCCTTACCCAGGCCCGCTCACCACCAACTTTCTGGGTAGAAGCCCTCCACACCGCCACTTACCTACAAAACATCCTTCTGACCAAAAGACTAAACTTTTCCACCCCACACTTTGCCATTTACTTAAAGACACCCGACACACGACCATCTTCAGAACTGCATCCCAAATCTGTTAACCAACCACCGGCAAAATTATCATCGTTGTTTGGTTTGTTGTGATGCTCGTAGTCTCTCACATTGTAGAACACAAAGCCATAAATAATTATCTATGTAGCTCCTGTACATAAAATACAATTATTTAAGTACAAAATTAGTTCACTAACATTTTACCAACACTTTCTTCTTTCCACTTTATGCCGATCCAAAAACCACAAAAAAGTTATTGGATTTTAACACAAATTAAACTTCAAACGACATTTTAAGTAATCTAACCAAATGAGAGCCAATAGGAGCCAAGATTCTTGACACATTAGCTAAACAGTTGTATGTAGCACATGTCCAAGAATCTTTACAAGATACAATAAAAGGACCTGTTTAGTTTAGTTCAGTTCAGTTAAACGTAGGTCTGCGACACCAATCAAGTTCTTCGTGGAGCCGGCAGTAGAAGACCAATGTGTAGCTGCAGCTTCCGCCATTGATATTGACAACTCGATAAGAACGGGTAAAAATGATAACTTTTATGGAATTTTAGTGAAACCGGTCTGAAAAGATTTTGTTGAAACCTGCAGGCACGTTATGGACTAAGGTTGCACATATAATAACTGCGGTTATTGTTTCTGTTGTCTTGTCGCTGGCTTGGAGCACGGCTCAGCTCGGTTGGATTGGAGGACCGATTGCATTGCTTGGTTTTGCATTTGTAACACATGTTTCCTCGTTTCTTTTATCAGATTGTTACAGGTCTCCTCCTGATCCGGTTAGTGGAACTAAAAACCAATCTTATTCAGACGTTGTTCGAGCTATCCTAGGTACACAAATTTATTTTTTTATTATAACTATATGTTCATAATTAGTAAATAATAAGCCGAGCAGCTAAACGAGGTGTCCGGTCATTTCGAAACACATGTTGTGAGTATGGGAAACGACATGAAAGCAACCACCGAATATCAGGGAATGGTAGCCCAGACGCTTCAACTAAAACAAAAGAAAGAAGACTACGAATCCCTCATAGTGGACGGTGAACACGAAGAGGCCGCATTATTGCAACGACAACGACTTAAAAAAGTACACGAATATTATGGATATTAGTTTTTTATTTTTTTTTGTTAATGTTTCTTTTTTAATTTTAATGTATTTTTATTTAATTATATATAATTTAATGAGTTTTTATTTGTTTAGTTTAATTATTAAAAGAAAATAATAAAAAATGGTGACATGATACTGGAGGGAGCTATAACACTATTACACCCCAAAAACAAAATTCGACCCTTTACTGACTGGACGCCACATGTCGTAATTCGTCCAATTTGTAGCCCCTCCACTACACATAGCCTTATATCACACTCTCATGAATTAATAATCATTATCAATTTTTACATTTGATTTTGCCCAAAATAAATAGCGTATGCTTCTCTATTTCATTCATAATCATCCCTATGAGCCAGATCGAGTGGATTTTATGTTCGCACATGAGGGAATACATACAAAAGAAAATGAGGAAATACATGAAGAAAAGATAACTATAATCTTTATGCTTGCACATAACTACATAAGATGCTTATTTTTTTGTTCTAAAAAATTACAGCTCTAAAGCCAAAATTTGTATATTCTGTAACTAAAAGAGACTTCTGTCTATAGGCTTATGAGCTAACACTAACCTTAAAACAGTTAAAACTCATTCGGTGACATTACAACATGACAATATACACTCAATTTTAAAACTCTTAACATGTGCATACCTCATACAAAACTTAGCATCCCGATTCGAAAGGACTCCGTCTTCCTCTTTGAAACCCTAGACTTCGTGCTCCAATAGTTTTATAATCCCACACAATCTCACCAAGCATGTCTTGAGGCAAACACAGCCTTCCTTCTTTCACTGATCTTTGCAACTCACAAAACAACTTCAAATCCTGCAACTTTATATAATCCAGCAACACCTGTTCATGATCCGGGACCCACCTCCTCGGAAATGGGGTATAATCACACGGTGGAATCATATTCATACGCGAGAACCTAACCCCTTCAATCGCATCAGCAAGACCCAATCTCAACAAATCAGCATACTCTAGAGTCCTATTATCCATGCTCTGCCTAAGTGGACGGCTAAGATCGCATGATCCTTTCTTAAACACCTTAGCCCTTGATTTCATCTTATACCTAGCAGCATATAATTTAGCCACCGAGTTTCGAATAACATACGCGCAGAAACCAACAACCTTCTTTCTGTTATCTGCATACTGATACCAATCAGCCATTGTTTCAAGAAACTTATTCATCTGTGCATTCGTTTGTGCTTGACCACAATAAAGCATTGGAGTGCACGGTAATGGCTCGGGATCTTTATCCCCTTTAACAAACTTAAGCCGTCTAAACTGGCCTATGCATTGCTGCAAACTCGCAGTAACCGAAAGCAAAATCCCAACACTTTTTTGACTCACGATATGACCACCGCTTGACGCAAACCGAATAGTTGGATATATCACTCTTTGACCGATTACATGATCCAAAAACTGAACCCCTCTGCTTACATGTTCAATTTCGATCTTTGATTCATTTAACTTTAGCGCGTACTTATTCTCGCAAAACTCGATTATCAAATCCCTAATCTCCAACGCATCCTTTCTTGACCCTCTAATTCCTATCAAGAAATGACCACCGTAACGAATGTAATCCATCTTTTTGGATTTATCTTTCCGACCCCCGCGTACAAACTCGGGCCATGACGGCGTATGATTACCATGATCATTAATGACAAAACTATCATTGCATGTAGAACAAAATTCTTGGATTTTGTCCTCCATCATGTGATCTAACTCATTAAGATAAATATTAGCAAGTAAAGGACTTAATATTCCACAATAACCATAATTAGGTACCTTTGCAGCCTCCACAGGTGCAAAATCATAAAATGTTCTTAGCCAATACGGGTCGGGTTTCGCCTCGTTTTCATCAAGAACTTTCTTCCTCTTCAAACCCTTTTTCTTGTTTCTTTTCCTCTTAATCTTTTCATCATCAAGCCCGACTTTGACGCTCCTTTTAACCCGGATTTGATCAAAACCAATACTTTCTGATCCGTAACACCTTTTTCAACAAACTCGATCAGCAAATTGGCATCTAAACTATCAAACATTTCGGTTAAATCGCCTTTCAAGAACCAAACATACCCTGCAAAATTACTCCGAATCGTTCAAATCACCGTATGCGCGTTCCTTTTCGGGCGAAAGGCGTGCGATTTGGGGAAAACCCCGCCTCAAAGACCGGCTCGAGAATCATCAAAAGCAATTCTTGGACCACAAAATCTTGAAACGGAGGGTCATTGGATGTCGAAATCATCCGAAGCTTTCGATTTGAGAGCTTTGAAACATGGGTTTTATCGTTAGGGTTTTGAATGTAAGGCTTGGTTTTCATGTTCCATTGAAACTGACCTTGTAAGACGGCGTTTCGAAGGGAAAGGAGGTTGGTGAGGACGTGGGACTGGACAGCGTGTCTGGCTGGGTATGAGCCGGTGAAGCGGGCGCAGGTGCGTTGGTACGCTAGGACTCATAGGTCGAGTTTGGAGATGAAACCGGTGAGGTTGGAGAAGTGGGTTTGGCTTCGGGTTGTGAAGGTTTTGATCCATAAATCGGAGAGGACTTGAAATGGGGGGAGTGTGGGTCTTGTTTGGGTGGTTGTTGATGACGGTGGCGGTGGGGAGTAGAGAGGTGTGAGAAGGTGCAGGTAAGGTGTTTGAGTTTAGTCCTAAGAGACATTGGCTATGCACCGCGTTGCGGGGGCAGGGGGGAACTTTGTTTGATCGGTATGCCTTCTGAACTTGCTACTTGCAAACTTGATGAGCTTTAACAAATACCTCGTGCTTCAGTTGTCCTCGATGATTATTGATCACGTACCTTAAAGAATGCATGGCGGCTAATCACTTTCAATAGTAAACAAAGGCACGCCAAATCTGTTTCAATCACACAGCAAAACGTCTTCAAGAAAGCACTCATAAACATATAACCATACATTCAATCTATCAACTACAATAAAAACTAATAACAAAAAAAGGAAAAACATTAAAGAAAAAACATATTCTGGATTTCAATCCATAAAAATGACCCTAAACACATGTCTTGTTTTTTTCTAACAAATCGAACGATGTAATTATTGAAATTTTCAATTTCACTTATAAAGAACCTCGAAACCCAACATATTGGTTGCGCACCCAAAACTCCAACAGTCCCGAAAGCTAACCGTACACCACCTGAAGTGTGCGGTAATTAGAAGGTCCAATTTAGTTTTTTTAACGATCGATTTCAGAACTCCACGGTCAACTGTTTAAGTTTCGTGGCGGGTCTGTTGGCCTTATCTTTTACATAAAAAACAACTTTAAAACCATAAATAAACTGTAAACTACTACTGGATTGGATCAAACCTGGAAGTATTTTAGGATCTGTGTCTCCATGTGTAATGATTATGTCCTGGCCCGACCATCTGTCTCGTTTATTCCTTGAAGCAAACCACATCAGTTGTATCGTCTATCGGTGATGTGTTCACACAGTACCTAATGCAGAGGAGTTAGAAGTATTAATTTAAAACATATGTCGGCTGTATGTTTCGACTTACATGTAGTTGAATATGGTTTGTCAGCTAAAAGGAAGACCGTCATGTGAATACTCAAATATTACGCTGCACCTTAATTTGTTCATACATTTTAGTGTGATTTTATGCTAAACAATCAACCTTAGTCCCTAGCATAACCAAAAAATAAGTATATTATTTTTGTTTAATTGTAGGATTAGATGGCTCTAAAAAAAGAAGGCTGAAACTAAAATTATGATCATCAATCAATATTTTTTTTAGTTGAGAAATAACCAATATTTGTGAACATGAAGTTAAGTAATTAGATAATTGGAGTTTATCATAAAACTAAGGTTTAGGATGTGTAATGTAACCACCATTCTTGTTACTGATGTTGACTATTCTGAAGCTTGTTTTCTTCTACCCCGTCTTTCACATCTTGTGTAGCAGCAACATTTAAGTTTTTTTTTAAGAAAATCTCTTATCCCTTCATTTTATTATGCCCTTGAATCTACAAATCATGACTTTAACTGGTGATTCATAAATGATAATTTCTGTACAAGTTGTATTTAACAAAATTGATGTTTATGAAGATGATATTTCAACTCATCTTAAAAATCAGGACTGTACACATATTCATTATTATGGAAATCGATTTTGTTATGCACTTTTAACCGGTAAAAAAAATGAATGTGAATGGCGGTCAATGGTAAAATCTGAGTAAAAATACCTGATTACAAGGTGAAGGAAGATTAGCTGTAGAAGGAGAAGCACCACAAATCCTTGTCAATATGATATTGCACAGAAGAACCCTAGGTACCTCCTGTGTGTCTTGAGAACAGAGAAGGAAGATGAACATGACGGGTTTTTTCCACCTTGGATGTGGATATTTCGGGTATGCTGCATTTGATAATAATGACACACCAGGATACCTCTTGACAGGATTCAGGCTTTATCAACTGTACCGGTTTATCCCTTTATTACTACTTCACATGAAAAACTCACTCTTTGACTTTTGAGGTCAAAATAACAACTTCCAAGTTCAAACTGATATAGGGTTCACCTAAAAAGTAACTGTGGATTTGTCAAGAGCAATCTTATCTTTCATGTCAAAACCGCATTTTCCATTATCAAAATCAACATGGGTTTGTTTATCAACTTTAGACTTTTTATTAGAGGTTTTACGTTGTCTTTTAACAAAGGTAATCAAGTCTCTATCTTCTAACTGACCTTAAAAGTAAAAAATTTGTGTTATTTGTAAACCTAGCGCAACCCTTTTTGATTCAAACAACAGCTATAGAAGTTCACCAGTTTCTGAATGGACACCATGAATTGAGGTTGCCATTATTGCCAGTTTTTCGATTCGACGTGTTCAGACTTATCTTTCAGAATAGTGAACACTATGTTTCAGAACAGCATACGTTTCAACCACCACCGGAATCGTGTTGGTGATCCCATATTTCAACGAGAATCTGTGTGTGTTAGGTGCACTAAATCTATGACCATTGGCTATCTATTTTCCAGTAGAGATGTATATTGTGCAAAGAAATGTGGAAGGTTGGAGCCGAAAATGGGTGGTGCTTCAAATATTCAGTGGTGTTTTGCTGGTGGTATCGGTGGTGGCCTTAGTCGGGTTGATAGCTGGGCTCATCAAAGCAGTGACGAAATAGTAAAAATGTAATTATGCACGGTTTATTTATCTTATAACTACAGTTTCTACCAGACTAGTTATCAGATTTACTTGAATGTAGTACTTCTATCTGTTTCTCACTCTGACATGACAATTAATTAAGATAAAATATAAATCAAGCAAAATAAGATGACGAAGATGATGTATCTGCCAACACCTGCAAGTATCAACCATAATTTTAGAAAATATTTTTAATAGATTTTCTTTTTAAGAAAAAATATTATAATGTTACCTCAAGCTGTTCTTCAGTGAATGAATTTTTCTGGACACTCCACGTGTCTGCGTGGGTCCGACGAAACTCTGCAACTGCTTTTGTAACGGTTGATTTAACAGGTGATGGCTCGCCAACAAAACGCGCCAGTAAGGTAGCATGCTCAGGCAACCAACTAAAACAAAACAAATTAAATTTTAAAACTTTTTTTACAGAAATATTATACAATAGCCTGTTAAAAGAGGGTACCTGGGCATATCATAAGGAACCGATAACACACAAGCAGCAAGAGCAAGAACGCGACCATGTATGGAAGCAATAGATGAACCGCCACTCGAGCTTCTGCAATTTACAATAACAATTAAAACATAAATACATTTTGAAACAAAAAAAGTAATAAAAATGAGCTTAAAAAGCGGAAAAACCTTTGTCTTCTTCTTTTTTGAAGCTTCATAGCCTCGGTGTAAGCTCGGTCATGGAAGTCCTTTGATAACTCTCCATCCTCACCTTTCATTAGGCCTGCTAAAACCGCTGCTGCATGCTCCCTCACCTGTGTCAAAACAAATTATTTAATAATATGAATCACTCTGCTTTATAAAAAGAATTAGATCATCACAACAGATTTACAATACCTCCACTTGGTTATCTGTAAGTAGCTTCTCAACTGTTTTCCAGATTTTCTGTTTCTCATCATTGGAGAGTATGAATGTATGCCTGTGAAAATTAATAGTAGATAAATTTAGTAGAACATTTTTACTTTTAATACATATATTAGATGATGAAAGAAAAGAAGGGCGTACCTGTACATAAAGCTCCTTAGAAAAGTCAAAGTAGCAGATCGGGTCCGCCAGTTAGGATCTTCTGCTGAAGATAACAGAACTGATACTGCTTTTCTAAGATGATCGTCTCTGAATATTCTCCATTTCAACAACTCAAAAGCTGCTTTGGCCAACATTGATAAATCTTTATTCGACGTTTCCTTCAAAATAACAGATAAATCATTGTATATATATCTTTCATTACTCAACATATTTCATTGTTAGTAAATTAAGTAATTTAACATACCTGTAACGAGATCACGGGGTATAGAAATCCCACAAGAACATCAACTAGAACCGCAGATCTTCCAGACTTCATTAATGAGATAACAAAATGGAACAGCTACACATATAACAGACAAAACTTTAATATGCTTGTACGATTAAAACAATAAAATGAACCCGATATTATTATTCATTTACCGTTTCCATCCACTGGACATCATCTGGTGAGTTACTACCATCTGACCCCGAGAGTGTGTTTGTGTCTGCTAGATTTTCTAAGTTGTCGGAAGGATTTGCATTCTGAATTGCCACCACAAGTTCAGACGCACGTTCTTGTAAAAGTTTATCCCAACTATCTGCATTCTTTCCATTTGTAGTATTTTTCCCGTTCTCAAATGAATGATCTCTATTAATGGAGGCATGTAGTCGAATGTTTGAGCACAATACAGAAAGTGCAATTGCAATAGCTTCCCTAACCTGTTGACATATACCCAAGACTGTAAGCGCATATATAAGAATTTAAGAATATACGTAAATGAAATTTAGAGTTAGCCATTCAACTAATTTGGGTCAAATTTTTACTTCAAAACGGCGAACTTTTTTACTCAGAAGCATCAAAGTTCCAAATTCTTGATATGGAGTTAACCGTTTTCAAAATGTTCATATAAACCTAAAAGTTACTGACACATCAGCTGACCAGTCATCATTTTAATGAAATTTTTGAAGGTTGGTCATAATGTATACTGAGGTTTTCTGTGGTGTGCAAAACACAAAATAGAACAGTCAAAATTGCAAAAAAAGCTATCTAATTTTGATTAAATTTTTTATCTTAAATAGCCCACTTCTTCCCTCAAAAAAGTGTTTAAAGTTTCAAAATTAAAAAGTGTTTAAAGTTTCAACATTTTCAATATTAGATTAAATGGTTTCCATGCACCAAGTCAAAAAAAAAAGTCAACAAGATCAAGGTTACCTAATAATCAGCTATGAGCTATCACATCATCATTTAGACCAGATAACCAAATCACATGCCTTAAATCAGAACTTTTGAAAGCTGGTTACATTAGCTTACCTTCTTAAAAACTTTGATGGTTTTTCATGAAGTAAAGAAATTTGAACAAAGTTGGTTACATTTTTATAAATTAGTCCTACTGAAAATGAGTCTAAGTTGCAAGATATAACTATTTCCAGCTAAAATATACTCACATGGGCAGTAGGATGACTCATGTTATCCAGCAACTCCTGTAACAGTTTATAATGAAGCTGAATTTCTGATAAAGGCATCCTTGGGGGCGACACCTCAATCAAAGCAGCAGAAAGAAACGAGTAGCGTTTGGCAACAACCGTTGTGGTTACAGTTTGTGGCAATGGTTCAACCAAACAATCCAAAATCCGTTGTCTTAAAAGCGGTATCTTTATTCCATATTTACCCTTACCAGTAACTGCATACCGTATACAAGCAGCCCACTCAGGAATCGACTCAACTGACGGTGCAAGAAGAATATTCTGCAATTGCGCCTTCATCCAACTATCCCATGCTTCAACAAGCCCAACAACATCAGCGTGCAACAAGCCCGCAAAAGCTTCAGCGGCAACACACTGTTTTGATCTCTCTTTTGCGTTTACAAACTCATTTAAGGCGGTTTTCAGTGACAATAAAACCGGGACACCGCATTCTTGAACTAAACGTTTGAATATTCGTGCAAAACTTGAGTAAAACGTATCGGTTCCGAATAAAGAAATCCAAGTAGGTGTACGAGGCCATGAAGATGAAAAGTCAAAGTAGAAACGAGTGATTGACTTATCTGCTAAACTTTGAAATGAAGAATTTCCATGGCCGCCCCTGGAAGAGTTTTCATTGTCGCTAATAATATGGACATTGGAAAGGCTGTCAAAAGCGTCAGTAAAGAACCCTTCTTCTTGAAATATATTACTTAAAGTGCCCTCCAGAGATGATTTGGTGTCCTCTTGTAAATTTTCTGAAGCTGACAGTTTATATGGTGATTCTTTTAGTAGCATGTTTAGAGCTGAGATTGCTAGTATTCTTGTTTGTGGAAGTTGACTTTTCAAATTCTTTAGGAAATGACCTGAAACACACACACACGGGTTTATATATTTATTCCAACTTAATTCACAATTTATCCACATGAATCGAAAAACTAACCAGCAGCTTCGTTAAGAATCTTTGGTGACAAAGTTGGCTCATTTCTAGATGAAATAGCCAACAATAGTAGAACCCTGTTGGCCATTAAGTTATACCTAAATGAAACAATTAAACAAAATTCAGTACAGCGTTTATTAAGTGGTAAAATATGTATGTATAGAGATCATGAATCATCATAATTCATAAGTTATACCTCCAATGTAAATTGGTTGACTCAAAACTCATAGAACCTATCTCGGAAACCAAAGCTGCAAAGTCTATCCCAGATTGGCCCTCGGACTTCCGGAACATGTTTCTAGAGACCCCCGCAAAATAGATGTTGTATTTCACAAAAAGCTGTTGATTTTGACAAATAAACAATATAAATGTATAACATTAGCAGGTACAACGCATAAACATATGCTATGGAATCATATTTAAACATTTACCTCATTGATAGCTTTCTGGGATTTCAACGATTCATGCTGAGAACTACAAGAAAAAAAATGAAACCGAACGTCACATGAGTACTAAATTTAAAAACTATAACTTGAATTATGTTATGTACACTTGCCTCAAAAGGATTCCAAGAAGAAAAGATGAGAAAGATTTTGGTTCCTGTTTTTAAAGAAGCACGTAAGAAATTGAAAAAAGAAAAAAATATATAAAAGTTTACTCTGTAAAGTTTTTTAAAAATTAATATACCAAAGTGAGATGTTTTAGAACAGTTTGAGTTCCAAGAACCGCACATGAACCTAAAACCAAATATTCCGGTGAGCTCGGGGTTCTCAGATTCTCAGTGAGTGTAAGCACACACTTTCCAATTAAAGATGGCCACCGTTTGATCATTTTCACAAGTGATCGGCCAGCAAGCCTGAAAATCAATATACAATATAAAAGTATTAAAAAGACTTTGCACCAATTGACAAAATAAAATAAAGATTATTTATTTCTAACTCACGTGCGAACAGTATCATAGCTATGCACACATAGACTAAGAAGATCATCCAACAAAACATTCACATTTTCTGAAGGAGATACATTTTTACTTGTACGGTACAAGTGATATGATGATTGTGAAGTTCTCCATGTATTGTGCATGTATGCTTTGTCAATCAGTGCCCATCTTGGCCTAAAATGAAAAAAGCAAATCAATATTCAAAACCAAGAAAATATAAAATTCCATCTTTCAAAAAGTAAAGAGCTTTACCTTTTCTTTCCTTTAGTCTGAGATGGCACAATAAAGTTAACCGGAGGCTCCATAATTGCAACCGATTCTAACTTCCATGCTTGCCTATGGTTAGTCCACTCTTCATATTCAGAACTTCCTGTACAGCAAATTACCCAACAAATACTCAAAAATAGATAACAGATATTTAGTAGATAAAATATAATTACAGAAATATATTTACCATAGTTCCCCAAAGCCTCAATAACACGAATAAGAAGTAACAAAAGAATGCTGTCATCTGATTTTTTCTCAAGCAGGTATCTGAAATACAAGTGAGATAAATAATTATGATTGTAAAAATGATAATGAAAAAACGATAAATGGATAATGAAAAAACGATAGATGGTAAATTTGAAAACATAATTATTTACTTGGAGGCGATGTGGATAATATTAGCAGCTTTTTCACGCAATCCAGTGCTACCAACAATTGAACCCGTTGCTCCAGCGATTAGAAAGGGCGGATTTTCAACTTTCCCATTTTTAAAAGACGGTATAAAATCAGGCAAACATGACAAAACACCTTGTAATGAAGAATCAATCCGTAAAAGAGTCACTTTCAAGTGGTCTTTTTCATTTCCTGAAAACATAACATTGTTTTATAACTGTTTATTACTTTATTGCAACTTTAAGGAGTTATAATTTTACCTGGATCAGAGTGAATATTATCTTGACATATTTTCAGAAGCTCCTCTAAAGCTGATTCCAGATGCAGGTTTAACAGATCATTAGCAAATTGAATTTCTTCATCATTGGGGATATGCCAGTTGGGACCCATAAATGGCTCATCGTTTGAAAAATCTTTATTACTAATCCATTCCTCAAGCGGAGTCGATGAAGAATGGTTTGAAACAGACCTGTAAAGTCAAAAGTCAAAGAGTATGCGACTATAAAGTACTGTACTATTTACACATACACATTGTAATAGAATTTGATTTGATGTTCATGTAATTTATCATTACCTGTACTGATCAACAGGGTAATAGAGAACCAGACTTCCAAGTAAGGACCGAAGGACTTGATCACCAGCTATGTTAACCTGTCAAATTATGAAATTTGAAGGAAATTATTTAATGCAACTAATAAAAGAAACATAAATCCAAGATGTTCAACAAAACCTTCCAAGATGGAGATTCAAAGGCAGAATGTATAGCTTCTTTAAATTGATCTTTGTAATTAAGAAGTGAAGGACCCCCATAACTGATTGCAATTGACAACACCTTCAATTGATAATCAATTGATGTTTCTAGGGCCGGAGAAAGTGTAGCTCTTGCCTGAAAATATGTAATAAAGATATAACTTTGACAAAAGAAAGTCAAACATACCACATAGTATTAAGAGTTCCAAAAGAAACCTTGTTCGATGATTGGTTGGTGAAATTTCCACTTCCACCAAAACCCGTGAGTGGAATTTCTTTCAAAGATGATATAACAGAAGACAAAAGAGGTTCAACAAGATGATTAACTGCCAATTCTGGATTTGAATGAATGCAAGCACAACATAACAGCCCAACTTCAGCAATAGCTCCAGGTAGAATATTTGTTTTCACGAACTTTGACACTTTTTTAATAGCCTGTTCGGTATAAATGAAAAATCTTACTATCTTGAATAAATAAAATATAAGACAATATAATAAATACCTGATTGTACAAGGATTTTGAAAGTCTTCCAAACAATATTTCCAACATGCAGAAATACTGAGGACCGTCTTCAACAAGGAATGTTCCAGATGTTGCAGGTGAATGAACATCTTCATTTCTGCAAGACATCATTTTTATAAGTTACCAAAAATAAGCAGGCAAAGGAGCAAAGTTTCAAACTAGAGGGGGCAGACATGTAAATCAGCCAGAATGGAAGTACTTACAAAACACTACTAGGTTCCAAGTGTTGTAACAATGAAAAAAGACGACAAAGAAACTCATCAAGCCATTCTGAGAACCGTTCTGCAGGCATGAATGACAAATTATCCGCATCATCATCCAATGTTCTCATCTGTAATTAACATTTCAATTAGATAAACTTTATTACCTATAAACAGATCTGCACAAATTTTAATAATTTAAATTAATATTTGTGATTACATTGGAAAATATGGAGGCAATGAGTTGCATGGTTGCTAGGGTTTTAGGTGGATCATTGGCATCCATCCCGAGCAACGCATTGGTCAAAGATATCATCAAAAGATCACTGAACATATTGGCATCATTAACATCATCAATTTCCATTGATGAAGCAGATAATGACATATAGAATAATGATCGCCCAGAAAACGCCACTGATGTGACAGCTGTCTTCAATTGATGTGTTGCTGTCATCTAACCAATTAAAAACCAGCAAGAGTGAGTGAAAATGAACCACTAGATATTACTCAAACTGCATACTTTGTCACTAACCGTTTCTAAAGCCATATGGAACCGAGACACCAAAAAGGGGAGAACCAATGAGGGCTCCACATAAGACAAAATAGACGTTGCAGCAGCAACTGTTTCAGAAAGATGCTCATTTTTGCTGTATTGACCACGGTCGATTAACTTCAAGACAGTAGTCACAAAAGATTCCCTTTCTGATTGTCCTAAACAGAATTCAATCTGTTTGTTGCTATCTGGGTCCCTGAATAACCAAATCATTATATAAAAAACTATATAATCAAGCGAAACACAAAAATAATAATATCGACTCACTCTTTTTCTCGTTGTAGACGTTTTCTGAATGTATAGACCAAGTGAAACAAAAATCTTTCTAGCGAGTAAGTCCAACGGCCGCCATTAGAAGGATGGTAGTATCTGTAAAAAGCATCCAAACATGTAAGCACACAAAAAACAGCTATAAATTTGATTGAAAATGCAAGTAACAAATTCTAGAAAACAAACTGTTCTAAGAGATTGACCAATTTGTCAAAGTGCTGCTGAGCCGAGCTACCAGGCCTTAATAAATAAACCTATACGGAATCATAAAAATAATATCTTTTAACAACCAGATACAAAATAGCAAGCATATTGTTAATTTTGCATCACTTGCATATTAATCTTACAGTTGATTTTGCCATTGCTTTTGCAGGAGTTTGTGATCTATTGGTAAACAAGAATCGTGTGTTTCTTGGGACATCAATAGAAAACGGGTATGATCCACCTCCACTTGCAACTGGCACCTGAAGTAATTTATACAAATGTTTACTGTATTTTATTTATTTAATTATATAAAATATCTGTTAAAAGTACCTCAAACATGTTGAGAAACCGACTGTAAATTTCAGGTAAAAGATCCTCCCAGTTTTTGACTTTGTAGTTCTTTATAACACGGGCTAAAATAGCTGCCCATTGACTGTTCCAAAACTGGCAGTTTGGTATAGAATCCCATTGAACAATACACTCGCTGATCCACTCACTGTCATGAAACGATCAAAGTAAGGTTATTAATTAGTTTCACTAACTAATAAAACAAGCATAAGTTATAGAAGTATAGATTACCGTGAATAGAAGTCCTCGTTATCCACGTTTGTAGGAAGGAAAAGTCTCACAAATCCCGAACCCTCAAAAGCTGGGTTATGCCATGGATTTTCAAGTAGAGATCTGAAACTCGGTTCCAATCAAATAATTAAGAAAAAAGATATATATAACAACTGATCGTTTTGAATTATTGCAATTATAAAAGATTCAAACTTTACCTAAATTCAGACCATATCTCATTAGCAGAACCTGGTGGGAAAAATCTTCTACATGATCGAACAAGCGACGTAACTGTTTCAAAATGCCTTTGTCTTATCCTCCATCCCTCCGGTCCTGTATTCCTGTGAACAGATTCATAATAAATATCAACAACTTGCTATCTTTTATTCATACAATTATAGTTTGTTTGAATCATATGATGGATGTGTTACCTCGTAAAGTGAGTTTGAACCAAAGTATCATAAAACGGACGCCAGTCAACTCTCAAAGTCAACTTTTTGCGAAAACTATTCAGCAACCTCACAAGAACATTTCCCCATCTCACCTAACCAAATAAACGTGATTCCGAATCCTACTTCAGTATCATAGTATAGATAACGGAATAATAAATTAAACATATTTTATTGACACAAAAGTATACCTGAGCATAAAGTTTATCCTGTGATGCATTAAACACTTGCAGTCCAAATTCCACTAGAGTAACAACATCTTCCAGTGATACATCACTTTTCGCCTTTATGAATCTACATGATTGATAATAACAATAAAAAAATAAAAATAAAAAAATAAAAAAAAAATATTATAATAATAATAATAAATAAATAAATATCTTGCTTGGAAAGATATTTATTCCCATCCACTGTTCTATCACAAAACAAACCAGCTACAATAATAATTGCAAGGGATATTCAATTCAATAATATATTAACTCAGGAATCAAATCACTCTAATAACATGTAACAAACTAACAAAATTCAATAATAATAATAATAACACGAGATAGTGGAAGCAGTTGCACTAGTTTAGGTATATGCCTATCCTCTAACAGAATATATTTGTACGAAGTTCAATTATTAAAAAATTAGGTTAACAGAAACAATAAATAAACCAATTATTATCCCCAAAATTGAAGTAATAGTTGACTTAGAAAGTCAAACAGACGACGATCGATGTTAATTGCATTGAAGTGATGAAGTAAGAGCAAATTATAACTCACAGGTCAATGACTGAGATCCATTTGAGAGTGGAGTAGACAGATTCCGGATCATCGGTGACGTAAGCATCTCTGACGGAAGATACGACGCCGGCGAATGATTGTTTCTCTTTGGTGGTTGCGGCGGCGACTGGTGGCGGAAGCCAGGCGTTGTATCGATGCATTTGTAACGCTGTGTGTGTGTGTGTAATTTGGGATTGAATGTATATGTATGTGTGTGTGTGTGTGTGTGTGTGTGTGGGGTTTATATATTATTTATATATATAGAGAGAGGGAGTGGTGTGTTTCTTTTTGGGCAAGACAAGACAGACAACG
Organism: Bidens hawaiensis; assembly: GCF_021521415.1. NCBI lineage: Eukaryota > Viridiplantae > Streptophyta > Magnoliopsida > Asterales > Asteraceae > Bidens > Bidens hawaiensis. The sequence continues at coordinate 296,192 of NW_027492880.1, forward strand.
GCGTGGTTGGCTGCGTAAAGAAGGAATGGGTGACCGGCAAAACAAGTCGGCTAGTGTCAAGTACTTGTTTGTTGATCTTGTGAAACTCATTACATGTAATTTAATTCCACTCTATGTATGTTACTTTATAATATCGGGAATGTAATGTCATATAATAAATCATATCTGATTATATATTTATCGGAATTATGTTGTATTTAATTATTTATATTTTATATATAGGTGTTAGATGCAGTATGAATAAAATTAGCGTACTAAATATATAAATAACTAGTGTAATTACAGTTTTAAATTATACTTATGTTACAAAACATAAAATAGTGTCATAATAATTATTTTAGTTTAAAGTCTATAGAGTAATAATATTTATACTAGTGTTAACATAATTATTCTGATTATTTGTATACTTCTCACGATAAAAGTTATTTATATTTTAACGATACACTTATATATTTCACAGTGAATTATTCATTATGTTTCGTTGATATTTAAGGAAGTGATATTTTGATAACCTGTTTGAGTTGAGAAAACCCGAGTACATATTCTAGATCACATGTTATATTCGATCACGTGGTTTTGTGTGGTAGAGATTAAAAGAGAAGAAAAAAAATTGATTTTTACTTTCTTATTACAAGGACAATGTAACTTTTTTTTTCACATGTGTAACAACTAGCTACAAAAATTTTTTATTACTATAATAACATATATTACATATAATCATCATCATCGTACTCAGTAAATCCCACCAGTAGCAAAGTTATGGTAGGGTCTGAGGAGGGTAAGATGTAGACAGTCTTACCTCTACCCAGTAGAATTAGAGGGGTTGCTTCCAGTGAGACCCCCGGCTCGATAGTAGTTTTGCATCAAGCCTTGGACATAAGGCACATAACACTCAACCATTGGGACACAGACTGATTGGTGCATGTACCCTTATCTTTCGGCCATCAACGCCACCACATGATGCCTGATTAACCTTCCGCCATTTTTAACGTTATTTTCACGATATTAGTAAAATAACGTCAAAATTAGTGCAATTTCACTTTTGCCCACACGTATATAAATTATATGCGCGCACCGCAGATAGGACGTTATATGTTACATATGTTTAATAAAAATAATGTTGATTACTACACCTGGGATCTGATAAAATTCCTCACACAAACATAATTTCTTACATGATCCTCCATATGTGTGTAGGGGTGTTCATCGGGTCAACCTGATCGGGTTTCGGGTTAATCGGGTCGGGTTAGTCGGGTTTTCCTTAGAAAAAAACCTAACCCGCAACCCGGCCCTATTAAGGTTCGGGTTAGTCGGGTTCGGGTTATTCGGGTGTCGGGTTAGTCGGGTCGGGTTAATCGGGTTAACCTTGTTTCTTTATAATTTTAAGTTATATTTTGTGTTTGTAACTTATAGGTTGCAAAATTTCTAATTCCACTCAATTTTCAATATTTTCTACAAGTAATTATCTTAATTACATATATAGGCTTGTTAATGAACGGACATGAACAAAGGTATGTCCGTGTTTTTTCATTTACTTTTAACCAACACGAACACTTAATCGAACATATACTTGTGTTTATGTCCGTTAGTTAAAAATTAAACATGTTCGTGTTCATTTGTTCGTTCATATAAAAGCTAAACGAATAGTTCACGAACATAATTAAACAAAGATAAACAAACAAACATAAGTGAACGCATTTAAATAAACACAAACAAATATAAAACATTTTAAGGTAATATAATTTCTAAATGCAAATAATATTTAATAATTTTCTGTTAATATGTAAACGAGCATGAACGGACTTAAAGAAACTAAAATGAACGATCATAAACGAACGTTCACGAACATAGATGAACGAGTGAAACATGTGTTTATGTTCATTCGTTTAGTTAAATGAACACAACATAAATGAACTTTCCACCAAATGGTTCATGAACAAACAAAATAATTAACTTATCTATAAAGCTTACATTAGGGCTTTTATAGTGGTTAATATTTCACCTTTTAATCATTGTATTTAAAGTTAAGTATCATCACTAATCGGATTAACCTGAAACCCGACTTTTTTTCCAAAAATGAACCCGAAACCCGACCCTATTAGCAATTCGGGTTAACCCGAATAATCCGATTAATACTTTTTGACCCTATTAACCCGACCCGAATTTGCTTATTCGCATCGGGCTAATCGTGTTCGGGTATTTTGGACACCCCTATGTGTGTGTTTACATTAAAAACAATGATTTTGTTGTGGGAAATCTCGATGAAAGGCAACTTCTCTATCCTTGGGATAGAGATAAGGTTTATCCTCATATCATCCTCCCAAAATCCAATTTAGTAGCTTTTGCTATAAGTATAATTTTACTGGGTAAGTTTGTTTTGTTTTTATTTTTTCAAATAAAAAGTAATAATGCACTATGTAGTATAAGCGTGTAGTTATATCATTTAAATAACGTGATTATCTTATTTCATACAGTGTGTGACTGAAATGGGTTTTGATTACATATTACACAATGCGATTTTACAATTTACAATGTGTGGTTATGTATGCAACATACTTGCATACATAAATCAACACACGTGCCTTGCTCGTAAAAGTCACGAACATACAAGTGTCAACTCCTCGCTCCCCATATTTTCTTCAAAAAAAATAAGTGTTTACCCATGTAAAGAGGATGATTTCCTTTGACAAATATAATAAAAACATAATCTTTATTGAACAAACACCTTACAAATACAAGCTAGAATCAAACATTACTGTGAAAGCATGAAACAATATTACAATGGTTATTGCAGATTACTCTAGCCTCATGTTGTAAAGGTGTTGATGAACCTGCAACCTACTGGTTGCGAAGAGATGAAAGCAGCAGAATTAGAAGCAGTGTCGAATGATTGGAGGTGTAAGAGTAGGCAAGAGAGATGTTAATTGTTGTGTGCTCAACTCTTGGGCAGCAATCCAATTAAATACCCAAGAAGAAGGGTCTGGTCAACAATGTGCACACAAAGATTTCTCAAAATAACCCAATTAGCCCCTCTAATACAACAACAGCTCATAACATGCCAAACAAAAGATAATCAACATTTATTAAAAAAGTTTGCTATAAACGATATATATATATATATATATTTATGTAAGAATAGAAATAAAACATATCATTATAATTGATTATTTTAACATGCCCCCTCAATTAAATGGTGTGAGAGGGTCAAATAGTTGCAATTTTTCACATAGGAGACTATGTTGTGAGATACCAAGACCTTTCGTAAACAGGTCTGCTGGTTGATCAGCTGTATGAATCTTTTCCACCTTAATGAATCCAGCCATAACCTTTTCTCTAACAGTGTGAACGTTAATCTCAAAGTGTTTTGTCCGGTCATGGAAGACGGGATTAGCCGACATAAGAACAGCAACTTTATTATCACAGAATAGTGAAACTGGTAATTGAGTTTTAATGTTTAAATCAGACAAAAGTTTAATTAGCCATGTAACCTCACATGCAGCCACTCCCATGGCTCTATACTCAGCCTCTGCAGAAGAGCGAGAAACAGTAGGTTGTTTCTTGATTTTCCATGAGATGAGGGAATTGCCGAGGTACACACAATACCCAGAGATGCATCTTCTGGTTGCCAAGCATTTACCCCAATCAGAGTCAGCGTAGGCTGACATATTGAAATTGTTAGTTGTACTAAATAAACAACCTTTCCCCGGTGACCCCTTTAGATATCTTAGCAGCCTCATAGCAATTTTAATGTGAGACTCTAAAGGTTTATGCATAAATTGACTAAGGCAGCCGACAGTATATGAGATATCGGGTCTAGTCAAGGTGAGGTAGATTAATTTTCCAATCAGCTTTTGGTAGCCAGTCATATTAGTCAACTCAGAATCTTCTTTGTAGGAGTTCTGTTTGTTTGTTACTACTACATTTAGTTCGATTGGATTGCCAACTGGTTTGGATGCAAGCATACCAAATTCTACAAGAAGATCCAAGCAATATTTTCGTTGAGATAGAACCAACCCTTTGTCGGTTTTCAAGACTTCTATACCCAAGAAATACTTAAGTTCACCTAGGTCTTTTATCATGAATTTAGACATTAGGCATGACTTAACATTTTACTATTTCCGGTTAGGATTATGTCATCAACATAGACAAGTAAAACACATATTGAATCTTTTTCGGTCTTAACAAATAAGGAATAGTCAGTATTACTTTGCTTAAAACCAATTTCGATAAGAGTTGTGGTGAGTTTTTCATTCCATTGTCTAGGTGCTTGTTTTAGACCATACAAGGATTATATTAGTTTGAAAACTTTGGTTTCATTTTCATTGTAATACCCTTCCGGCAATGTCATGTAAACATCCTCATTGAGAGACCCATACAGAAAAGCATTATTGACATCTAGCTTACACATAGACCATTTGTTTTGGACAACAATGCTAATGACACACCTTATTGTAGCCATTGTAACAACCGGGGAGAACGTTTCTTCAAAGTCCAGCCCTTCTCTTTGACTATAGCCTTTGGCAACAAGTCTAGCTTTATATCGTTCTATTTCCCCGTTAGATTTATATTTTATCTTATATATCCATTTACACCCGATGGGTTTTCTGTTTTTAGGAAGATCAGTGAGAACCCATGTATTATTTCTTAGAAGGGCTTCCATTTCCATATTCATGGCATTAACCCAATTTGGATCTTTGGAAACAACTTTATAATTTTTTGGTTCAACACTTTTGTTAAGACTCGACACAAAACAGAAATTATCAGGTGACATATTGGAATAGTTAACAACTTTTTCAATCCCGTATTTAACCTTGCCTTCAATGATGAATTCATCAAGTTTTTGAGGCATGGTTGTTTTTCTGGTAGATCTTCTTAGAGTTGTTGTTGTTTGTTGGTTTGGACCAGGTACACCCTCAGAATCAGTAGACTCAGTCCTAGGGGTTTCAGTGGGTTCTGCCATCCTGGTATCTCTATCGGAGTTGCCATGCGGTTGAGATAGGGGTTCTGAGTGGTTAACAGTGTCAAAGGTTTGACTTATGTTAATCTGTTCGGCTGCGGTTTCACCCATATGCCTCTCAAAACCACCTACTTCAGGGCTAGCAACCTCAGTTAGAGTATCCGGTTGCTGAACCTCACTTTCATGCCCCTCGTGATCTTTTGATAATGTTATCTCATCATCGGGTGTGGGTGTCTTGTTTTTTGCATTTTTTTCAAGTAAATCATCAAAAAGTTTTAAGCCTTCAAGAAAGTCAGAAGTGTTTTTTTGTTTAAAAGGGAAGATATCTTCATAAAACTTTACATCTCTAGAAAAAAAATGAATTTCTTTTTTCCAAGTTCCACATTTTATAACCTTTTTTCTCAATAGAATACCCAATAAAACACATTTGACAGATCTAGAATCAAACTTATTTAAGGGATTTAAATTAGTGCAAAAAGCAAGACACCCGAAACTTCTAAGATGTAACAGAGGAGGTTTTTTTTAAATAACAACTCATAAGGAGATTTACCAGCAAGGATAGAAGATGGGATCCTATTTATGAGGTATGTAGCAGTCAACACACATTCATTCCACATATGGAGGGAAGGCTACCCTAAAATATGAGAGATCTAGCCGCATTAAGTAAATGTCTGTGCTTTCGCTCAACTATGCCATTTTGCCGAGGTGTGTAAGCACATGAGGTTTGATGTATTACCCCATTTTGTTCAAAGAAATGTTCTACTTGTTTATTGACAAATTCAGTCCCATTATCGGGCCAACAAATTTTTATTTTTTTGTGAATTGAGTTTCAATTAATTTGAAGAAGATTATGATTTTATGAAACACTTCATCTTTTGATTTTAAAAGGTATACCCACACAGCCCGAGAATGATCATCAACCATGGTTAGAAAAAATTTGTAACCTTCTCTACTTGTTACCCTAAATGGTCCCCATATGTCCATATGAACTAGGTCACCAAGACCATCAGATTTGTGATCACTTAGGGTAAAGGCAGTTCTGGTTTGTTTAGCTTGATGACAAACTTCACATGGGTCAGTTGATTTAGTATTATTAAGGGGTAGGACATTTTTAAGAACATGTAGAACATTTTCAGCAGGGTGACCCAACTTATTATGCCATAGTTTAGCAGAAAGATTTACAGAGTTAGCAAAAATAAAATTACCTAAGGTCTGACTCTTATTGACAAAATACAAACCACCAACTTCACTACCAGTCATCAGATGTTTGGCACCGAAAGTCCTGAATATAGCGTTATTTTCAGTAAATAGGCTGTAAACTTTATTTTCTTTTGCCATTTTATTCACTGATAAAAGGTTGACACTATATTCGGGGATTACCAACACATTATTAAGGGTAACATGATCAGACAGTTTTAGTTGGCCAATTTTAGTTATGTGAGCCTTAGTTCCATTAGGGTGCGAAACAGTGAGGTTAAGTTCAGAAACATTCGTGCAATTAACAAGGCCTTTTTCAGAGGTTACCATGTGTTGGTTGGCCCCAGAGTCGATGACCCAATGATTAGCGAAGTTCATGTTTTAAAAACTATTTAAACATAAAAAAGTGTTTCAGCCAATAGAGCAAAAAACCTTGCCTGACATATTAGAGGTGTTTCAGCCAATAAAACTATTGTATGTTCGTTGAGATTACAATGTGAGCATTTAAGTGGTTCTCTTTTGCTTGATTTTCTTCTAGGGTCAGGTCCTCTAGCAGCGAAAGCGGTTGCCTGGGTTTTACCCGAGGGATTGAGAGCCCTATGGGATTCTTCATTGGATATCAACGCAAAGGCATTCTTGACGCTAGGAAGAGGTTCTTTAGAAAGAATTTGAGTTCTCAGAGGTTGATAGGCATCATCAAGCCCCATTAAGAATTGCATAAGCTTAATTCTTTGGTTAAAATTAGAGAGGTCAGTAGCAGCCGCACAGGTGCACTTAGGGAGATCAATTAACTTGTCATATTGCCTCCACATACAGTTTAATTTGTGATAGTAATCAGAGATGGACGAACCATTTTGACACGCGGAGTTAATTTGCTTATGTAAGTTATATATTATAGACCCATCTATTTTATTGTATGTTTCTTTAAGTTCAGTCCACACATCAAAAGCAATTTAAAAAAATATTTGACCAACATATAGTTCCTCACTTATAGAATTAAGGATCCAAGACAATACAACGGAGTTGCACCTTTCCCATTGCATAGCAAGAGTGGGATTGTCAGTGGACTTGACACAAGTTCCATCAATAAAACCAGTTTTATTTTTGACAATGAGGGCAAGTTCCATTGAGCTTGCCCATATAGAGTAATTTTCAGTCCCTGTTAACTTGATATTTATTATAGATAAATTATTTGTATCAGAAGAGTGAAGATATAAAGGGTCAGCAAAATCAAGATTGCTCATTTTATCAATTACTTTAGAAGATTCAGACATTTTAATGACCAATTTAAGAATAGAGAGAGCACAACAACAATAATATATGGACTTCAAACAGCCAACAAAAATAGCACATAGACCCTAGGATGCCTAAATGCAAACAATAGAGGAGATGCCTCTACCTGTTTCTTTTTTATCACAACTACTGGTCCTTCTAACCCAGCCACAAATGCCTAATGCAAGGGACACAAAATTAAACAGAAGAGATAGAAAGATCTCACAGGGGAACCCTTTAATAGGGTATAGAAGACTTATGGTCCTTTGCTTTGAAATCAACGGACCTGGGTGATTAAATCCCAAGTGTGATTAGCAATCAGCGAGCCTCAGCAAGTCTTATGAGATTTTTTTTTTATTTTATTCTCAACTATGTAGCACTTCAATAATAATCACACTTCCTGCAATTAGCCACAAAGGTCAAGAAGAAACCACCAAATCTGAGAATAAAAAAACAAACCGGATCACAGTAATACAAGAAACCAAAAAAAAAACAGAAATCAAAGATTTCCTCGTAACTGAACAAGTTATGTTTGTTCAAAAAATTAGATTTTTTTTTTCAAAATCCAAAATAAATTGTTAAAGTATAACCAGGACCAAGAGCACAAGGACCTGATACCATGTAAAGAGGATGATTTCCTTTGACAAATATAATAAAAACACAATCTTTATTGAACAAACACCTTATAAATACAAGCTAGAATCAATCTAAGTATCAAAACTTTAAAGAATAAAGAAAATGGTTATATATATAATTTATTTTTTAGCTATGACGACTCGTGTCTTAAGGAGATTATATTTATAACTTATAAAGGATCATGTGCTATAGATATAGGAACCATCAAACTTTTAAACCACGAGTCGATGTAGGAAAGATAATTCCAATTCCAAGTTAAAGAATAAAGAGAAAGGTTTTGGACTCCTAACTTTTAAGATGGAGATGTGGAATAATTCTAACCTTAAAGAAGAGAACACCACATTTAAACTAACGGGGATCAGGTTGTACTTGAGACATTCATATGTCTTTTTCCTTTAACATGCAACCTCTTCCTTTACATTGACCAATTGTCGTATTCGTTTTATAGTCAAATCATTTGTATAAAATTATCAAACTTACCATATACATTTTTCATAATACATAATTATGATAATTGAGTTAAGTCGTTGTTTGTGAACTTGTGATTTCAGATTATCATATATTTAAAATATCATTATTATATTTATAGGAAATTTAAATGCCATGGTTTTATAATGATTTGGTTAGTAGTTAAACAATACAATCAAAACTAAGCCGCAATTTTCGGTTAATCGGCTATGGCTTAATAAAATTATCTTAATATCTTAATTGTCTAAGTTAAATTGGTTCGGTGACTTCACTTAATTAGGTTATGGCTATGCGCTTAGGCTAATTCGGTTATTTGCTCACTACGACAACACATATATACAAGTCATGTTTATTACATTGTAATTTTTAAATAGAGAACATAGAAAAGTGGATAAAAACACTCAGGGACTGTTTGACAAGTGTTGAACCATTAAGTACTGAACCAGTAAGAGGTCTGAATGGTTAAGTAGCTTTGAACCAGTAAGTGCTGAACCAGTAAGTGTTGTTTGGTTGAACGTCTGAATGATAGTACAGAATGACTATTTTACCCCTCCAAATATTTTGTGTTAAATAAAAACTATCTGTTTGATCAAAGCTTTAATTGACTATACTGAATTATGAATAATTATATAAGAAAAATACAAAATACCATAGAAAATCCAGATTATACATAAATCCTTCAAAATATATGAAAACATACTGAAATCCATATACAATTTTAATTTTAATTAGTTGAAATTAGTTGTGTGATAAGTGCTATCCGGGCTATATATGGCTAATGTTTTATAGTCCTCAAAGAGTCAAACCCATTTGTTCTTGCGTGTAGCTCTTCCTTGCACTATATTTGTAACATCGTAAATTAATAAAAAGAATGATTAAAATTTGAAAAAAAAAACTAAAATTTCAGCACTATATATGTAACACTATAAATTAATAAAAACAATATCGAGAGCTAAACAAAAATTGGTCCCATTTTTATTTTTATAAAATGCTTCGTATTATATAACTTTATACTTTGTCAAACCTTTTGAAATAGAACTACAAGAGTTAACATTTAACCTTGTACAAAAATCACATTTACAAAACTTTCTTGGAGTAATATCGTACATACATTTGTTTTCAAAAATATATACTTTGACTTAACAAAAACATCTCCCAAAAATCTGATCCGAGAGCTTGAACACGAGCCTCTTCATTGTGAAACTTTACCTACACATAATTATAAAATATAAGCATTAGTAGATCCGTGCATAACATGTAGTTTAAAAAGTATATAAGAACCTGCATTGTCTCATTTTAACATCTCCCAAACTCGGCGTAAGATGCGCCATGCCGTGTTCATAACTAGTCCGCCTTATAACTCAACCGGGCTTATAAGAACCTGCATGGTCTCATTTTAACCTATTTATCACATACAACTTAATCCTCAATTATGCCAAGCAAAGATTTCATAATTTTATAAATTCAACTTTTACAATTCATATTATATGCATGTACATGTACAATTTTACTTTTACCATCATGCTTTTAGGTATATAGTGAGGGAGAGAAAGAGATGCAACTATATGCATCTTACAATTCTCCGTTTGAATCTCACAATTCATGTATGTAGGAAATGATGATCAAATAAAAAGGTTTAATACATGAAGCAAAGTGGACCATTAATAACACGAATCACATGTCTTATTGTCTTTGATTGATATGGTTGGAGCATCATTATTTTTCATTTAAATATATTTTCATCATTTTTTAATATAAAATATGAATGAAAGGTGCAAAACATGAAATGCAATTCACATGCCTACCTTTTCATTTAAATCTAGTCTCACTAATTTTTTAGCATACAAATAATTTTTATATACATTACTTTTTTTTAATTATACTATAAAATCTATAATTTTTAATTTTGCTTTGGTATATTATTGAAATAACTATAAAACAACATTTTATTAAAAATAACGGGTTAATATAACGGTATCTCTAACTAATTTATAATGTTTGATTAACTATTGACAATGCATCTAAGTTTTAAGGTCTGATTCGTTTTTAATAATAAGTTCTTGATGTATTGTTGATACAAACGGGGCGTCCAAGCCATTGCTATGGTTTGTAATGAGCTTAATTACTACGCAAGCACCCTTCCCCATGTGTGTGTATGTTAGATCGTAAATCACTAATATCATGTTCTTTGATTAACAAAATGATTAATTAGTGACATGCATTTAATTGTACAATTAATCAAGTAACAAGAGGCTGCTGAATTCTAGTGGCCGATAATCATATAAAACTAGGTAGAAGTTGCAACAACGTTTATTCGGTCAGTATCAGCTCGGTTTATTATGGCACCGATTCTCGAACAAAAAAACAAATCCGTAAACACCCAAAAGAAGATCGACAAGACGCATATAACTTATGATCAAACCGACACAAATTTGTTCGTTATACGTTCGGTACTAAAAAATATTACTAAAGGTCAGAATGGTAACGCACATAGCTACGACAACATGAATCCAAAAAAAAAATTTGTAAACAGTAAAAACAGTATCGAAATTTGTGCAACTTATTATTAAAGCGACACAAATTCGATTAGTATCGGTTAGGTTCGTTACATTAATGAAAGTAAAACCCAAAAAATAGATTCGTCAACGTACGTTGGCCCAAATACAAAGACTAGCATAACTAAAAAAGGCTCGTTAACAAAAAACATAACGTGAATTCGGCCAATATCGGTTAATTTTGTTACGGTATTAGAAGTAGAACAAAAAAAATAAATTTGTTCGTCAAATCAAATGCTAACCTAGCTACATATAATTTGTTTTAAAAATTGTATGATGTATATTAAAACGTTATTAAGACTAACAAGAATTCAGATGAGGATTTGGTGATAATAAATTAACAGCAACAAAAAAATCCGGATACGGTGGCATGTAAGGAACCATCTTTAAAGCTAAAACACCAACCATTGAAGCAACCAACATTATGCTAAACAAACCAAATAGTTAATTCAAAAACTGAAAAACATGTGCTGGTTAAAACTGTGGCACCGACCAGCCAATTTTTATCTTATATACATAATATTGTTTTATCAATAAAAATAACACATGTATACTCATAATCTCAAAATCAATTGATAGCTCTCTAAGTAAAATTAAAAGAAATTTACAACTAGAACAAATATTATAAAAGATAAATACATAATAAAAAAAATATCATGTCAAATATTTTATCCTAGTCTTCCTTTGATTTTATGCAACTTCTTCATCAACATAATGTCTTTGTATGCAGAAAGTCTTTATCAACATTAACAACTTCGCCGGCATGAAGTTGTTCTTCACTTGTAGTTTGTTCATACATGTAGGAACCGCTTCAATAATATCGTCTATAAGAAGTTTGTTTACCATGACCTTAATATAGCGTATACATACATTTAGTTATAGCCTTATGAATATCGATCTAGTATACTTTCATTCTTTTAATAAAGTTTATCCGTATATTTTGTTTTAAATGTAGGAAGCCACTAGTATATTGAATAAATAAAACACTTAAATATGAATTGTAGCACCGAAAGTAAAAATAAAGCAGCAAATTACATAATTATTACAACTGAAATAAACAAACACACACACACACCACACCACACCACACCACATCACACCACAACACACCACACGAGAGTGAAAATGATTAGATGAAAATTTGTGCTAAACACGGGTCCCTTAAAAGAAATTTATTGTTTCTCAAAAGAACTCGTTTTGTTCCCATAATATAACAGCCAGAACAGTTTATTCTGTCGGAGAGGACAATAGACCTGAAGGTGTTTTGCAAATTGTATGTCAAACGTGTGATTTGTTACTAGGTATCCTTTAGCATTTATAGTGAAACTAAGTCAAAACACTACTATCAAGAGTTCAACAAAAGATAAATGTCATTAAATATCTTCAATGCATTTTAATCTATTTAAATGAATTGAATAGACTGCTGCAGTTCATACACCCATGATCTGCATGGAACAACTTATTAGTTTAAACAACTGGCCTGAAAAATTAAAGAAACAAACAAAATAATACTCAAAAACTGATAATCCAAACAACTGATCTGGAAAGAATTGACCAGCAAACGACTGTTGCCAAGCAACTGACGACAGCTGATCCGGAAACAACTGTTGCTAAACAGCTGATGGCTCGAACCACAGCTGCAGTCAAACAACTGATGTCTTGGCGCGGCTGCTCAGTCAAGTGACTAATGGTTCAAACCATTGCTGCCACAGATAACTGCTAAACACATTAGTAATTGATGATATCATCAGATTCAACTAATGATGTCAACGACCGTTTCTGACTTGTACTCGCAAGAAGTGATGACATCATCAGTCCCATGCGCCTGACTTGACCCGAGCCATCCAAAACACCACATTACACCCATCGCCCACGCCACGCACTTGTGTGCGAGTTATGGATGCTTCACACTCTTTAGGGTAGACTCGTGTCTGTCTCATTATAAAGGGAACAAGTAGTGTTTATTTCTTAATATTCACAGCTTTCACAACTTCATATGCCAACTTCGAGCATCAATATTTCATTCATCTTAGCTTCATTTAGACACTGTGGTTCGTTGCGAAACTCTCATGTCATAGAAGCCAAACAAAATGGTCCGAACTTATAATAACAGAAGTATTGAAGAAACACTAATCGACCCCGGGCAGATTACGGATAATCTGGGGGCTAAGTAAATGTTTCCCACGAGGGTTAGGTCCGGCAAAGATGGTTGTTCTTCTGATGACCTGCAAAACAGACACCGTGAGCTCGTCACTGAGAAGGGGGGGTACCTCCTTGTGACCACCCTCCGGCGTGAGAATCAGACTAGATTGCTCTGAATATAAGTGTATATTGAGAGAAATAGCTAGAGCAGATAATATGAGATAAGATGATAATACCGTTCCAAGGTGTTGGAGTATTTATAGCCGAAGGTAGGTGTCCAAGCAGGTACAGCCAGCTGTATAATATTCCTTTTCTACCAACTGTGGGCTACGCACGTGCCATGCTAGTGGTTGGTGGGTAGGCAGCGGCTGATAGTGACATGGCCGGCTGTGCACTATTCCTTTTCCACCAACTGCAGGCTATGTACGTGCCACGACAAGGGTTGGTGAGTAGGCAGCGGCTGATAGTGACATTAAGTACTAGAGCGTGCTGCTCGTCGTACTGTTGTCAGTGAGCTGTCGCTGCTTTGGTCAGATCTTTTGTCCATACCTTGGCAGGTACAGTACAAAAGATCCTCCAGAAGCGTACGGACTGGCTCATTTGGGCGGGAGTATTCCCGGCTTTGGGCGGGAGTATTCCCGGCTTTTGGCGGGAGTATTCCCGGCTTGCTCATTCCTTCTTCAGGTGACATTACTGAATTATTTGAGAGTTAGTGCCTTGTGCGTGTAGCCTTGCTATTAGTGCGGGTAGCCTTCCCTGATGGCTAGTATCCGCAGCTGCGGGAACAGGCGGGGTACGTCACCATTGGGAGGCTTTTCCTGCGGGAACAGCTTGCGTACTGCGCGTAAGGTCGTCTTCTCTCTGAGCATGGTGGGTCCTGCGGATCCAGTTGGTCTTTGCGCAGACGTCCCTCTTTAAGGTGAGTCTTGCGGGTCCAACTGCGCAGACGTCCCTCTTTGAGGTGAGTCTTGCGGGTCCAACTGCGCAGACGTCCCTCTTCGAGGTGAGTCTTGCGGGTCCAACTGGGCTCTGCTGGGACCTACCTCTTCAAGTCCCCCCAGTCCAATGTTCTTCTCATGAATTGTTAATGAGTGAGGTAAACTTTTGGACTTAAGCAAGGGGTTTTGAAAAGGGTTTTTAGTTTTAAGGTTCTCCGCGGGGATTGTTCCCGCGGGTTTCCTAATGTCACGTGCAGAATTTCCCACTTTTCTGCTTGATCTTTGGGTATGATGCGGGTAGGTGTGTAACCTCTTCGCAAGTCAGGAGCGTTGAGTTTCAGTTGTGTAGATTCTCCACGAGGTTTTGGTAGTTTTAGACATAGTGATCAATTATGTTTAAACAACCAATTCCATCTTGGAGCTTCAAACAATCTAGTTCTCAACGTTCCCGCTATGCGGGGATGTTATATCCCTTTCCACAAGCATGGCCCAGAAGATCCTTCTTGGTTTCAATTCCCTGCAAGTGCTAAGTATGTGAAGGGTTTCGCCTTGACACTGTACCCGCACTCGTCTTATAGTTACTTTACTTCCAAGGTATTCTTGGCTTCAATTCCCTGCGGGTGCTAAGTATGTGAAGGGTTTTGCCTTGACACTGTACCTGCACCCGTCTTATAGTTACTTGGTTGCCAAGGTATTCTTAGCTTCAATTCCCTGCGGGTGAAAAGTATGTGAAGGGTTTTGCCTTGACACTGTACCCGCACCCGTCTTATAGTTACTTGGTTGCCAAGGTAAGGGGGTGTATTCCCTCTTGTTTTTGAATCTTTTTGAATCTTTTTGACTTGCGTTATAAACATTATATGACTTGCTCATACATATTATAGTTTAATTTAGCAATTTTCCCAGTGTTTTGAATAAGTTAACCTTTCGACGCGCGGTTGTCAATAGGTTAATGTTCAGTTTCCTTTATCATGATTGTGCGGGTAGGACCGTCACTTTCATTTAGTGGGATGACCAAACTTTACTTATCACTGACCTGCGTGAAGGTGTCCTCATCTTTTTTAGAAATTTTCTAAGCGTTTTGAATAAGTTAACCTTTCGACGCGCGGTTGTCAATAGGTTGACGTTCAGTTTCCCCTATCATGATTGTGCGGGTAGGACCGTCACTTTCATTTAGTGGGATGACCAAACTTTACCTATAACTGACCTGCGTGAAGGTTTTCCTCACGTTTTCGATAGAAATTTTTGCCGTTTTTTGTGTTTATGCGGGTTTTGCCACCTTCCACACGCAACGACTTACTTCCCTACTTATTTATGCGGTGAATACCGGCATATCAGTGTGGTCAGATCATAAGTATAAATGTAAGACCATCAGCGTCAATGTGATAAGGAGAATCATTTCCATTAGAAGTGGATCTAGGCCTTTTCTTTATAAGTTTGGAATTGATCTACATGTAACATTTGCGTAATTGAGCTCCATTCCATGTTCTTGGGATGGGAGTGCCATCGAGCCTTTCGAGCCGGTATGCACCCTTTACCAAAACTTCTTTGATAATGTATGGCCCTTCCCAGACCGGGGCCAGCTTTCCTGGGCGTTCTTGGTTCGAAGCCTCGTTGTTACGCAGTATGTAGTCTCCGACATTGAAGTTGCAGAGTTTTACCCGCGCGTTGTAGTACTTTTGCATTTGTCGCTTGTAGTTCTCTTCACGCGCTGCGGCTAAGTCTCTGCGTTCTTCAGTTAGCATAAGGTCTAACCGTCTTTCTGCATCATTGTCTTCCGGCTGAATCATGACCCTTGGTGAGGGTAGACCAATTTCGACCGGGACCATGGCTTCAGTGCCATAAGTGAGGCTGAACGGGGTTTCTCCCGTACTTGCCTTTTTCATCGTTCTGTTTGCCCAAAGGACGTGTGGAACTTCGTCCACCCAGCCGGATCTGTGTTCCAAGAGTCTTTTCTTTATGCCGTCGACGATGCTCTTATTTGCTCTTTCCACCTCACCATTACCCTGCGGGTGCGCCACTGAGGTAAAGGTGTGGGTGATTTGAAGTTCTTTCAGCCACTGTTGTAGCTTCTTGTCAGCAAAGTTGGTGCCGTTATCGCTCACCAAATTCTGTGGAAGTCCGAAACGACAAATAATAAATTCCCAAATAAATTTTTGATATGTTTTGCGGTTGTTTGGGCTAAGGGTTTTGCTTCTATCCACTTGGTGAAGTAGTCGATGGCTACCACTAGAAACTGAACGTTCCCTGCTGCTGTGGGAAATGGGCCTGTCACATCGATGGCCCACTCTGAAATGGCCATGAAGAGGTGACTGGAACAAGTTCATTCTTCGGACGATGCGTGTTTGGTGCGTAGAGTTGGCAAGACCCACACTTTCTGATGTATGCCAGTGCATCCGTATGCATCCCCGGCCAAAAGTATCCCGCGTTGTTTAGCTTAGCTACAACTGCGCGTGGATCTGCGTGTATCCCACAGATGCCTTCGTGTACTTCCCTCAAGAGGTAGTCGGCATCTTGGTCGTCAACGCATCTGAGGAGTGGGCCAAGAAAGTTACGTCTGTAAAGGATGTCATCGATGATTTGATAGTTCAGTGCTTTACAGCGTAGTTTTCTTGCCTGTGTTTTTGACTCTGGTAGTATACCCGCCGCAAGGTAATTTATTATTGGTGTCATCCACGTTTCTGTGCCGGTTTGGATGACACAGATTTCCTTGTGTGGGACTGATGGTGCTCCAAGGAGTTCAATGCGGATGTCCTTTCCCAAGTGGGTGAAGACTAATGACGCAAGCTTGCTTAACGCATCCGCAGATTTGTTTTCGCTACGCTTGACGTGTATGACCTTATAATCGTTAAAATCGCGCATGAGGGTTTTTGCTTGTGCGAGGTACAGGGCCATTGTGTC
Organism: Bidens hawaiensis; assembly: GCF_021521415.1. Lineage (NCBI taxonomy): Eukaryota > Viridiplantae > Streptophyta > Magnoliopsida > Asterales > Asteraceae > Bidens > Bidens hawaiensis. The sequence continues at coordinate 313,255 of NW_027492880.1, forward strand.
GTTCACGGCCGTGTACGTCCCGTTTATTTGGTTGGCTACTAACATGGAATCCACGTGGGCTTCCAAGTTTTTCACTCCCATCTTAGGCGCAATTCTCAGCCCGGCCAAGAATGCTTCATACTCCGCTTCGTTATTTGTACTTGGAAAATCCAGTCGAATAGCGTAAGTGTATTCTTAGCCTGCTGGGTTGGTTAGTTTCAACCCTGCACCTGAGCCCTCGTTGCTGGCTGCTCCATCAGTGTAAAGTCGCCAGACATCATCGGTGTCTTGTGCTGGAGAGGGTTGAGCCTCCTCATGGCACTCTTTCTCCCGCGAAGCGGGGACCTCTGCAATAAAGTCGGCCAAGACCTGGCCTTTTATGGCTGGTCTCGGCTTGTACTTTATCACGTATTCTCCCAATTCTATTGCCCATTTGGCTAGGCGTCCCGACAATTCGGGTTTGCCTAAAACGTTTGCAAGTTTGAAGTTGGTGAGAATGGTGATTAGGTGACCTTGGAAATATCGTCTTAGCCTGCGTGAAGCCTGTACAAGTGCTAAGACAAATTTTTCCAGGGTAGAGTACCGGGTTTCTACATCTGTTAGGAGACGGCTAACATAGTAGATTGGCATCTGGATGCCTTTTCGCTCTACTAGCAGGACGGCCCCGGTTGCTCTATATGTGGCGGAAAGGTATAGGATTAATTCCTCCCCCGCTTCTGGTGCTGTGAGCGTTAGGAGTTCGATCAAGCGTGACCGAATTTCCTGAAAAGCTGTTTCCGCTTCTGGTGTCCAGCGGAAGTGTGTTTTCTTTAAACAGTTTCTCAGCGTTGACACGAATGGGAACGACCTATCCGCATGGTTTGCCAAGAAGCGGTTAAGTGCAACTAGGCGTCCATTCAGTGTCTGAGCTTGCTTGATGGTAGTAGGTGATTCCATTTTGATAATGGCTTCGACCTTTTCAGGGTTCGCTCTGAAGCCATCTTTAGTAACAATGACTCCTAAGAACTTCCCTTCTTCCATCCCGAAGGAACACTTGCTCGGGTTGAGCTTCATGTTTATCTTTCTGAGCGTGTTGAAAGTTTCTTCAATGTCTTTCAACATTGTTTCTGGGTCAAGGCTTTTGATGACCAAGTCATCCATGTAGACTTCCAAGTTCCTCCCAATTTGGGCATGAAACTCTTTGTCCATCAGGCGTTGGTATGTGGACCCGGCATTCTTAAGTCCGAATGGCATCATTTGATAACAAAATGTGCCATTGGGCGTCCGAAATGCGGTTTTGTCCTGATCGTCAACGGCCATGTGGATTTGATGGTACCCCTTATACGCATCAAGAAAGCATTTAAGGCGAAACGTTGCTAACGAATCTACCTTAAGATCAATTTCGGGTAACGGGTAACAATCTTTGGGGCATGCTTTGTTCAAGTCTTTGAAATCTATGCACATGCACCATTGTTTGTTAGACTTCGGTACCATGACGGGATTTGCAACCCATGTTTGATATCTGCTAACGCGTACGATGCCCGCGTCAAGGAGTTCCTTGACTTGGGTTCTACACGCGTTAGCTTGTTCCGCTCCCATTACTCTGCGCTTTTGTATGACTGGCGTAAAAGCCGGGTCACACTTGAGCTTATGCTCTGCCTTACTTCGAGGTACACCAGTCATGTCAGCTGGTTTCCATGCGAAGATGTCAGCATTTTTCTGTAGTAAGCGTTTGAGTAAGGTGCGCGTAGGATCAGTGACTGTTGGGCCAATGGTAATAGCCTGGTCAGGGTATTTGCCATTGAAGGCCCATTCTTCTGGTTCGGTGATGGTTGGTTTAGCCATCTTTGGTTTGGGTTTTGATGAGACAGATGCGATGCATACCTGGGGAATGCCGGTGATCATCGCTACACCCTCAGCTGTCGGCCATCCCATCATGCCGTGGACTGAAGATACCGCGGCATTGAATCTTGCCATCCCGTCTCTCCCGAAGAGAATGTCGTATGTGTGGTGTGGCTTCCTCATTACGACAAAGTCCACGTCTTCTGTGCGGGAGTGTTTCCCGTCTGTGAGAATGACGGGGAAAGATAGGATACCCAGGGGGGTGTTTGTGCTGCCGTCGAACCCTTCCATCGAGGCGTAGACCGTTTCCAGGCGTTCCTTGTCTTCGTCGTCTAGCTTGTCGAAGAACTGCCTGTACATAACCGTTGACGAGGCGCCGTTGTCAGCAAGAGTGCGGGAAGTGATGTAGTGCCCCAGCTGGCTTTTGATGACGATAGGGCCTTCTTTGCTGGGTCCTCCTGGCACTCGCGGGAAGCGCACCTCAGCTTCCTTCCACGCGCATGGTTCTGTCGTTCGTCTTTTTCTTCCTCTGACGTTACTATAAACCATGTGGATGCTGATGTCAACGGGCTTTCGTCCGTTGCTTTTGTATCGGTTATCATTCCTTCCTCCATTCTTGATTGATGCCACAAGGTGTGTAAGTTTTCCATCCTTGACGAATGTTTCAACAATATCCCTCAAGGATGCACACTCCTCGGTGGTGTGACCCTTTGTCCCGTGGAAGTCACAGGATTTGCTCTGATCCGCGTTACGTCGCTGCCGGACCATTGGAGCTTTTGGCCATGGTAGTTTTTCGGTGGCAAATATCTCCGTGACGCTTTTGGTGAGTGGCGTCCACCGGGGGTTTCGGCTTGATGGGTGCGTGTTATCCCTTCCGCCTACTAGAGGGCGAGAGCTGGATGAGGTGTCAAAGTTTACCCTTGACTGCCAAATGCCTAGCTTCCCCTTTTTGTTTTGCCGGGTGGTCCGGACGTTGTTTTCTCTAGTTCTCTGCGTGTAGAGGTTTGTACTCTGGGGGAGATCCCTACCCAGTTGCTTCTCCGTTTCGGCAAAGCGCTTGGCCGCCGTTATGATTGCATCCCATGTGGATGGCATGCCGTCTTTACCCGTCAACGTGCGGATAAGCTCTGGGTATTCGGCGCCCTGGATGAAAGCGGCGCGAACAAGATCTTCGCTTATAGTGCCCAGACTCAGCTTTTTCGAGTTGAAGCGAGTGATGAAGTCTAGTAAAGATTCATCCTCCTCTCTGACGCAGTTGAGGATCGTCCACTGCTCTTCAGTATATTTCCTCTGTTGACTGAAGTGTTGGCTGAACTTGTGTTGGAAGTCCGCCCAATCGTAGATGTGGTGGACCGGTAGACGGTCAAACCACGCTCTAGCCGCTCCAACCAGCGTCATCTGGAACATATAACACCACGTGGGTTCCGTTCAGTTGCTGACGGTTGCCCCCGCTATGAATCTGTTCAAGTGATCGTCTGGGTCGGATATACCATCATAAGTGCCGATGTTGGGCATCTGCTTGGCACTCTTCGGGGCGATTGCTTCCACAATGTCCCTTGCAAACTTGGACGTTCCCGCATTTGCAACAGTTGGTCTAAAGGTCTTGGAGAAGTCACGTGGGTTTCCCCCCGCGTTCCTTTGTTTGAAGGTTTCTCCAAAATTCCTTCTCGGTTGGAAGTCCGTTTCCTTACGCTTCCCTTTCGCCCTATGGCGAGGGTTTACGTCGCTGTCGGATTCCTCCGAATCATCGTCCCAGTACTCGCACTCATTGCTTATGTTGAGCTGTTGTCGAGTGCTTCCGAATTCTTCAGCCTGTTGGAGTGAACGTAAGCGTTCATCCAACTCAGCTTGGAATTCCTTCTGACGTGTTTCCGCCCACGCTTTAACTTGATCAAGTGTTTGGCGGGGGAGCTTCGTCTGTTGTCTTTCCACCTGGGTATCAATGAATCCCAGGGGAGGATTGTTTACTGCACTTGCTCCGGCTTGGGTAACCGGGGTAGTGTTCGTAAAAATTTGTGTACTCGCCGGTGTTCCCCCCAGTAGCTGGGGTTTTAGTTACCGGGGTTTCTTGGTCACTCACTGGCCTTGGGACCGGAGTAACGTTAACCATCTTTCCAGAAGTTTTGAAAAAACTGAAAAAGAATTAGTTCTAGCTTTTATGCACGGATGGCGCCAATGAAGAAACACTAATCGACCCCGGGCAGATTACGGATAATCTGGGGGCTAAGTAGATGTTTCCCACGAGGGTTAGGTCCGGCAAAGATGGTTGTTCTTCTGATGACCTGCAAAACAGACACCGTGAGCTCGTCACTGAGAAGGGGGGGTACCTCCTTGTGACCACCCTCCGGCGTGAGAATCAGACTAGATTGCTCTGAATATAAGTGTATATTGAGAGAAATAGCTAGAGCAGATAATATGAGATAAGATGATAATACCGTTCCATGGTGTTGGAGTATTTATAGCCGAAGGTAGGTGTCCAAGCAGGTACAGCCAGCTGTATAATATTCCTTTTCTACCAACTGTGGGCTACGCACGTGCCATGCTAGTGGTTGGTGGGTAGGCAGCGGCTGATAGTGACATGGCCGGCTGTGTACTATTCCTTTTCCACCAACTGCAGGCTATGTACGTGCCACGACAAGGGTTGGTGAGTAGGCAGCGGCTGATAGTGACATTAAGTACTAGAGCGTGCTGCTCGTCGTACTGTTGTCAGTGAGCTGTCGCTGCTTTGGTCAGATCTTTTGTCCATACCTTGGCAGGTACAGTACAAAAGATCCTCCAGAAGCGTACGGACTGGCTCATTTGGGCGGGAGTATTCCCGGCTTTGGGCGGGAGTATTCCCGGCTTGCTCATTCCTTCTTCAGGTGACATTACTGAATTATTTGAGAGTTAGTGCCTTGTGCGTGTAGCCTTGCTATTAGTGCGGGTAGCCTTCCCTGATGGCTAGTATCCGCAGCTGCGGGAACAGGCGGGGTACGTCACCATTGGGAGGCTTTTCCTGCGGGAACAGCTTGCGTACTGCGCGTAAGGTCTTCTTCTCTCTGAGCATGGTGGGTCCTGCGGATCCAGTTGGTCTTTGCGCAGACGTCCCTCTTTAAGGTGAGTCTTGCGGGTCCAACTGCGCAGACGTCCCTCTTCGAGGTGAGTCTTGCGGGTTCAACTGGGCTCTGCTGGGACCTACCTCTTCAAGTATGCTATAAATTTATGTGTCCGGAGTTGACGAAAATCACTTTGACATTTGGGAAAAAAATCCTCTTTTTCACTCATTTTCCCAACACTAAAACAAACAGTAATGAGCCAATTAACAAACAAAGTTTATCCATAGATTCAATTATAAACAAAGTCCAATGAGTTGGTTAAAAGATGTATGAACAAACAAAGTGTATCCACATATATATATATATTCAGTTCTAACCAATCCACCATACTTCTCTTTTACAAAGTTTATTATTATTCATATATTCAATTCTAAACAAAGTTACAAATGGGTTGGTTGATAAGTGTATGAACAAACAAAGTTTAATTTTTCATATATTTAGTTCTAAGCAATATTGTAAGTAAATTTATCCATATATATTTTGTTCTAAACAATTTGTAACGACCTGGTTAAAACCATAAAAGAAACGTTTGTCCATGTATTCAGGTCTCACCAATCCATTAACCTTTTTAACAGTCTATCCGTATACTCAATTCTAGATAAACCATAATATACATAATGGCTTGGTTAAAAGCGTGTGCCATGGCCGGGTAGTGTGTTTTAATTTAACGGATAGGTACTAACTGTGTTAGTCGAGTGGACTCAAATGACAAGAAATGCAAACCATAGCGTGACACATGCAAGATTTAAACATATAAATAAATGTGACAATTTTCGAGAACCACATATAGATAATTAATTTTCATTTGTAAAATTGTACTTCTAACTAATTTCGTTATTTGTAAAAAGGGGTCAAGGAAAGTGAAGGGGGTATATTGCATACTTGAAGAAAAGTAAGGGTGAATAGGAAAAGTATTAGACACGTAATTGTGAAAGTTGGTGAGAGAAGAATAATAAGGGAACAAAATGAAAGAGAACTACAAGAAACCTATAGATACATATATACGTACAACATACTAATAATAATAATAATAATAATATACGTATCGATTTAATCGTTTCCAGCATCTTCTTCTCTCTGTTTCATTTCTCACGCCGATTCATTTCAATATTTCCACAATTATATATGCCGTAGGGTTTCTGGATTAATTCTGGTATGATTTCTTTCGTTTACCTCCGATCACGTACGTGTTATATTTTATGTAGTTATAATGATGATTCTATATCTATATAGGATTGATTCTCAGCTCACATTTATGTAATTCGCCTTTTGTGTTTATATTGAATGCGTCAATCATCAATTCCGTTGAATTCGTTAGATGTTATTGAGTCAGTAGGTTAACTACATTTAGTTTATAGGTTAAATCGAGTTCTTAATTGCCTACATACACAATTACCTGTGGTGCTAGACACGACACAACCTTTTTAGCGACATGTTTAGGTACACGATAGGTAGATATCAGTATGTAGTGAAACAAAAGTTGCCAAAAGTTCATAAAAGTCTTAAATAATACATACTCTTTTAACTTATTTGAAACAAGAATCCATAAAAGTCTAAAATCAAATTGTAACATCCACTAAGTAGGGCATATATTTTATTTAATATTTAAAAAAAAATTAAAAATATAGACCGGTCTAAACTGTAAAATAGTGAAAACCCCGTGAGATATAATGAATTATTGATCAACTATATATATATAGGAGTACAATAGAGATAATACAAGGAAACATAATCAAATACAATCTACTAACTATGGTAATAATACAATACTAACTCTAATAATATATTTTATAATATTCTCTAACATAAAAAGGTTATTATTAGGTTGTGTTTAACCTGTTTAGCACAAATTTAAACAGGTCTTAAACGTGTCTGTCTGTTTAAGACACGAAACATGTTAAGCCTAAACCCATGCTTGTTTAACTCCGTGTTAGACATTGCCAGCCCTATGTACGTGCATGTATGGATTGTTTTATGATCTTATGTTTTTAGGAATTTAATGGAACTTTTGATTATTTGAAGCTATCCTATTATAATAGAGATCATATGTTATATTACTCCATGAAGCATACTATATGATGCTTTATTTATGTAATTTCTGGTGTGTTGACAGTAGTATTTGTGGTCACTCTATCCTACTGCTGAGTCTCTTCCCTTCTGCACCTGTCTAAAATGTCAGGTTAGTTGCATATATGTTCTTAATCATGATATTTCTAGGGTTTTAATTAAGATATTAAGCATGATTATTTTCTTTTTTTAATCTTATTTTTAAACTAGGCCTAGAGGGAAATGAGGCTTTTGATGAAAAAGTTGAGAGTTCTGGAGATGAGATTCGGCTATCCAGAACTACATCCCTAAATAAGAAGACATTAATGAATGCCTCTAACAGATTCACCAACTCATTTAAAAAAAGGCGAAAGAGGAAAGTTCATTATCAAATTCCTTCATTTCCCATAGAAGATGTACGCGATGCAGATCAGGAGAAACATGTCTGTGAATTAAGACAAAAACTCCTTGATCAGAACTTACTGCCAGCCAGACACGATGACTATTATACCTTATTGAGGCTAGTAAATTTTTACATCTTTTAAATCATTTTCATAAAGAAAGATGGTAATAATATCAGTAACCCATATTTGTTTCTTTTAGGTTCTTAAAGGCCTGGGATTTTGACATTGGAAGAACAATCCTCATTTGGGAAGAAATGCTAAATTGGCGAAAAGAGTTTGAAGCAGATACAATACTGGAGGTAACCAAATAAGTACATATATAGATAATAACATTCTTTTACATATATATATATATATTAATAATATGAATGGTCAGGATTACAAATTTACTGAGCTGGAAGAAGTCTTGCAACAGTATCCTCAAGGGTACCATGGAGTTGATAAAGAAGGCAGGCCCATTTACATTGAAAGACTTGGGATGGCCCACCCTAGTAAGCTTATGCAAATTACTACAGTTGATCGTTACCTAAAATACCACGTTCAAGAGTTTGAACGCGCTTTTAAACAAAAATATCCTGCATGTTCAATTGCTGCGAAGAAAGTGATTAGTTCAACTACAACAATCTTGGATGTGCATGGAATGGTATGTCAACCGGATCCACATGCTTTTGATCTTAATACACTGTCATATGACATAATTTAGAATGAAGTATAATATTATAGTATGCAGGGTTTAAAGAATTTTACACCAACTGCTGCAAGTATTCTTGGAGCTGTGACAAAGGTTGACAGTAGCTACTACCCAGAGGTAAATCACCCCTAATCTAGTAAAAGAAAACTGAATATAAATAAAGGTGTTTGAAATAACGGTTTTTGTAATTTATTAGTAGACACTACATCAAATGTTTGTCGTGAACGCTAGCTCAACTTTTAAGAATTACTTATGGCCTGCTGCTCAAAAGTTTCTGGATGCAAAAACAATTCCAAAAATTCAGGTAACCAAAATGTTTTAACTTTTGACCATTTTACCCTTTTTTTGTTTAGCTTCCACTAATGTTGAGTTATTATAGGTGCTGGATCCTAAGTCACTAGAAAAACTACTCGAGGCCATTGACCCGAGGTTTTTTTTTTTTTAAATTCTAAAGTCTTAAGTTGTATTTTCTTTTATAAGATAATCTTATTATTGATAACTGTTTCAGTCAACTTCCTGAATTCCTCGGTGGTACATGCACTTGTGCTTCTCAAGGTGGTTGTCTTCGGTCAAACATGGGTCCATGGAATGACCCTGAAATAATGAGGGTATGATCATGATATTTTGACTATTTTCATATTACATGTGCCTGTTTATAATAATCCGTGTCTGTGTTTTGCAGGTTGTTAAAAACGCAGAAGGCGCATTTGCAAGGCGTATAACAAGAACCTCTAGCAATCAACAAAAAAATGACTCTTCTGTCCAGACCATGGAGGCAAGCATAATAACATTTAAGTAGTTAAAACAGATATATGCCACCATGGTCTCTTTTAACGTACTTTTTGCACTGTGTTTTCAGGGCCAAAATGGTAAATCAGTCAGTGAATCAGGATCAGATGCTGATGATCCTTGTTTAACTAGCCCAAACAATTCTAAGGTTCCACAATTGTTATCAGTTAGTGATGAAGTAAGCCTTAAAATTCCATTATGTACTTTTTGTAACATACGTTAATACACGAATCAAGTTTTTTCTTCAATATATGCAGGCTATGGCATCTGATTCACCCATTTACTACAATTGTAATGATGACGATGATGACAATGATGATCAATTTATTGATCCTATTGGCTCTGATCAAGGGCTGCAAATATCTCAAAGCCGGTCTCGTTTACTTGAAGCTATTGCCTCTGTGAAGAGGAGCTTCAAATATATAACAAGATCAGTGGTCTTATTGGCAATGAAACTTATAACACCTGTTTGCAGACTGCCAATTGGAATTGGAGCAGTGGGAACCACTCCAGCCAATGATATAACATCTCATACAGATCAACTTCTTCCATGTTTGGAACGTTTAGAGAAGCTCGAAAAGACGGTGGAAGAACTTAGAATAAAACCTCCTCAAATTTCTGCAGAGAAAGAACAGATATTGGAACAGTCAATCGACAGGATTAAAACAATAGAACTTGATCTTGATAAAACCAAGAAAGTGTTACATTCCACTATGGTCAGGCAACTTGAGATTTCAGAATTGATGGACAAGTTGCAGCAGTCAAAATTCTGTGTAAGCTACATCATAATTATATATTTATATATGTATATACATATTTATGTATGGTTGCATCTTTTGGGCCAAGTTTGACAATTATTTTATCTTTATTTTTATTTTGCAGAAAAGAAGGATTTGTTGAAATTTGTCAAGGAGAAAAAGGAAGAGGTAAATCTTACAAAGGTGTTGGCATATGCACAGCAAAATACCATAATTACCCTTTGTTCTTCTTTATGATAATTAGGGCTGTTCAAAGGGTAAGATCTGACCCTTTTACCTAAGACTCCATCCGGACCCTTTGCCCTTTTATAAAGAAACATGAACCAGAGACCCTGCCCTCTAAAAAATAAAAGGGTCGGGTATAAAATAAGGGTTTGAGAGGTTCAACTATTTACCCTTTAAGGCAATAATCACATTTTCTTTTCAGTGCTTACTAGTTGCATATCTTATACGTGACTTTAATGTATGAATCCTAAAACAACTATACCTTCATTTAATAACATATTAAAGTCTAACTTTGAAAGTTCATCAACCATTTGAACTTATGCAAATAATTAATATTCACATTCATAAATTACACGTCTTCATGTAGCTCTTCAGCACACCAACTCACAAGAAATTAAACCATTATTATTACGTACTCCTTGTTGCCTTCGTTAAATAAAATGTCTTTTTGCAATTCCATGTGAAATCATTTTTTTTCGAACTATGTTATTTATGTAAAGTTAGAGCCCGTAAACGCAGAGCCGTTCCTGAGAATACCAAATAAAATTCAAGACCTAGGACAGGTAAAAATCGGGCCCAAAAATACAACCTTAATAAGTCGGAGCGTCTGAGTTGGATAATCAGCTGACAACCTTCTAGCTCTTGCAAGCGTCCCTGGTCCGGTGGATCTGCTAGCGTACAACGTACATAAATAGTAAAGTGCTGAGTTTTTTTAGCAACTAAACTTTTATTAAATGAAACCCCGACTAGTAAGAAACTAGCTAGATACAGCTGAAACTTTTTTATTTTGTTAAATGTTAATGGGTATTGCGCGTAAATCATTCGATGAGCTTAATTTAATCAAAGACTTAAGAGGGTTTAAATTTTCAAATGTGTCTAAAAAATTTGTTCTTGAAATGCATATATGAAAATTAAAAATAATACAGATGGTATATGATTTTTTAAAACACCGGGCCTTCGACAGTCGCCCTACCATGGGCGAACCTATGTAAAAGAGTTGAAATGTTTATACGAGGTTCGAGATCGGCTCGATGAAAGCTCGAGACAATCTTGAAACTAATTTGTTGCTCATGATGTAACATAGGGTTATTTATTTTATTTTTTTACAAAATTTGTAAACTAAATTAAGGTTTATTATGTAAACTCACAGCCCATGGGAGGATCGAGTGTGAACCATCTCGAGCTTGAGCTCAATCAACTATTTAATCTAGAATATAAAGGATCCTCGGTCAATTCACGATGTGACCGTAGATTGATCGTCGCATGCATGCGTGAACAAATTTTAATTGTACAATTTTCAAGAGTAGATGAGTTGACAATAATTTTAGAATTTTAAACAAGTTTATAGAAATAAAAAAAGTTAATGGTCCTTTTCGTCCCTCTGGTTTTCTACTTTCGCCACTTCAGTCCAAAGTTTGAAATTTTGTCAATTTAGTCCTCATAGTTTTAAATATTAGTCAATTACGTCCCATCCGTCTAACGGCATCCAGCTATGCCGTTAGTTTAAGGGTATTTTTGTCTTTCTTCTTTTTATTTTGAGTTAATGGTCATTTTCGTCCATGTGGTTTGATACTTTTGCCACTTCAGTCCAAAGTTTGAAAATTTGTCAATTTATTGTTCAATTTAATTCAGGTTTTTTTTTTAACTGTCTATAACCTTGAAGAGCATAATCCAAGCCCAAAACCATCCAGCATCAACTAAAACAGGTATGCATTTACTCTGTCGACAACAGTAATCATACACCCTCCCCTCGTATTAAGTTTTAGACGGTTCCTAAACTCTCCCCCATGGTGGAATTCAATGGTAAAGTGGTCAAAGCAATTCCTTGAAACCGAATTGTATGAAAAAAACTAAAAATTGTTTCTTTAAAGCAATTCCCTGAAACCGAATTGTACGAAAAAACTAAAAATTGTTTCTTTGATGAGTGCATAATAGTTTGGGTTTAGAGATTAACATATCGTAACGAAAATTTGGGTTGAAATCAACATCTGGGTCGAAATCAACTATTATACATTAATCAAAGAAACATTTTTTAGTTTTTTCTATACAATTCGGTTTCAAGGAATTACCTTGACCACTTTACCATTGAATTCCACCATGGGGGAGAGTTAAGGAAATGTCTTGAAACTAAATACGAGTGGGTATGATTACTGTTGTCAACAGAGTAAATGCATATATTAGAGGTTGCTCGATGGTTTTGGGCTTGGTTTATGCTCTTCAGGGTTACTTATAGACAAAAAAAACTGAATTAAACTGAACATTAAATTGACAAATTTTCAAACTTTGGACCGAAGTGGCAAAAGTATCAAACCACAGGGACTAAAATGACCATTAACTCAAAATAAAAACAAGAAAGACAAAAATACCCTTAAACTAACGGCATTGCTGGATGCCGTTAGACAAATGGGACGTAATTGGCTAATATTTAAAATTATGAGGACTAAATTGACAAAATTTCAAACTTTGGACTGAAGTGGCGAAAGTAGCAAACCATAGGAACGAAAATGGCCATTAACTCAAATAAAAATGTATATAAAACAAATTCTTTTACAATTAAATGAAAACATTTTGTAAAACTAAAATATGCATGTAATTGAGCCAAACAGAACCATTCGTAATTCATTCGACACAATGCCGGCTATGAGGCAGGTCTGCGTGGTCGACTGACCTCGGCCCGACACTCCAATAAGCCTTGTTTTTTTTAAATTATATATTTTTTTGAAAAAAAATACGTATTATTCTTGTTTAAACTCAATTACTCAACTAATTTAGTGCCCAATTTTTTCGCATTTGACCCAATTTTTTTTTACGATTATCTGAGACGTCCCTGATTCGACATTATATTTTTTTAATGCTAGTTTATTTACAAACAAAAAGACTACATTTTTTGTTATTTAGTTACATGAATGAAATATGGAAACATATCTCTTTCTTTCACTTATATTCGTTAACGTCATGTTTGTGAATGCTCGCTCATTTAGGTTCGCTTCGTTTTTTTCCCGTCCATTTACATTGATTTATGTCCGTTTGTTTACGTTCGTTCATTTAGGTTCGCTTAATTATATTTGTTAGCTTATGCATGTTTAAGTTAGTTCGTTAATATATTCTTTAACTCTTTTAGGCCATAAAAGTTTGGTTTAACTTTATGAGATAAATTAGCATGCATTACAAAAAGTGTAGTTTTATTTCATTTAATTTGGTGGTTGCTCAATTATGCTCGTTCATTTATGTTTTGTCATGTTCGTTCATGAATCGTATATGCAAACAATAAACAAACATGAATACGAAGACGTTCATTTTCTTAATAAGCGAGCATGTATAAGATAATTGAAGAGGTATGTACCCGCCTCAACACCGAGCAAGGCGGGTCAACCCACAAGATAAAGACATTATGAAGGCACAAAGCCAAAACCTATGCGCATGGCGCATACAAAACATGCTCAGGCATCATATGCCCAGGCACACATATGCTCGCGCATCGCATATGCGCGCGGCGCATCAGCGCGCGGCGCATATCACATGCCCGTGCATATCACATCTGCCCAGGCACACATATGCTCGCGCATCACATATGCGCGCAACGCATCAGCGCGCGGCGCATATCACATGCTCGTGCATATCACATCTGCGCGTGAGAATATAGAGAAGACCTCGCGCATCCTCAGGGTGGGCGCATATCATACGTGCACATAATCAACCGCGTCCTTATCCAAATCAGGATTAGGGCAACCTTGATTGTGCACATCAGACAACCTTCCATAAGGCATCTTTTTAAGGAGAAAGAATATGCTGATGTTGACAGCTGCCAAATGAAAGGTCGACAACTCAGCATGACACATGTGTTACCACGTGATTACAACCAACGAGAAAGCGCCAGGTGTCCCAGAGGACACGTGGCGCAGTGCGATTGGAGGAGGCCAACGAGGTTGAGCCCAATCAGTGGAAACCCTAGCATTATAAATACAGCATCAACTCCACTTTGATGACACATTCATACTCAATCATTGACAGTTACAAGCAGTGATATCACATTCAATCATATTGAATTACATTCACTCACAATCAGTTACATACAAACAGACAGTCTCACAATCAGAGGGTATTCAGCTATTCAGCAATACTCTTGAGATTCTTTTACACTCATTATCATCTTCTCCACAATATACTGATTCTCACGCCGGAGGGTTACCCCAAAGAGGACCCCTCTGTCCCTTTCTGAGGGGTAAGTAACGACGCTGTTCATTTTGTAGGTGGAAGAACACAGATCCAGAAGAACCATCGGTGAAATAGTATAATCACACCCGAGGAAAGTAGATCTGCTACCAGCGAGTAGATCCACGTTTCTTCATTGGCGCCATCCACTGTTACAAACGGCAATCAGATCTCATCAGATCTATAAAAAAAAAATCAATCACCATGGTTTCTGGAGTTCGTAACGTTGATCAAGCTCTGGAGGATATTGAACGTGAGGGTGTTAACGACGGACAGCAGGTTCTGAGGGTTCCGCGTGATTCTACGCGTACCACCAGCAACCGTCCCTTCGTCACAACCCCTCACGGCCAGACTGAAACTCCTCCAGACGATCTCACGTTACAAAATATGGCCGGCGCGAAACTGAAAGGACCAATGGGTCCAGAAGAAGAAACAAATGATCCGAATGAATGGCTCATAAACGAGCAGCGGCGTCTGATGGAAAAGTACACTGAAATGGTCAAACAGAAGAAGCTAGCCGACCAAACACAAAGGCAAGCGTTTGATAAACAGACTACAAAAAGGCCGCGCGCGCCGGAAGAAGGACATTCTATTCACACTGCACACACTGAGTTCAGTGATGAAGAAGTGCATAGCATGAGGAAGACGCGGGATACTCATGCAGGAGGCTCACAACTCCGCGCGCCTGTGAACATGGCGCCTGGAGCCAGAGCCGATCCGGATCTGCACATGCCGTACAGCCCACCAGTCAGAGGGCAAGTGGACGTAACCACACCTTACAGACCAGCCATCTTGGTGAAACACTCAAAGTTCACTGCGCGCATCGCGCAGGCTCCCATCCAGCACAAGACCAAGATGCCAAGTGGTCTGGGTAAGTATGACGGCACGACAGATCCAGACGATTTTTTGCAAGGCTTTTACAACACGGGAAACCTGGAGAGCTGGACGATGCCAACATGGTGTCATATGTTTGCTCGCTGCCTCACGGGCGCAGCGCAGGTATGGTTCGAGAGTTTGCCGACAGGGCAAATTGATGGGTTCGAGGAACTATTAGAAAAGTTCCAAGCCCACTTCGTACAACAGCGCAGGCACACGCGCGATCCTGATGACATCATGCACTGCATACGCAGGAATGATGAAACGATTGAAGATTACATCACTCGTTTCAATCAGGAGTCCCTGGCAATCGGAGGTATAACCGAGCAACTCCTGCGCGTGGCCTTTATACAAGGCGCGCGCAGTGATCAATTACGACGAGCTCTCGTAAGCAAAGATGGTATGCCCACCACGTGGGCCAAGTTAATGGAGGCATCGCGAGTTTTCGCGAGAAATGAGAAACAGATTGCCCAAGATAGGGCAAGAGAAAGAGCGCATCAGGCTGAATCACCGCGCAGCAAGGAGAAGAGGGCCAAACAGAACTCTGTATGGTCCAGGTTGCAGCCAACAAGTTTTTCTTCCGCAGAAAAACAAGCGCAACCAAGCTCACCCCAGCCCCAAAAAGATGTTCGTAATCGCGGGGAGGGTGACAAGAAGGAGGGCGGCAGAGATCCTAGCAGACCTCTGCCAAGAATATGGACTCCCCTCACTAAAACACCTTCACAGGTGTTAAGTACTGAGAATGTCCAATTCAAGCCCCCCAAGCAACTACACTACAAGGGACCGCAAAACAGTGGCAAATATTGTGAATTTCACAGGTCCCCGGGCCACAACACCGACGCATGCCATCATTTAAAGGATGCGATCGAGAAGGATGTAAAGTCAGGCAGGCTGGCTCACTTGGTAAAAAACCAAAGAATAGAAGATGAGCAACCGGAAGGAGCCTCTGCCAGCAAGAAATACAAAAGAATCTGTGTGGCTGAGGGGGGACGACAAGGGCAGACGTCAAAAAAGAGAAGCGCGCAAATCCACGGGGATTGGCGCGAGCAGCAAGTCATCTTCCCACGAATCAGGGGAGGCCCTTCAATAAGCAGTCCTCTCGTCATCACCACACACATTGCTCACTACGAAGTGTCAAAAGTCCTGGTGGACACTGGAAGCGAATCTGACATTATGTATGAGCAATGTTTCAGAAAGTTAGACCCGGCAGACCAAGCGCGGCTCGAAATTGTGAACGCACCAATCTGTGGTGTTTCAAATGAAATCATCCATCCCCTAGGCCAGATTCAGTTTGAACTAACTATGGGGGATGATGAGCACAAGCGAGCAGAAGTTGTCAACTTCTTGGTCTTGCCTACCACGTCATGCCACAATATGATCCTGGGCAGGGGAACGATTGCCTAATTTAATGCTGTACCGTCGCCAGCGCACGGCGCATTGGGGTTCCCTACACCAACAGGCGTAACATTTGTTTACCGCGATCATTTGTGTGCAGTGACAAGTACGCCGCGGGAAGGGAGAATGAAACTTCAAATGGCGGACAATGCGCCAGAGAAGTGGATTTTAAACCCAAAATTCCCCGAGCAAACGGTCACAATTGGCGCTACCATTTCAGACGAAACGAGATTGAGAATGAAAAGGTTGCTCACAAAATACACGTCGGTCTTCGCGTGGCAACACTCCGATATGACTGGGGTCCCGCGAGACTTGGCGCAACATTCTCTTAACACGTTCAAGTCGGTGGAGCCAATTGCTCAGAAAAAGAGAATCATGGGGGATGAAAAGGCGAAGGCCATGAATGAGCAAGTTGAGGACCTGTTGCGCGCAAACATCATCCGCCCGATCCGATACCAGACGTGGGTAGCCAATCCTGTGATGGTAAAGAAAAGCAACGGGTCATGGAGGATGTGTATTGACTTCAAGGACCTCAACAAAGCATGTCCGAAAGACTGTTACCCCCTCCCAAACATCGACGCAAAGGTGGACTCCGTGGCGCCATTCAAGCTCAAGTGTTTCCTGGATGCCTACAAAGGCTATCACCAGATTCAAATGGCACCACAAGACGAAGACAAGACGGCCTTCAGGACCGACAAGGGTGTTTTTTGTTACACAAAAATGCCCTTTGGTTTAAAGAATGCGGGCGCCACCTATCAGAGACTTATGGATTCGGTTTTCAGTGAACAAATCGGAAGAAATCTAGAAGTCTACGTTGATGATTTGGTGATCAAGAGCAGGGAGGAGAGACAAATGCTCAAAGACATCGAGGAAACTCTTCAGCGCCTAACGGAAGTTAACATGAAGCTCAACCCGAGCAAATGTACTTTCGGCGCAGAAGAGGGGAAATTTCTTGGTGTAATGGTCACTAAGGATGGTTTCAAGGTGAACCCTGAAAAGGTGGAAGCCATCCTTGACATGCCTTCACCATCCACCATGAAAGAGGTTCAGAAGCTGAATGGTAGATTGGTGTCAATCAACAGGTTCCTAGCGAACCACGCCAGCAAATCTACTCCATTCGTTAACACCTTGAGGAACTGCTTGAAGAAGAGCCAATTCAAGTGGACGCCTGAGGCTGAGCAAGCTTTCACTGAGATAAAAGAATGTCTCATAAAGTTGCCCGCGCTCACAGCTCCACTTCCTGGCGAAACCCTTACATTGTACCTGTCAGCTGGAGACCGCGCGATCGGCGCAGTATTATTGGTGGATCGCAAGGGGATCAAAACGCCAATATACTATGTGAGTCGGGTGCTCACAGACCCTGAGACGCGCTATTCCATCATGGAAAAGTTAGTTTTGTCACTAACACACGCGTCGCGCAAGCTCCATAGATACTTCAATGGTCATCCTATTGAAGTTCTGACTGGTTACAACATCCAGCAAGTCTTGCGACGCCCCGCGCTCTCCGGAAGGCTGACAAAGTGGGCGCTGGAATTAGGTGAACACACGATCACCTATAAGCCTCGTCCAGCAATAAAGGGTCAAGTTTTAGCGGATTTCATCACAGAAATCCCAGATGGAAAGATTGAAGAAGCTCAGCGCGAGGTAGACCCTCCGCGAGCAAACGATGAAGAAGATGTTTGGAGGCTATTCACTGATGGAGCCTCCAACAGCGAAGGGTCCGGCGCAGGCCTCAAACTGGTGGACCCTGATAATCATGAATATACTTATGCTATTAGGTTGGACTTCAAGAGTACCAACAATGAGGCTGAGTATGAAGCCCTGCTGGCTGGTCTGCGCATTGCGCGCAAGTTTGGAGTTAAAAGGCTAGAGGCCCATGTTGATTCTTACTTGGTAGCTGCTCAGGTCAACGGCCTATATGACGCCAAGGAGAACACAATGCCTCTATATCTAGAGCAGGCAAAAAAGCTCGTCGAGCAGTTTGACTTCTTCAGAATCATACACATCTCGCGCAGCGAAAATAAGTCTGCTGACGCGTTGAGTAAGATGGCTTCAACTAATTTTGATCACTTTGGCAAAGATGTCAGGGTGGAAGTGATGAGCAACCCGTCAGTGCAAACGCAATCTGTTCTTGTAATTCATACAACCCCTTCATCCTGGATAACTCCAATAATGGAATTCCTGAAGGAGGGGAAGTTACCGGACGATCGCGCACAGGCGAGAAAGATAAGACACAAGGCGCAGAATTATGAACTACTTGATGGTACAGTATATCGGCGCTCTTATCTTGGACCGCTCATGAAATGCCTGGATGCTGAAGAAGCAAGCTATGTGATTAGGGAGATTCATGAAGGAATCTGTGGAATACACGCTGGTCCGCGCATGGTGGTTGCCAAGGCAATGAGCTCAGGCTACTATTGGCCAGGCATGTACTTGGATGCGCTAAAAGAAATCCAAAAATGCAAGGCATGTCAGAGCTACGCGCCAAACACCATGCGTCCAAAGAACAACTTGATTCCAGTGACCTCCGCATGGCCTTTCCACAAATGGGCCATTGATATTGTGGGGCCCCTGCCGCAAGCGCAAGGGCGAGTGAAATTTTTGGTAGTGGCGATAGACTATTTCACAAAATGGGTTGAGGCCAAGCCACTAGCAAAAATCACAGCTGAGGCGATGAAGCAATTTATCTGGAGCCACATCATTTGCCGTTTTGGCCTTCCTATGGAAATTGTGAGCGACAATGGCAAACAATTCACTGACAGGAAGATATCCAGCTGGCTCAAAGAATTGCACATCAACCAAATCTTCACTTCGGTCTACCACCCTCAAGGGAATGGCCAAGTGGAGCGCGCGAATCAAAGTTTGTTAAATGGGCTGAAGAAAAGATTGGAGGGAGAATCCCATTCTTGGGTCGAAGAGTTACCTAATGTCCTGTGGGCGCACAGGACATTAAGCAAAACTAGCAATGGCGAATCCCCGTTCAGCCTAACCTATGGGACAGAGGCTATGATCCCAGCAGAAATTGGATGCCCATCCCATAGGGTACTCATGATGAGCAAGACTGATAACGAGCGCGAAAGAAGATTGGACCTCAACTTGCTTGAAGGGCGCAGAGAAGAGGCTATCATCAATGAAGCCAAATACAAGAAAAAGCTGGAAAAATATTATAATCAGCGCGTTAAAGAATGCCACTTCAAGAAAAATGATTTTGTCCTTCGAAACAATGAAGCTAGCCGCGCGATACCCCCAGGAAAAATGTCCCCCAATTGGGAGGGACCTTATCAAATTTCAGAAGATTTGGGGAAAGGCGCGTACACTTTAAAAGATTTGAATGGAAAAAAGATACCGCGCGCGTGGAACGCGGCACAGCTTAGAAAATGCTTCATGTAAATGTTCAAATATGTAATCAAGGCTTTTAAGCCATCATGAATGATGATTCGCGCTATCTTTCAATATTTGTTCTATTACCTTTGCATACATGTTTCACACTTCCTTTATTAATTTGGAGCAATATGACAACACTATATTGACTTCAAAGCAAAATAAAGCGAAGTAAAACATACATGCGCGAGCCTTAGCTCAAACGCGTTAACGAGTCTTAACTCTAAAACGCCAGGGCCTTAGCCCAAACTTACGAGCCTTAGCTCAAACACGTTAATGAGTCTTAACTCTAAAAACGTCAGGGCCTTAGCCCAAAACAAAGAGCCTTAGCTCAAAACACTCACAAACATCCATCTTACATCCCGCGCAGCTTGATCATAAAAATCCTTAAACACAACTAAGGCAAAGTACATGCCATATCATGTTAAGGTCTCAGGTCGAGGTCGCGCGCGGAATCATAGTGGATATCTGAGTAACACACGCTGACATGTAATGGCTAAACTCATACTTCCATATAAAAACCGCGCGACAACGACGCGCAAAAAAGGAATAATGAAAAGTTAGCGCGCATGTCAGCATAAACAAGATACTGCGAAACCACAAACAAAATAGAACAGAGGTTAAGTGAATAATTTCCTTACAACCTTGTTCTTATTTTAACGTGCAAGCATATCTTATATCTATACAAGCAAACATGAAGAGATGAATGGAAATGCGCAAGATGTGAAAAAGAGAAAACAAGTTTCATTCCATTGCATTGAAATTTACAAGTATGATGAGTTACAAATTACAAGTATAAAAAAATAAAATATATAAAATTTGATGAAGGGCTTCTCAAGTCTCCACGTCGACGTCAGCCACTTCATCACCTTCATCATCTCCCGCAGCATCTGGCGCGGCCTGCTCCTCATCTCCGAACTGACCATAGTCAAGTTCTTCCTCCTCATTGGAGTCTTCTATCACAACGGTGTCAGGAGCAGATTCTTTCGCCGCGCCAGAGCCGCTGGCAGGGGCAACACCCCCCGCGCCACCATCATCGCCACCAGCCCTCTCGCATTCATCGAGCAACTTCTTCAGCGCGCCGAGGTCGGGCTGGTCAGCAAGCGCAGCTATCTGCAAATCATTAGAAAAGTATTGAGTACAAAACACTTGGAAAAATTAGTCAAGTAAAACTCATTAAGGTCAAGGTACCTGCATAAGAATGGGGATGGGAGTATTCATATACTTTTCCCCCACCGCGGCCATGTCCGCGCAGGCCGCGTCGCTCTTGTAAGGGTACTCGGATGGGTTCTTCTTCAACATGCCATATTCATACCCATCCGTAAACCCTTCAGCTCGGCCCACCAAGCGCGCGGCGGCATTGCAGTCCATCACAAGGGCCTGAAACTCGGCGGAATATTTCATCGCCAAAGCGCAGCGAGTTATGCCCTGTGACACCAGCCATTGGCGATCCTGCGCCAGGCCAGCAACAGACGTCTCGAGGGCAGGAACCTGGGAGTTTAATAACTCAACAGTTTCCTTAGTCTTTTTTAGCTCCTCCTTATCAGACGCTGCTGCCGCCAAAATTTTTTCTTTCTCCGCCTGCGCAGCACCAAGTGCTTCCTGGCTGGACGCCGCCGTCGCCAAGGCCTCATCTCTATCGGCCTGCGCGGCCGCCAACTCCCTCTTCAGGCGCGCAACCTCGCTCTCCAGTGATGATTTCTCAGTGATACTCTGGACGATAGCTTGGTCACGCGCCTCAGCCTGTTGTTCCAAGACACGCACTCTCCGCGCGTACTTGGCAACTTCGGCCTCCGCCGCCTGCTGCTTCTCCCGCGCAGCTTGGAGCTCATGCCCGCGCTTGATAAAGGCGGTGTTGGCACTTGCTCGGTTTTCGCTGAGCTCCGCCTGGAGTTTCTTAGCTCGCGCGCGAGCGTCAGAAAGGTTCCAGGCGGCCACCTTAGCCTCTCGCTGGGCTTCCACAAGAGCATCGCGTACTTTAATATAATCACGACGAAGCTCCTGGGAGGCAGCAAAGAAAGCCGACCCAGCGAAAATATGGTCATTCAGCAAGTCCGCGCGGGTGCGCTCCTCCTGATACCTCCTTTCAGTAGGAGGCACGGCATGAGCCCAGAAGTCCTCGCATACGCCCATGGATTGGAAGGAACTGTCTTCATTAATATTCCATCTCGGGCGGTAAACGTGGTCACTTCCCTGCAAAACACAAGAAATGTTCTAAGTCATAAACACACTTATATGGAGGTACGCGCAGCGGAGCAGCAAATTAAAACATACCTGCGGGGATGAAGCAGAAAAGTCAGCGCCAGCCCCACCTGAAGTTTGCGCTGCGAACTCTTGTGGCATCGCAGGGCTGGCGCGGTCTCCTAAGGAGTCTTCAGCTTGAGCCCCCTCATCCTCCTCGTCTTCTTCAATAGGCCTCTTCTCCTGCGACCTGGAGGGCTCCAAACCAGTCTCGCGGGGAGGGCTGCGTGTAGGAGGAGGCGAGGGAGGTCTCGACGCCGCCAGTTCGGCGCGCAATACGGCTTCCTGCTCCTTTGTAACCCCAATAAGGGGAGAATCAGCACTAGCAGGAGCAGGACCAGAACCAGCGGCGCCGCCAACGGCGCCAGGAGTGTCGCCAGTAACTTGTACGCCAGCTACAACTCCTATGAACAAATCAACAAGGAAAAATGGTTTATGACTGAATCCAAAAGAAAAATAAAGAAGACAAGTGTGCAAAACATACCTTGGCGCAATTCTGTTCGCGCGGCGAACATCGCCATAAAGTTCATTCTACCCTTTTCAGAGGGTAGAACAGGGGACTCCGAAGCAGCCCCCGGCGCAGCCTCAGCACCTTGTGGCGCCTGTGGCTGATCTGCTACCGTCGCCGGTTCTGCAAACATTCAAAGGAGCAAAGGTTTAATAACAATTCAGCCAGATGAAGATAAACAAAGTATACCTGTTGCAGGCGCGGCACTGCTTCTCTCTTCAGCCGCGCGAACGGAGGAGGTGACGCCACCATACCTCAAGTGGACAGGAGGTCTGCCCACTCTCACAGGCAGGGAAGCTAAAGAAACCTTGGTGGTAAACACCTGGGTTTCCTTAGGTCCCTTCGTTTGAGCATGGGGATGAGCAACAGGGGTGTCATTTTTCTTCTGTTTCTTACTGGCCCCTGCGCCAGATTTCCCCTTAGCTTTGCGCTTTAGTAGGGGCGCCTCCTCTTCCTCCTCCTCCTCTTCCGCGAGCTCCAGCTCGTAGTTTTCAAGCGCATCTGCAAAAACAACCAACAGAACTGTTAATAAACTTGGGTATTCTAAAGGAATGAGCATAAGTGCGAAGGCTTACCAGGCGCGTCACTGTCAAAGTCAAATTCCAGATCCACTGGGATGAACATGTCATCGAAGCGATCTGGGAAACCAACTTCCCCAGCGCCAAGCGCGACGGAGCCACCCTCCACTTGTTCATCATAAGCGGCAAGGACATAATCCTTGGTGACTGCACAAAAACAAGTCAAGTGATATCAGCAAAAGAATTATGTTCGCGCAGAAAAAATAAATAAAGCAATGAAATAAACTTACACAACCCGTCGACTTGGATAACGGGCTCAAGCGCGCTGTCGGCCCAAAGCTTACTCATGCCGACCCCCACCAGCGCCTCCTCGCAAATTTTCTTCGCGGGGGATGGTTCGGCGGTCAGTTTCTTAACCCAGGCGCCAGTTGGGTTCTTGAGGACACCCTCATCCGCAGGCGCAGAAGAGATAGAGCGCATGGTCATACGGATGGGTATTACACCAGCCCTAATGTAAAAGAACCTCTCAGACCAGTCATGAAGGCTCTTGAATGAAACAGTGGAGCACTTCACCTTCTGACTGCGAGGAATAAAAGAGATCCAATTGTCTTGGATCTTGGGCTTGTAAAAATACTGAAAGCGCCGAGGAGTCGGCTCCTCGCGCTGAGATTTGCACATGAACTCAAAGCGAGTCACGCGCACGAGTCCAAACGGATGGACTTGGGATATATGAATCCCATAGAACTTCAGCAGTGCACCCACAAACCTTGTTATCGGGAGACGAAGGTTGCAGTGGGTGAAAAAGTGGCTATATAGGGATATATAGCCGGCAGGCGGGTCCGCCGCCGTTTGCCCGGACCTAGGCAACATGCAGCCAAACAGGGTGGGAAAGCCCTGAGAGGCGATGAGGTTGTCGAGATCGGCCTGCTTCAATTTGCAGAGGATTTCATTCCACCTTTTGGTGGCCTTGGTCCTCCCTACTTCCTCCGATGTGGTCTTAACAACCCTCTTCCCTTTCCCCTTTTGCTTCAATGTCGACATCACCACAGACTTCACACGGCGTCTTCGAGAGGCAACAGAGGTGATTGAGGGGCTAGACGAGTCTGAACTATCAGACATACAACTGCAGCAGCAGATAATCGAAAAATCGAAAAGATGAATACACTCAATTCAGAATATGAAAGGCAGAAAATCGAAAATTTGCAACAATGAAGATGAAGATAAAAATTTCCTAAGGGCCTGCTTTTATAGGCCCAGGAGAGAGAAAAATGGTAACTGATGGGATTTCACGCGCCCCCACTCGCAGGTGTAAGCCAACGAGGGCGCGTCACGTGTCCCAAACACTGTTGAGGTGACATAAAAACGTAACGGACCTGCCACGGAGCAGAGACGCGCCCCCACTCGCATGTGCTAACCAATGCGAGCGCAACACGTGTTCAAGACAGCTGTGTGAGGGGACGTGAAAGGCAACTGTAGCACCTCGAGCACACGAAACGTCTGACATGTTTACGGCGCACGTCACCAACAACTAACCCCGTGTTTGGACCCTTCGTTTTAAACCCTTCGTTTTCAACCAAATAGATAGAACTTCGCGCAACGATGGAAACAACAAAGAAAACGACAAAACACCTTTTAAAAGACCAAATCAGTAAGTCTAATATCTATCTTAACGCGCTCGCGCGAGATAAGACACACATTAGACTGGGGGGGCTTGAAGAGGTATGTACCCGCCTCAACACCGAGCAAGGCGGGTCAACCCACAAGATAAAGACATTATGAAGGCACAAAGCCAAAACCTATGCGCATGGCGCATACAAAACATGCTCAGGCATCATATGCCCAGGCACACATATGCTCGCGCATCGCATATGCGCGCGGCGCATCAGCGCGCGGCGCATATCACATGCCCATGCATATCACATCTGCCCAGGCACACATATGCTCGCGCATCACATATGCGCGCAACGCATCAGCGCGCGGCGCATATCACATGCTCGTGCATATCACATCTGCGCGTGAGAATATAGAGAAGACCTCGCGCATCCTCAGGGTGGGCGCATATCATACGTGCACATAATCAACCGCGTCCTTATCCAAATCAGGATTAGGGCAACCTTGATTGTGCACATCAGACAACCTTCCATAAGGCATCTTTTTAAGGAGAAAGAATATGCTGATGTTGACAGCTGCCAAATGAAAGGTCGACAACTCAGCATGACACATGTGTTACCACGTGATTACAACCAACGAGAAAGCGCCAGGTGTCCCAGAGGACACGTGGCGCAGTGCGATTGGAGGAGGCCAACGAGGTTGAGCCCAATCAGTGGAAACCCTAGCATTATAAATACAGCATCAACTCCACTTTGATGACACATTCATACTCAATCATTGACAGTTACAAGCAGTGATATTACATTCAATCATATTGAATTACATTCACTCACAATCAGTTACATACAAACAGACAGTCTCACAATCAGAGGGTATTCAGCTATTCAGCAATACTCTTGAGATTCTTTTACACTCATTATCATCTTCTCCACAATATACTGATTCTCACGCCGGAGGGTTACCCCAAAGAGGACCCCTCTGTCCCTTTCTGAGGGGTAAGTAACGGCGCTGTTCATTTTGTAGGTGGAAGAACACAGATCCAGAAGAACCATCGGTGAAATAGTATAATCACACCCGAGGAAAGTAGATCTGCTACCAGCGAGTAGATCCACGTTTCTTCAATAATCATGTTTGTTTATTTGTTAATATTAAATTTGTACTGTTAAAGTTATCGAACAAACATAAACATGCCTGTTTTATGTCTGTTCAGTTCATTTAGAGTGTGTGCGAGTGTTGATGGACTTGAAAGGGAGTGGGTGAAGGAGTTCAGGTTTGCATGAAATTTCCAAGATTTTTAATTAAAAAAAAAGTATAATGGTCAATTTATATCGACACTACGGACATGTAACATTTGTTGGTGTTGGATGCCTAAAGCTATATATTATGACAGGCAATAAGCATAATAATCAGATCCACAATTTACATTCACAATGACATCATTTAAAAATGCAAAACTTTAACATTTTTAATAGTGCCACTGAATTTCTCATTAGGGGAAAACAACTGGTGAAAGGAAACAATTTTATACTCAACTACTCAATCAATACCATTTGAGCTGCTTGATATCGCTAAATACTCTCAAACAAATAGAGTGGAACATAAATGATGTTGAGCATAAATTGGAGCTCGTGCCTAAGTTGAAGCGAATTTATTATTATACTAGGTTAGTAACCCGTGTGTTACACAGGCTGGAATATAATATAATATCATTAAAAAAATGTTTACATATTCGATACAAGTTATATGTGAAATCAAACATAAAGTATATGTCATAAAATATGAAACAATTGTAATTTAAAGTATATATTTTAAAGCAAAACATGTTTTCCACATAGCCTTCAAGTTCAAATATAACATCACATTAGGGATGAGATCGGGACCGTACCCATACCTATACCCGTATATGTACCCGAAAATACCCGTACCTGAAATCAGTAAATTTTGGTACCCATACCTGTACCCGAATTATATGGTACGGGTACAGGTACTTTTGGCATAATACTCGCTTTGGTACCTCTTTGTTCTTTTTTTTAAACATCTCCAAGACAATCAATTATCTATAATATCAAAACCGTAATAGTGCAACCAAAACATAATACCAAAACTAAAAATGAAACAAATCAGCCATAATATAAAATCCATTGTTTATTGCTTCCTCAATTTTTATAGCAAACAAGAGAAAAAGTTAATACATGTTATTTAATTATATACACAATTACACATACATGAAATAAAAATATACGAATACACAATATATGAATATACACATATAAACTGAAAATGAACTTATTCAACTAATAAATATATTATGTTTTGAAAATCTCATTTGAAAGTTAAGTCACAAGTGTTGGAAACCTAATAAAAGCCCCTACATATTCTAAACGGGTACCGGTACCCGTAATACTCGTACTTGTACCCGTACTCGTACCCGAAAGTATCCGTACCTATAATCAGTAAATTTGCTTACCCATACCCGTACCCAATAGACACGTACAGGTACATGTACCGGTACTGAACATGTACGAGTATGGGTATTTAGAAAAAAAAGCTCATCCCTACATCACAATGAGTTAATAAGAAATTGTTAATTATATAATTTTAAGAAAGTCATAATTGTTTTAATTGAGGTAATTAATAATTAATAAATATTGAAGAGTAATAAATGCATTAATTGTTATAACTTAATAGAAAATTTTATTAAATTGAAGTAATGATAATTAATAAATTAGTTAATAATATAATCTTGGGTATGTTTGGTTTATTTATAAATTATAATCGTAGTGATACTAAATGTAAGTGTAATCTATCTTAAATATATATAAACAAAACTTGGGTAGAGTTAAAATATAAATGGAGATAAAAATGAGAAGTGTTAGAATGATTTATGATCACATAAAAAAACACTTAAAATAAAATTCAAAAAAATTATAAATAATTTAAAATATAAGTAAAAAAAGAAAAAAATTTTAAACTAAAATGTTTCTGCCATAATTCTCGTTAAAAAAATTTGACGAAAAGTCACGATGACGAAATGAACAAAAGACACAATTATAACTAAGAAAAAACACAATAGATCGCAAATATAACACAATGCCGAACAAAATATAACACAATGTTGAGTAATATAGCACAATATAAAGAAAAAAAGACACAATGCCAAGGAAAAAAGACACAATCAATGACGAAAATAAACACAAAATACAATGATAAACAAAAAGATACAATAATCTTTTTCACTCACCATTGTTTTTTTGAACGAGAAATAAGGTGAAAACATTTTTGTGTTTTTACTTTTTTCATTTTTCTATTAAGCCTTTAAATGTGTTATAACATCTCACTAAATTAAAAATTAATCTCACCAAATATTCGATGTGAAAATCCTATAAAATGGGGATATACTCAAAATTAATATCCGATTTTAAATTAAGAAACAATTTTATAGTATAAAAAATTAAGCGGATAATTGGTATCACCAAACCCAGATAGCTTTTAAGCCCGATTATAAGATCTCATTTATTTGTGAAACCCGTTCATCATCAAAACTTAAGTATATTATTAACTTTATTACAATAAATAAAATAAAATTAAAAAAAATATATAAATATTAAAAACCAATAACATACAACGTCATACAGAGGATAAAAGTTAGTTTATTTATAAATTATTGTAAGGCCCCGTTACCGGTGCCTCACATTTGGGCGTTGGATTTACTCATCAACATAGTTCTATTCATCAGAGTTAATAAAAACATACGCGGAATATAAAAACTTTCATAAAACATTACATACATTCATAACTTGTCTTAAAATAAACATTCTTGTCTTTCAAAAGATCATAACGTTAAACATGAACGTCTTAAGTCTTCCGAAGCCAACCTCTTATTCAATATCACGTGTTCCCCTCAAGCGAGCTGCCTCATCCTACTCACCTGCGTGCATACTAAAAGTCAGCTACGCTGAGTGAGTTCTAGTTAATCACATAATATACAATACATACATACTTACATACTTTCATTCGTAATCTCATACTTCATTCATAGTGTGTGTATATATATATATATAAATACCTTCATACTTTCATATTTTAAATTCTACTTTACTTTATTCTATTCTGCCTCGGATATTATTAGTGTAACATCACGAAAATATCGGGCTAAAAATGTCAATTTTTAAAGTCAAAGGACCAATTATGCCAATTTCTAAACTTCAGGGGCCAAAATAAAAAATCTGATTTCTAGACCCATCGCGCTACGTGACGGGTCAAGAAAGACACCCATCGCGTACCGTGCTGGGTTGTCTGACAGGTATTGACACGTGTGCCACGTGGCACACGGTGGCAACGCCTGCTGCCAAGTGTCACCACGTGGCAACACGTCGCCACGTGGAACGGCGCCTGCCACGTGTCGACACGTGGCAGGTCTAGGGAATGACTGGGCAGGCCTACGTCGCGGTACGCGACGGGCCAGCCAGGGAACCCATCGCGTACCGCGATGGGACCCAAAATCAGCCTATAAATAACGGCCATGGGATCTTCCCAAACTCACACCAAAATTCAGTTTACTCTCTCTCACTACTCTCTCTCTACACCTCGAAATACGTGCCATCGATCCACCTCGTTTTACATGCCCCGTTACCTCGTTTTTCGTGCCCTACACCTCGATAAACGTGCCACTTTCCAACGACGTTCCGAGTAAAGAGGAGGTGCTGCCCGACGTCCCGATAGCTACCTCAAAGTACGTGCTTGTGTCTCGGTAAGCGTGTCAAAGGTTGATCAAGCGTGTGTTGATAAGAAGGATAGAGTCGAAGTGCTGCCCGAGTGTGAAGGGTATTTCTAAGCCAAGCAAGGTAGGCATAATGCCCGACCAAAATAATAATAAAATATTACAACGGCTTAATACCCAAGTCGAAGTTATTCTCGATAAATAAAGAAAGATATAACAAAGAAAGTAAAGGAAAGAAAGATAAAGTATATATATAAATATATATACATATATAATTATTCTTTGTTATGAAATATATATTACTTAAGTATAATGAGTATACTTAAATAATGAAGAAAGAAATACGTTTCTTAATGAAGAAGAAACGTCGGGTTTTATAAATGAACTAAAGGTTTATTAATATTACTTTTCCACTAAAGGTTTTAAAGTAAAAAGAGATTATGAACTAAAGGTTCATCGAGATAAATAATACTAAAGGTCTTAAAGCCGAATCGTGTATCCGACTAATGAATGTTATACTCGTACTATAGGTGCGAGATAGCGAAGGAAAGATAAACGGACGGTGTTGGAAGCCGATCCCATTGAAAAGGTGACTACGCCCCACTTGTATAAACTTATTTTCAAACAAACAAACGTGTTACGTGTAAAACTTTACATTAGGCTTCGTGTCTCTAAAAACATTGTAAATAAGAGTATAAACCTAGCCCTCAGGCTGTGGTATACGTTTGTCTGGATCCTTACATATGTGGTATGCGGTGGGCACCTCGCACCACGCATGGTCACGACCTCCAGCCACGATGGGCCGGACCAAAGTATGTCCGAGTGAGAATGACCTTGTGTATATTTATGGTACCTAAGTACGTCGAAACGCTGCGGTGTTTTGCTGAGGTGACCTAGTGTAGAGACTCGAGTTTATGATGATTGTTTAACTTGATTATTCCTAAGCCAAGATGGGCCGAGGCTTACGTGGTCTCGAGAGGTAGTTAAGTAAAGAGAATATTTTTAGCGTCAGCATATTCACCAGCATTCGTTGCTGACGTATTTTATAACATTTTGTAGGTAATCAGGAATAGAGCTTGAAAGACGAAGAAGCTCAAGAATCCGATGGCTCGGATAATTTTGTGTAAATATTAAAATATGATGGTTTTGTAACTTATAAACAAATAAAACCAATCGAGACTTTCGTCTCGTCTTTTGTACTGTAAATATTTATAAATATGATCCTTAAGTTTTTATAAAGTCTTCCACATTAACTCGCAACTCTGATTTATTTACAAATATGATACCAACTATGGTTCACACTCCTAGGCCTAGATTGGGGGTGTGACAGGTTGGTATCAGAGCCATCGATCTTAGCGAATTGGATATCATAAAACAATACCCAAGCTTCGATCCAAGCATAGGAAATATTATTTGTTTATTTGAAATAGGGATAAGATTGGTTGGTAACCCTTTCTTTCCCTCTTTACACTCTAAACCACCTATCAAGATGTCTTACGAGAATTTAATGGAGTATTATGATAATGAAATAAGAAGAGCGAGAAAATACTACAAATTTCCACAAGGAATCATGAGCAAGGATTACTTTGAATTATTCTTCAACGAAGAACATAAACAAAACCCCAATCCGAGTCCAATCTACCATCTAGATAACACTCCACATCAAGTGTACCAAGCACCAAGACATTCCAGCTATCATCCAACAAGCCTTTCAATGTATCAACCTTCCGAAATCCTGACATACCATCCTTCTGAAATTCCCACCTATTATCCATCCGGAAGTTCAACACACTTACCACCAAATCCACATCCTTCATACGCTTTCCTCTCCAACTTACCAATCAAGGAGGAACCGAAATCTTCTTCATCCGACTGGATGCAATGCCACTCCGATCAACGAAGGTGGCATACCGGCACTTTCAACTATGGATACTGCTAATTCCCGTGTCAACAAGGAAGGACCCTCTCACAAACCCAAGATGTGAGTGACGATGCCATACGAGAAGATACACATGCCGGCAATGACTGAAGAGGAACCAGAAGAAGAATCGGAAGAAGAACCAGAAGAGGAACCGGAAGAGGAAACTGACCCCGAGAGGAATATCCGGACAATCCAAATGAGCTAACCACACCGGAAGAAGAACAACACTCCACCCCAAGCTATGGTTCTTTCGATCCTTTCATGAAATTTCTCCACGAACTCAAGGGAAAAGCATCATCAAGTTTCCCACCATACCAAGGCGAGATTCCATCCATTGAAGAACAAGCCAATGAAATCCGTGAGCAAAATGAAGCAGTCGATGCATTCTTCAGTTATCCTTCTGAAGAGACTGCAACTCCATACCCTGATCCCAAGAACCACTATGATGTTGTAATGATGGGTTACCGCGACCCACCTCCAAGATATGGGTATTCGACTAACATGCCTCAGTCCCAGGAGGAGCATTTCGACCAAGCCTTACACGAAACGGATGACCTTAGGAAGAAGATTGCTGTGGATGAGAAGAAAAAGAAGAAGATAGGAGAAAAATTTCTTCGCAAATGCAACAAGCTAACGAAGGTGGTGAAGAAATTTATGAAAGACTAAGTGGATAGTGATGATGGTGTGTACGAAGAATGAAGTTTATGTGTGTAAAATAGTTTGTATGATGTGTGTAATGTATGTATCATATGTAATAAAGATAGGAAATTATATATCGCTTAAAAACGATATATAAGTATGTTGTAAAATAATATACATATCGTTTATGATATGTATATGAATGTGAAATAAATAAACTTGTATATTAAGAAAAGAAATGTGTTAAATTTCAGATAAAAAGAATAAAAAGATAAAAGAATGTCTAGACAAAGCAATAATCGCGAGGTTTCCCGAAAGGAAACCGAGACACGAGAAGCAAAAGGGAAAGGTCCCGAGAAAGAGGAACCAATTCTCGACAAATATATGAATCAAATTCAACAAATGATCAGAAAAGCTGTTCGGGAAGAATCTGAAAATAGATCCCGATCTAGACAAACAAGATATACTCAATCTGAAAATCCTTCCCGAAAATCTGTTTCTAAACCCCGTACTCGACCCTCACATGAGGAAGAAAGCGAGCATGAGTCAAACGCCGGAGAGGGCGTTAGAAAATAATTTAAGAAACTTAAAATTAGTGGATGCTCGTTTAAAGATTTTAGGTACTATGGGCCAAAAGAATTTCATGGAGACAAGGGAGCCATCACAACGGTGAGGTGGCTCGAAGAGATGGAAACGATTGTGATTACGAGCAAGTGTTCAAATGAAGAAAAGATCCAATACTCCGCCCTGATGTTCAAAGGCGAAGCACTAGAGTGGTGGAACACGCTGATGATGAGTAGAGAAAGGGAAGTAATGTATAGTCTGACCTTGAACGAGTTTAAGGAGTTGTTGATGTCGAAGTTCTGTCCGATGCACGAGACAGATCAAATTAAAACCAAGTTTTTGACTCACGGGGTGGTTGGAACGAACCTTCGTGAGTATAACATGAAATTTCACGAATATTGTCGCTTGGTTCCCCAGCTGGTCACCCCAGAATCTAGCAAACTTACTCGTTACATATGGGGACTGCCACGAGAGATTCGTGACATGATAAGGTCACACTTGCCACAAACCGCCGACTCAGCAATGGAGTTGGCTGGATACCTGATGGGCGGAATGATCCGCAATAAAGAAGAAGACAAGAAGGGTGCAACATCGCAAGACCCGAAGAAGGAAGAATACCCGTTTCAAGGGTAAGGGAGTTGACCAACGAAGGTTAGGCTTCAACCCCGGCATCCCACAATGCAAAATTTGTAAGAAATATCATCGGGGTAGATGCCTTCTAGCTCCACGACTTTGTGAATCATGTCACAAACCCGGCCACGCTGCGGCCGATTGTTGGAAAAAAAAGATGACCTCCTACAATTGTAAAGAGATGGGACATCTTAGCTTCGAGTGTCCCAAGAACAAGCCTGCTACGGGTGGTGCGGGTGGTAGCGGTCAGAAGAATGAGCCCAAGAAGGGCAATGCAAGAGTCTTCGTCCTCGATACGAAGAAAGTGGCTGACACACCGGAAACCATCACCGGTACGTTCCTTTTAACAACGCTTATGCTAGAGTCTTGTTTGATTCAGGAGCCAACTTAAGTTTTATAGATTATAACTTTTGTAGTCTATTAAACGAACCTTTAATCAAACTTAACAATACTCTAAGCGTCGAGACCGCTAGTGGCGAAACTATTAAAATCTCAGAAGCTTTAGAAAACGGAAAAATCTTATTAGCCGGTTATGTTTTGCCTATTCAATTGCTACCCATGACTCTTGCTGGTTTTGATGTTGTATTGGGTATGGATTGGTTATCCGACAACCATGCTCATATCCTCTGCAATAGCAAGACCGTTGAACTTCAAGCCCCGGATAAATGAACTATTCGAATTGAAGGGGATAAAGACGCTGGCCGAGTTACCCTAATCTCCATGATAAGGGCTAACAAATGTTTAAATCAAGGATGCTTAGCATTCATGGCCTACATCACCGAGGAATCTAAACCCAAAGAAATTAAAGACGTTCATATTGTTTCCGATTATGCTGATATATTTCCCGATGAACTCCCCGGCATTCCTCCCGATCGTGAAGTAGAGTTTAGGATCGATCTTATTCCCGGTACTGCTCCGATTGCTAAAGCTCCGTATCGCCTCGCTCCAACCGAGATGAAGGAACTAAAGAAACAAATGGACGAGCTTCTCAAGAAAGGCTTTATCCGACCAAGTTCATCACCATGGGGAGCGCCGATACTATTTGTTAAAAAGAAGGACAGATCCATGCGAATGTGCATCGACTATCGAGCTCTCAACAAAGTCACAATCAAGAATCGATATCCACTTCCTCGAATCGATGACTTATTTGATCAACTTCAAGGTGCTAGCTATTTTTCAAAAATTGATCTTCGTTCCGACTATCACCAACATAAAGTTCAAACCGAAGATATTCCAAAAACGGCTTTCCAAACAAGGTATGGCCATTATGAGTTCACGGGCATGCCGTTTTGACTCACTAACGCGCCAGCCGCGTTCATGGATATGATGAATCGAATTTATAAGCCTTACTTGGATAAATTTGTTATCGTTTTCATCGACGACATACTTATTTACTCTAAGTTTAAGGACGATCATGAAAATCATCTTCGAACCTTACTTGAAATCCTTAGGACCGAGAAGTTGTACGCCAAGTTTTCGAAATGCGAATTCTGGTTGCACGAGGTGCAATTTCTTGGTCACATTATCAACGTCAACGGTATTCAAGTGGACCCCGCTAAGATTGAAGCTATCTCTAAGTGGGAGGTCCCAAAGTCGCCAACCGAGATCCGAAGTTTCTTGAGATTGGGCGTCTATTACCGTAGGTTCATTGAAAATTTTTCCTGAATCACCGTTCCCCTAACTTCCTTAACTCGCAAGAACATCAAGTATGAATGGGGAAGGAAGCAACAAGAGGCGTTTGATATACTTAAACAAAATCTTACCCAAGCTCCTATACTGGCCTTACCAGAAGGTACCGAAGACTTCGTTGTCTTTAGTGACGCGTCTCATTCCGGTTTGGGATGTGTATTAATGCAACGAAAGAAAGTAATCGCCTACGCCTCTCGTCAACTCAAGGTGCACCAAAAGAACTACACGACTCATGATCTAGAGTTAGGTGCCATAATCTTTGCACTTAAGAAATGGAGGCACTATCTTTATGGAGTTAGATTTATCGTGTACACCGATCATAAAAGCTTGAAACATATCTTTGAGCAAAAAGAGCTTAATATGCGCCAACGACGCTGGATGGAAACTCTTAACGACTACGACTGTGAAATCATTTATCACGAAGGTAAAGCCAATGTTGCGACTGATGCCTTAAGTCGTAAAGAGCACGAAAAGCCAAAAAGAGTCCAAGCGTTAAGGCTAGAACTTCAAATTGATCTTATTGACCAAATTAAATCTGCTCAAGCTCAAGCTATTCACGAAAACAAGATCGATGAAAAGCGTAACGGCACCATTGACTCGTTAGTCAAAGGTGATGATGGTATCCTTAGAATGGGAAACCGAATTTGGGTACCGATCGTTGGAAACTTCCGTGAGAAAATCATGAATGAAGCTCACAAAACAAAGTACATGATGCATCCCGGTAGTGACAAAATGTATCAAAACCTCAAGTCGAACTACTGGTGGAATGGAATGAAAAAGGACATCGCTTCGCACGTTGCGAAATGTCTAACATGCTTGAAAGTCAAGGCTGAACATCAAAAGCCTTCGGGACTGCTTCAGCAACCCGAACTTCATGTGTGGAAATGGGAGTTAATAACCATGGATTTCATAACCAAACTCCCGAAAACGACTCGACAACATAATGCTATATGGGTAATTGTAGACCGTTTAACAAAGTCTGCACATTTCATACCTATCAATGAGTCGTACTCAATGGATAGATTAGCGTGTATATATGTGAACAACATTGTTGCTTTACATGGAGTACTGCTATCTATAATCTCTGATCGAGACAGTCGCTTTACATCTCACTTTTGGAAAAGCTTCCAACAAGCACTCGGTACAAAACTAAACCTTAGCACTGCCTATCATTCACAAACCGATGGGCAAAGCGAAAGGACAATTCAAACATTGGAAGATATGCTCCGAGCTTGTGTGATAGACTTAGGTGGAAGTTGGGATGACCACTTATCCCTAATGGAATTTTCATATAATAATAGCTATCACTCGAGCATTCAAGCCGCACCATTCGAGGCGTTATATGGTCGAAAATGTAGAACGCCTGTGTGCTGGTCTGAAACCGGAGATAATCAATTGTCTGGACCCAAGATAGTCCAAGAAACCACCGACAAAGTTCTTCAAATCCGCGAACGACTTAAGACGGCACGTAATCGCCAAAAGAGTTACGCCGATGTTAGTCGTAGGTCGTTAGAATTTAATGTCGGTGATAAAGTTCTATTAAAAGTCTCGCCATGGAAAGGCGTAATCCGTTTCGACAAGAAAGGCAAACTAAGTCCTCGATTCGTTGGACCCTTCGAGGTACTCGAACGAATTGGTACCGTCGCATACCGTTTGCGACTACCCGAGGAAATGCAAGGAATACACGATGTATTCCATATCTCGAATCTACGAAAATGTCTAGCTGATGAATCTCTTTGGATGCCACTAAAAGATGTAGAAATTAATGAGAACTTAAAATTTATCGAAAGACCAATTCAAATTGAAGATTCAAAATCTAAGAAACTTAAAAGACGAACTTTGAAAATCGTGAAAGTGAGATGGGACTCACAAAGAGGACCCGAGTATACATGGGAACTCGAGTCCTAGATAAGGAAGAAATACCCCCACTTGTTCTCATAAGCAATCTCGAGGACGAGATTTATTTCAAGGTGGAAAGGATGTAACATGACGTAAATATCGGGCTAAAAATGTCAATTTTTAAAGTCAAAGGACCAATTCTATGAATTTCTAAACTTCAGTGGCCAAAATGAAAAATCTGATTTCTGGACCCATCGCGCTACGCGACAGGTCAAGAAAGACACCCATCGCGTACCGCAATGGGTTGTCTGACAGGTATTGACACGTGTACCACGTGGCACACGGTGGCAACGCCTGCTGCCAAGTGTCACCACGTGGCAACACGCCTGCCACGTGTCGCCACATGGAACGGCGCCTGGTCTAGGGAATGACTGGGCAGGCCTACGTCGCGGTACGCGACGGGCCAGCCAGGGAACCCATCGCGTACCGTGATGGGACCCAAAATCAGCCTATAAATAACGGCCATGGGATCTTCCCAAACTCACACCAAAATTCAATTTACTCTCTCTCACTACTCTCTCTCTACACCTCGAAATACGTTCCATCGATCCACCTCGTTTTACGTGCCCTGTTACCTCGTTTTTCGTGCCCTACACCTCGATAAACGTGCCACTTTCCGACGACGTTCGGAGTAAAGAGGAGGTGCTGCCCGACGTCCCGATAGCTACCTCAAAGTACGTGCTTGTGTCTCGGTAAGCGTGTCAAAGGTTGATCAAGCGTGTGTTGATAAGAAGGATAGAGTCGAAGTGCTACCCGAGTGTGAAGGGTATTTCTAAGCCAAGCAAGGTAGGCATAATGCCTGACCAAAATAATAATAAAATATTACAACGGCTTAATGCCCAAGTCGAAATTATTCTCGATAAACAAAGAAAGATATAACAAAGAAAGTAAAGGAAAGAAAGATAAAGTATATATATAAATATATATATATATATATATATATATATATATATATATATACATATATATATAATTATTCTTTGTTATGAAATATATATTATTTAAGTATAATGAGTATACTTAAATAATGAAGAAAGAAATACGTTTCTTAATGAAGAAGAAACGTCGGGTTTTATAAATAAACTAAAGGTTTATTAATATTACTTTTCAACTAAAGGTTTTAAAGTAAAAAAGAGATTATGAACTAAAGGTTCATCGAAATAAATAAGACTAAAGGTCTTAACGCCGGATCGTGTATCCGACTAATGAATGTTATACTCGTACTATAGGTGCGAGATAGCGAAGGAAAGATTAACGGACGGTGTTGGAAGCCGATCCCATTGAAAAGGTGAGTACGCCCCACTTTTATAAAATTTTTTTCAAACAAACAAACGTGTTATGTGTAAAACTTTACATGACGCTTCGTGTCTCTAAAAACATTGTAAATAAGAGTATAAACCTAGCCCTCAGGCGTGGTATACGTTTGTCTGGATCCTTACATATGTGGTATGCGGTGGGCACATCGCACCACGCCTGGTCACGACCTCCAGCCACGATGGGCCGGACCAAAGTATGTCCGAGTGAGAATGACCTTGTGTATATTTATGGTACCTAAGTACGTCGAAATGTTGCGGTGTTTTGCTGAGGTGACCTAGTGTAGAGACTCGAGTTTATGATGATTGTTTAACTTGATTATTTTTAAGCCAAGATGGGCCGAGGCTTACGTGGTCTCGAGAGGTAGTTAAGTAAAGAGAATATTTTTAGCGTCAGCATATTCACCAACATTCGTTGCTGACGTATTTTATAACATTTTGTAGGTAATCAGGAATAGAGCTTGAAAGACGAAGAAGCTCAAGAATCCGATGGCTCGGATAATTTTGTGTAAATTTTAAAATATGATGGTTTTGTAAACTTATAAACAAATAAAACCAATCGAGACTTTCGTCTCGTCTTTTGTATTGTAAATATTTATAAATATGATCCTTATGTTTTTATAAAGTCTTCCACATTAACTCGCAACTCTGATTTATTTACAAATATGATACCAACTATGGTTCACACTCCTAGGCCTAAATTGGGGGTGTGACAATTAGGGTCCGGTCCCTTTTTCTGCCTCGGAAATTATCAGGGTCCGGTCTCATTTCTGCCTTGAGATTATTTAAGGGCTCGGTCCCTTTTCTGCCTTGGATATTAATAGGGTCCAGTCCCTTTTCTGCCTCGAGATTATTAAAGGGCTCGGTCCCTTTTCTGCCTTGGATATTAGTAGGGTCCAGTCCCTTTTCTGCCTCGAGATTATTAAAGGGTCCGGTCCCTTTTTTTCCTTGGATATTAGTAGGGTCCAGACCCTTTTCTACATTTCTATCTCTTACATTTATTCATAACGTACATACATATCATTCATATTTCATACATAACATTATAACTTGACAGTACGTGCAATATCCGAAGATTGTTCACGTACCGACAAGCAATCATTCTTACCTTTCACATAATCACATAAGGCATACTTTCTACCTTTCTATCTCTTACATACATAACATACATACATAGCATTTATATCTCATATATCGCATTATAACATGACAGTACGTGCAATATCCGAAGATCATTCACGTAACGACAAGCAATCATTCTTACCTTTCACATAATCACATAAGACATACATTTATCACTTAGGATAAATGTATTAACAATCACATCGAGTATGCACACAACCCCGAAAACATAACACAGAAGTGGGGCTAGAAACTCACCTGGATCCTGCTGCGTTCACCGTTAATCGTTATCCCCTTCTTTAACTGAGCCCGGCTAACTGTTAAATATATATATTTGTTAAGTAAC
Organism: Bidens hawaiensis; assembly: GCF_021521415.1. Classification (NCBI taxonomy): domain Eukaryota; kingdom Viridiplantae; phylum Streptophyta; class Magnoliopsida; order Asterales; family Asteraceae; genus Bidens; species Bidens hawaiensis. The sequence goes on from NW_027492880.1 coordinate 352,648, forward strand.
CGTATAATAAACTAAGTTGGTATTTTAGTTAACCGACACATTTTCTAAGTTGGGCTTGTTGTCTAATTCTTATACAGATGGGCTTTCTTGTTAGATTAGGCCATTGATCACTTTGGCTTTTGGGCCTAGTTGGGTCAGGCCCACAGACCACAACATTTCCCAAGTGGCCGAGAACTCTCAGCAGAGAACCCACACGTTGACCGAGAACCCTTGGGTTGACCGAGAACACTTGGTGACCGAGAACCCTGGGTCACCGAGAACTCGTGTTGACCGAAATCCCATACTTGGCCGAAAACCCATGGTTGACCGAAAACAGGAGTTGACCGAGAACCCATATTTGACCGAGAACTCGACAGAAAACTCAGGTTGACTGAGTTCTCGCGTTGACCGAGAACCCATATGGAGGCTGAGGTCCGAGAACCCTTGTCTGATGCTTTCAGCTCAGATTTTACTATCTTTAATTCCATTTTAGGCTCAATAACGGTTAACGGTCCATGATTACACTTTTAACCACCTATAACCCATCCTTACATTCGTTATCAACCCATCATCAAGACTTAACCATTTCCTAGCATAAAGTTTGAACCTTTATGGCTAAAACGTTCAAAAATAGATCTAGGGTCTATTTTAAACGAGCCGTTCATAACCATGAGTTCGTTAAGTCCAATTTAATCTTCAAGTTTGCAAATTTACGATTTATCTAGACCCGATCTATCATCCTACCAATTTTCATGTAAATCCGTTCATGAAAAGCAAACCTTTTTAACAAAAACGTACATTTGAGGTTTTTGTCTGAAATCACTCGAGAGGCTCAAAACCATATCAAACGAACTCCGATTTGAGTGATTCAAGCGGCCACGGAACCGTCTTGTCCCGATCTACAAACCCATCAGCTCACCTTCGCCGGGAAACGCCGCTACAGTCTCCGGAACAGCTGAACAGTCGCTGGAATCTTCATTTTTGAGCTGCTATGGTTTTGCTGATAAAAACGGGACTTCCCGACTTCCGATCGAAGATATTTTCGGTGGAAAACTTCATTTATATTCCATGAATACTCGGTTAAAATTTGAGACCAATCCGACGGTTAGATCTCCGGGAATCTTTGTGTCTTGGTGGGTGGTTTTCTCAAAAACGGAAATTGGGTTAAGTGTGTGTTTTGATGGTGTAGGCTATGGTGTGGAGATGTATGAAAATGGAAAGGATTAGGGTTTTAAGGGGTATTTATACTCCCTTAAGCCCATGGACCTTAGGCTCATCTTTCCTTTTGGTCCATAATTAATTACATCTAATTATCCTAATTATCCTTCCATATTTATTATTTTACTATTTTTCTATTAACTCAAGTAAACTTTTCCATCTTAATAAATAATACATTAATTATTTATTCTTAGAAATTTCGGGATGTTACAATTATAAACCTAGTGATACTGAATGGTTTGTCTGTAATATATATAAACGAAAACCAAAAAATCCTATGTGTCGCGATGTGGTCGCTCCCCCTTTTTTTGGAGTCACCAGATTTGCTTGATTTTTAAATAGAGGCTTCTCATGCATTTGACCCGAATTCATGGGTATGGGTCTTACCAAACCCAGATATTCCTTAAACGGGTTATAACATCTCATTAAATTAAAAATTATTCTAACCAAATTATTGATGTAAAAATCCTATAAAATAGTATATACTAAAAATTAAATGAATTATTCTCATGTAAAAATAATTCTCACCAAATTATTGGAGAATCAACACTTGTTTATCCCCTTCGCCTTTGACACATTTGGTTTCTTAGCTCCGGATGCCGTGGACCTTTTGAATAGGGTTCAGAAAGTTGTGTATAGTAACATATCAGCCCATAAGAATCAAAACTTTGTTTTTAGTCGGATTGGGTTTGCTATCCAAAAGGGAGTTGCGGCGCAGCTTGTTGCCCGCTAACATGCCACTTCATTGTAAATCGTTTGGATGTTTTTTATAACACAGGTTCTACGCTTAAAAAAATATCTTATTTATTTTAAAAAAGATATATATATATATATATTATTTAAATTAAAAAACCAATTTGATATTAAAAAAATAGTATATTATTAACTTTCATATATATTATTTATAATTAAAAAACCAATTTTATAGTAAAAGAAATAAACGGGTCTTGGGTCTCATTAAAACCATATAGCTTTTAAATCGGGTTATAACATCTCATTTATTTGTCAAACAATTTATCATCAAATCATAAGTATATTATTAACTTTCATACAATAAAAAAATATAAATGCAAAAAATAAATAAATGTTAGAACAAATAATATAAAACAACCCCCGTAATACGGGGGATAAAAACTAGTTTATTTATAAAGATCTTGGTTTATATATAAATTATAAACCTAGCGAAAACAACTATTGAAAATTAAAAGATATATTTTTAAATGAATTTTTTTAATTTTAGTTTCTTTATTGATGCTTTATATAGGTTGGAAAATAAAATATGATATTCTAGAAATATAATTAAACGATTAATAAAAGGGAAAATTCCCAAAATAGTCCAAAAGTTGTTAAAACTCCATTTTTAGTCCAACCAAATCTATCTTCGTCGTGACATTTGGATTCCCACCGATAGTTTTCATCTACCAATGAAATTGTGCCACGTGTTTTTTTTTTGAAATTCGTCTTTGGAGACGATTTTCAAAAAAAACATGCACCACCACCACCACCATCATGCTCTTAATTTTCTGGCCACCACCACCACCACCTTATCATGATCTTCATTTTCTGGCCACCACCACCATTATTGTTGTAGACACACAACACCCATATTTAATCTTCAATAACCCACCTTATTTGGAGATGATTCTTCTTCAACACCCTTTTTTCTTTTTCACCTTTAACAAAATCAAGAACCGAAAGTTTGACCTTTTTGGTTGTTTGGTGACTTTGGTTTTAGGATTAAATCAAGTCATCAAACACATATTGTGGTGGTGCTGGCGGAGATGATGATGATGGCGGTGGTGCCGGTGGCCGGAAAATGAAGATCATGATAGTGGTGGTGGTGGTGCATGTTTTTTTGAAAATTGTCTTCGAAGACGAAATTCACTTGAAATTCATCTGCTCGGATTAATTTAAAAAAACACGGATTTCGATGCTTTTTTGAGATGGTTTTCGTAGAGATGATTTTCATTCCAAAATTATCGGTCCAGATGGATTTCATTGGAAAACAATCGGTTTGCGTCAGAACCTTTACACGTGGCACAATTTCATTGGTAGACGAAAACTATTGGTAGGAATCCAAATGTCACAACGGAGATAGATTTGGTTGGACTAAAATTGGAATTTTAACAACTTTTGAACTATTTTCGAATTCTTTTACATCTTTTTGATTATTTTGGGAATTTTCCATTAATAAATTGGGTGAGACAATAGCTCACTTGATTTTGTATAGTTGGTCCAAAAGGGTAAAGTTAAAATACAAATGACAAAAAAAAAAATAAGAAGGTTGAGAAGAAATTTAATCCATTGATCTTATATTCGAATGGTTGAGATTAATTTAATACATAAAAATTGATGGAAAGGGCATGAAGGTAATAACCCATCTTTATTGATTTTCTCTCTCCACATGCAAGGCACATGTCAATTCCCCTATCATTTTAAAACGTCCATAACTTTTTCAAACGACATTTTTTTAAAAAAAATCACCATAATTACAAGCTTTTTTTAATCTTTAATATGAGTATCATATTGTTATAACAAAAAGAAAAAAAATAATGGGTTTTTTAATTGTGTTTTTTTGTTGTTCATCGTGTCTTCTAATTGAGTTTTCATATGCATTGTATTATAGATTTTGATCATTGTATTTTTCAATTTGTACTCATATTAAAGACAAAAGTTACAACAAAGATTACGACATTGTGTCTTTTTGTTCGTCATTATGTTAGTCGTTGTGTAATACGTTCGTTGTCTTTTATTCTAATTGACATATGACATTTACTTAATTTGAGAAAAATAATATTACGTTAATTGTATATTACGTTCAAGTCATTGTGTAATATGTTGTTTCCATTTTGTTTTACGTTTCAAGTCATTGTGCTATATGTATTCACTATTGTGTCTTACGTTTTAGGTCATTGTGTTATACGTATTCACCATTGTGTTTTATGTTTCAAGTTATTATGTAGCATGTATTCATCATTGTGTTTATATATTAGATAATCTGTTGTTATTTTATCATTATTTTTACATATTATTATTACACAACGGTGTTATTAGTATTTAAAAAAAACATAATAATGAGTTAAAAGACACAATGACAAAAAAAAACACAATGACGAAAAAAGACACAATAATAAGCGAAAAGACACAATGACGTGCAAAAAGACACAATGATTTAATTTTTTTTAAAAAAATTATATAACAAAATAATACTCATATTAATGATAAAAAACGTTTGTTATTATGATGATTTTTTTTATAAAAAGAAATATCGTACGAAAAAGTTATAGACGTTCTAAAATGATGGGGTATTAACATTTGACTTGCATGTGAAGAAAGAAACTATGTACTATTACTTTTATACCAAATTTCTTTTAGTTCCCACTTGACACATGTAAATTAATTATTACTTCTCACACTTCTCATTTTTGTTAGCCTTTGTAGATTAACTTGACCCTGGTCCAAAATAGACGTTTTTTTTAATTATCCCTATATCACCTAGTCATAAGGATAATCAAGATTATAAAAAAAGGTGATATATATACCATCAATATTATATCTACACCTTTTTTTTGGAAAATTGGTTTTCATTGGTCTCAACTATTGCCTTTTGGTCATTGTCGGTCCCAACTAACGAATTGTTCACTGATGGTCCCAACTTATAATGTATTTTTTCCTAACGGTCCGCGGCTAACAGAATCCTAACACCGTTAGTATCAGGTCGCCGGAAAAACGTTTTTGGCTGGGAAAGTCAATTTTTTTTGCCGGAAAACACCACCTGAACACCGCCATTACCACCAATTGACTCACTGCCAACCAACCGTCATCACTTAAGCACCATCAACTGATTCCAACGATGGTTCTAAGGTTCTGGTGACCTCAATAATTGGGGCTTTTACTAGACAAAAAGTTCCTGAAGGTACGATGCAAAGTTACCATGATGTTTGGGACAAAATTGTTGAGGTTTCGGGAAAAAATGTGTGTGTTCCGGCCAAAAACGTTTTTCCAGCGACCTGAAACTAACGACGTTAGAATTCTGTTAGTCACGGACCGTTAGGAACAAATACGTTAAAAGTTGGGACCGACAGCAGCCAATTCGATAGTTGGAACCGACGGTGACCAAAAGACGATAGTTGTGACCAGTAAAAACCGATTTTCCTTTTTTTAAGGTAAATATATTTAAAATCTAGCAAGAAGCTACGGCTAAGTACATCGAACGAGAAAAGACAAAAGAAATACGATTACAAAGAGAAATTAGAATAACTAAAGCGGATCCATTTCTCTCAGTCAAGAGTTTTCAACTTGGACCGGTTCTTGATCCATAGAAAGGACGATGCCTTTATGTCGCCAATGGTGTTGCTCACGAAAGGGGAAATATTGTTAAAAATTAATGTGTTTCTTGCAAGGGACCCAAAAGTAACAGCAAAGATGGATTGGATTTATATCTACAATTATTTGAACCTTTATTAACGTTTATTGAATCATAGTTTAACATGTTATTAGGTTAATAATGTGTTTTGTTTAGCTTAATAAATTGAACATGTTATTAACTTAGAGGTGTATTCAAAATTTTCACATAGATCATTACATATGAGATTGTTCCTAGTGGTCATGGAAAAAGTATAATATTTTATTGGAAAACTGGTTTTTATTGGTCAAAACTATTTTTTTTTGCTGGCGGTGGTCCCAACTTTCATTTTGGCCGGCAACGGTCCCAACTTTCACATACGTTGAAACCACCAGTCCGCGACTAACGGATTACAAACTCCGTTAATTAAAATCTGATGTGTCGTCCTAGTCATCAAAAACAGCTGACTGTGCATCCTACGTGGACCGACTGTGTATTATACATACTCCCCAAATCCCAGACGTTAGCGGGAACGTCCACTTGAACATCCTCTTCGGAGTCCTCGCCGGCGACGGCGTCGGAGGCACTCCGGCAGGGTAGGCGCTCTGCCATGGGCTGCCGGTGAAGGAGTGGTTCGGCGTGGAGCTGTCGTTTCCGACGGCCGGAGACGGCGTACGTGGCTTAGGCTTAGGGCTGCGAGGTGGGTTTGCGATGGCGGATCCGACGGGGGTGTCGTGTTTGACGGCGACGGCGTCTTTGCTGCAGCAATGACCCATCGACAATAATAATAATAATAATAATCATCATCATCTCCGGCGAGGGTTTGAAAAGTCTAATAGTAGGTTGATGGCAAATTGGTGTTCATAGTCTGGGATTGACGTGTATTAAATAACAATATTATTATTATTACTAATTGGGTGTTTGATGTGAAGACGGAGGTGTGTGTATACAAGGAAAATACAAAGGGTTTGGTTAAAAGTGAATTGAGTATGTATGGAGTCAAGATTTATAAAAGGTGTATTATACATACTTCCCAAATCCCCAACGTTCGAATACATCAAAAATATACAGCCAGTCCACGTAGGATGAACAGTCAGCTGTTTTTGATGACTATGACGACACATCAGATTTTAATTAACGGAGTTTGTAATCCGTTAGTCGTGGACTGGTAGTTTCAACGTATGTGAAAGTTGGGACCGTTGCCAGCCAAAATGAAAGTTGGGACCACCGCCAGCAAAAAAAAAATATTTGGGACCAATAAAAACCAGTTTTCCTATTTTATTATATAACTTCTTGATTATTTTACAAAATATGAAAATTGTACACCTAACTCGTTTAGTAATCATGCCATACATTCGGGTCAACATGTTTAAAACTTTAACTTAACAGGTTGGTGGTTGACCCGTAGCCCACTCAACCTTTTTATTTAGATAAATGGGTTGTATTTAGGTTAGGATTAATGTCTTTTGACAAGAATAAATATATGGGTCGTGTTCATGTTCAACAATTTAACCAGCCAACCCGAGGTCTGCTGGCATTGACACACCTAATAATTATATTATATTGTTTGTGACCGAACATGATTTTATATCCTTGTGGTTGTTCAGGTTTCACGAACTATCAGAATTTGATGAGGCAAAAAGAAGTTGCAGGAGGCGTTTGACTGGTCACAATGAAAGGCGGAGGAAGAACAACTCATTGGAGTTTAAGAAGCAACTTGTTTGTGTGCACAACCCAAGAAAATCAAACTTAAAACGGAGCATATTATATGATCTACACTCTCTCTCTTTTCGTCACTTCCTATCCTAGAACTCCAAAACTCTTGTAGCGTTTAAATAAATAATGTTGGGTTTTTGAAAGGTTTAAGAAAAAACTATCAACATATAGTATATTAGTGGAGGGTTCAGTAGAAACCTTTTAAAAAGTGAAAAATTAGGGAATCATGTCATTTACTTGTAAAAAAATAATATAAAACGATTTCACATGTAAAAAAATAAGTTTTAGCATAAACTTATTTTTGCTTATAAGTACATATAGAAGACATTTCAATAAAAAAAATTTAATTTTGCAAAAAGTATTTTTTAAACCTTTTTTCAACTGATTTTGTATATATATAAAAAACTTTTCTTTAACGAAAGCGGACTTTTACATGTGTTTATATGTAAAAACTTAAAAAGGGATTATGTAAAAATATGTATTTTTCATGTAAAAATGAATTTTTTATTATTTTTTTTATATGTAAAAGAATGATTCGTCTTTTCTTTAATTTTTTATGATTTCCTTTCAAACCTGCGCCTAATACCATTATTTATAACATAAGATTTTGTACAGTGTTATAACATATATTATGGTTAATAACAGTTAAAATGAATTATGTTTGTTCTAAAAGTTTCTCTCTTAAAAATTGTAGTGTTGTTATTAATTACAAATACCTGAACTATAATAAATTTTTTAATCGATTATTCTTATCGTATTGTTTTGCTGTTAATAAAGTGTAACTGATGACTGTTGAATAAGATGAATAAGATTGATTGTATATTTATACAATATAAGAATAATATGAATATATAATTTAGAAAAAAAATATACAACACTTAACCAAGGTTGTCTGTTAGATTAATTCATGGCTGTCTACTATTTTTATTTGTGATGAATCCAAACCGACACAACTATGAACACTTAAGAAACAAAATGTTGCATAAGTTCTAATCAACGTTAACCCATGAACAAAACATGTTAAACCAACCATCACTGCAACTTTATCCAATCATGGAGATCTAAAGCAAAAAAAACAAAACATTTTGCTATTCGAATAACAATAAAACAAAAATGACACTTTTTTGACGGGTCATGAGAACCCGAAAGTAAACCAAATAGTGCGGGTCAAGCCGGTGACGCTGACATGGCAGGCGAAAAGGGGATCGGCTTAGATGGAGCAGGCAGACGACCAATACTGTCCACCTTGTCCATTTGCTTGGGTGGCGGCCTTGCGGCTTTTGGAAGCAACCTCCCCTTCTTCTCAACCACTCGGGCTTTAACAAAGCACGAAAACCAAGTTCATTGTAATATACTTTTCTCACTGACCCACCAGCGGCTTCAACCGCTTCTTTTGCACGAACCGTCACTCTTTGACACCTGTCAAAATGGCGGTTAAAATTTAAATGAAAGTTATAAGTTGAGATAAACAATGAGGGGTGAAGTTAAAACAGGGAGTTCAAAAATGAGAGGTGTTAGAAGGATTTATGGCCACACAAAAAAACGGCTCAAAAAAATTCAAAAAGTAAAAAAAATAAAAATTCATAACTCAATATATAAATAAAAACAAAAAAAATTAAAAAATAAAATGTTTTCTCCGTCATTCCCGTTAAAAAAAGGGCGAAAAGACACAATGAAGAGAAAAAAGACACGATACCGAAAAATAAACAAACAACACAATGATAAACAAAAAAAACACAACAGATCGCAAAATATAACACAATGTTGAGTAATATAACACAATATCAAGAAAAAAGACACAATGTAAAGAAAAAAAGACACAATCAATGACGAAAATAAACACAAAACACAATGATAAACAAAGACACAATAATCTTTTTCACTCAACATTGTGTCTTTTTTGAGTTTTTTCTGTATAGAACAAGGAAGACGGTGAAATTATTTTTGTGTTTTTACCTTTTTCGATTTTTTATTAAAATTTGAGTTATGATTTTTTTATTAATTTTTCATTATTTTTAGGGGTTTTTTTATGGCTACAAATCCTTCTCATTTTTGTCCCCCTTTGTAGAATAACTTGACCCAACAATGAGAAAAATGATTATTATTTATACCTCGAGATGAATTGGCCACTGTATGTGTTCAGCACCGCGGCCCATTAATCTAACTCCGTCTCTTATTTGTTTTCCGATTGCCCCGGTATCCTATTTAGAAAATAATAATGATAACTAACTACTTGATGTAAAAATAATATTGGATAAAAAAAAATGAAATTATATTTTTAATACCTTTAAAGTTTTCATAGTGATTAGCTCGGAAGAGTCGATTTTCCCTGCGTTGATCAGCCTTGCAATCTTTCCCAAACCAACTGGCTGCAAAACAAATAAATACTGTAAATTAGTCCACCGGAAGCATCTGGATTGGTACTATAATAGTTTCCTTTATCTTATATTAGTTTTCTTTGACCTTTTTAAGTTCTTGTTTTGAGAAGTTTGTCCTTTTTAGTTAAGTTACAGATTCAATGACACTAGTCATACAAACAGCTAACCTGCTTAATGATATAACCTTTATTTATGTTATGAATGATGTTAAATTATATCATTGACTATATGTATTAAAGTGATATCAAATAAATTATTTTATTTCAAACAAATCATATAGTGATATTTTTCAAGTTTTCATTCACAGCATCTATCAGGTAGTTACTATTGTCATTCAGATGCATAGATCTGTAAATGATTCATGAACTGTTCGGCAGGAGATTCATTTATTTATTAAACGAACGGATATGAACATCATGTTCCGTTCGCTCATTTACGTTCATGAATGTTCGTTTATGTTCGCTCACGTTCATTTATTTATGTCCGTCCGTTTATGTTTGTCTAACCCAATTAACTATGCAATTTTAAAGCTTTTATGAATAAACAACTATGTTAAGTAAATAAGAAGCCATATCTATTTCCCGCTTCCACGCGAAAAAGTAAAACACCCTAATTGGCCTTCTGTCAGCTTTTATAAACAATTAATAGATGAATCATGTACTTTTAAACAACTAATTTAGACGTGTTTGTTAGACATTACTGGATACTTAATGCTTTATATTTGTTGTTTGTGTTTATTAAGTCTGTTCATTTACGTTTGTTCATTTATGTTCTAAAACTGTCTATTTAGAATGTTAACGAACAAACATAAACGAACACGAACAAATTCATTTCAGTTAACTATCAGTTTTAAATTAAAACTAAAATTAAACAAGTGAGTGACCTGAAACTCAAGACTAAAGGGGTTGCTAAAGCCTCTTTTGGGCATCCTCCGCCTCAAGGGAGTCTGGCCGCCTTCAAAGCCGAACTTATGAGTACCTCTTGCTTTCTGGCCCTTATGCCCACGACCCGCAGTCTTGCCTTTACCCGACCCGATTCCACGACCCTTTCTCGTCTTCTGCTTCGTTGCACCCTTGTTGTCCCTCAAATCATTCAAACTCAAAAGACTCAAACCTCGAATACCCTGCAAACAAGAACCATCAATTGGGTGGCTGTGTATTGTGGGTTTGGTGTAAATTGATGCGGTGGTACTTTTGAGGAATAACCACCTTCTTGTTGTTGTTCTCAACATCATTAATTTTTTGAGTCTTGTGTTTGATGGCTGATGATTATGATTATGGGTTTGGCGAACAGAACAGGGTTGGTTAGACTGACTGGGCTTTTTACTAGTTTACATTTCTTTTCTTTTTTTCCTTTATCTTTAAGTTTATGAAAAAAAATTTCATGTTTTAGGTGTCATATGCAAAAAATACCCAAAAGAGGTATTATTCTAGTCGTCATTAGTAGTTTATATAACCAATTAAAACTTAACACGCTTATTTTGGGAAATTTCCCGTCCTATATTCCTACACCTAAATTTATACATTTCTTCATTTATAAACTTGAACCCTCAACACTTAATTAAAATTTAGAAACATATTTCCTACAAAACTCATACATAAACCTAAACAGAGTTTACCTGAGTTTTTTTTTTACCAAAATGGATAAGGTGAAAAATTTATTACTAAAATGAGTTATTTGAAAAGTATTTACCAAAATGGGTATTTCTCTTTGGTGCCGCCTCCGTCCTTGCCTTCTAGCTCTGTCGCCCTACCTACTCTCTCTGTGGATGGGGACTGTGTGCTTAGATGTATCCGATCATTTCCTAAAGGGACCTAATGCGGGAGAGACGGGATGGGGGCGCAACACTTGTTGGACGCTCTTAGTGGTGAGGGATCAGTGACTTCCATGAGTCTGCTCTCAGCCATCACTAAAGTCGTCAACTTATGGCTAGGGGGTCTGTGCCCCAAGGTGCTCGCTGAGTTTATTGCTTCGGCCCCTTTTACCCCTTTATTAAAGTCGGATAATGGAATTCGGCCCATTGCCGTGGGGGCTATCTGGCGTAGGTTGATTTCTAAAGTGGCTATGAAGATGGTTGGGAAGGAAATGACTCAGTATTTAGGGGACTTTCAGTTTGGGATAGGGACCCCTAATGGGGCAGAGGCGGTGCTTCACAATGCGAACCGGTTTCTTAACTCCTTTCATGCGGACGGTTCTTTAGCTATGCTTACCGTGGACTTCTCCAACGCCTTCAATATGGTCGACCGCACAGCCCTTCTCCGGGAGGTTCATCATCATTGCCCGTCTATCTATCTATGGGTCCAGTTCCTTTATGCCCAGTCGGCTAGGTTGTACGTTGGTGATGACTGTATAGGGGCTACTACTGGGGTTCAGCAGGGAGACCCCCCTGGGCCCCTCCTCTTTGCCTTAGCATTACACCCTTTTGTTCTTCGGGTAAAAAATAACTGTAACCTCCCATTTCATGCTTGGTACTTGGATGATGGGACTATTATTGGTGGTGCCAACAAAGTCGCTAAATCCCTAGACATTATCAGCTCGGAAGGGCCATCATTGGGGCTTCAACTTAATATTAAGAAAACCGAGGTTTTTTGGCCAGCGTGTAATGGAGTGAAAGTTAAAGATGGGCTTTTCCCTAGTGGGATTGGTAGACCAGAGAGAGAGGTAAAGCTCCTTGGAGGGGCTGTTAGTCGAGATCCCTACTTTACTAAGGAGTTGGCGAGGCGGAGAGCATCTCGTGCGGTTGATCTTATGAAACTATTACCTTGCCTTAGGGATCCCCAGATCGAACTCCTCCTACTTAGGTCTTGCATGGGGGTTGCTAAGTTGTTTTTTGGGTTACGAACATGCCACCCCCAAATGATGGATGATGTGGTATCCTGTTTTGATAAGGGGCTTCGAGAAGCCATAGAAGACATGGTTGTATGTGGAGGCCCGTTCTTTGGTGATCTTCGGTGGCGACTTGCATCTTTACCGATGCGCTTGGGGGGTTTAGGCATTCTCTCGGCTCATGATGTTGGGGTTTACGCTTTTGTAGTGTCGAGGGCTCAGTCTTGGAATCTACATAATCACATCTTAAGGAATAGCGGAGTTGTTGACCTGGACTCAGACTACGTGCAGGCCCTGGAACGCCTAAATGGCGCTCTCCCAGACTTTGACATTGGCGGTTTCTCTAATAAGGACACCGCCCCACCAAAGCCTCAAAAAACTTTGGCGAATGCCCTTTTTGGAAAAATCGCTCAGAGTCTGGGAGAAGTTTTTGGATTGTCCCCCCGACAGAAGGCGGTTATTGAATGCTTACAAGGTCCTCATGCCCAAGATTTTATGACCGTTATCCCGATTGATGTCTTGGGTCAAAGTATGTCTGCGATCGAGTATAGGGCCATTCTTAAGTACCGTTTGATGGTCCCAATGTACCTAGAAGACGAAACATGTCCGATCTGCCGTAAGGCTTGCCTGGATAAATTCGGAGAGCATGTGGTTCATTGCAAGGAGATGCCTGGGTTCAAATACCGACATGATTGGGTGCAGGACGTTCTTTGAGACATCTTAAGCCGAGCTGGGATATCAGCTAAAAAGGAAGCCCCCGTAAACTTCCTTACAGACCCCACGGAAGGGAGATCCACTCTTTGACCGGCAGATTTGCTCGTGTTTGGTTGGGCCGGGGGAAAACACACTTGTGTTGACCTCACAGGGGTATCTCCTTTAGCTGGTTTGAGGGATAATGGGTTTGTAGCTGGGCAAGCAATGAAAAGGGCTGAAACGAAGAAGGTGGAGAAACATGCTAAAGCCTGCGAAGAAAACCAACATGTTTTTGTCCCTCTTGCTTTTGATACCTTTGGCTCCTTGGCACCGGAAGCTATCTGTTTCCTAACCAGGGTCTAACGGGTTGTGCATGGCAATGTGTCGACTCAAAAGGGGCAGGGGTATGTCTATAGCAGGATAGGGTTTGCAATTCAGAAAGGGGTGGCGGCGTAGCTTGTTGCCCGCCTACCTGCTATGTTGATGTAATATTTATGTTTCTATATAATGAGAAAAGAAATTATAATAAAAAAAATTAGTTATAAATTTTTTTTAATTAAGCCCAGATAAATAAAAACAAAATAACAAGCTAAATAAATGTTAAAAATGAAATAAAGGTTCTAAAATGTACTTAACAAAACTAATAAATTAACGTAAATGTTTTATTTGCATTTCTTTAAACTAAGAAGTCTAAGAAGTCAATATATTTGAGTTTTCGTTTTAGCAAACTAAACTATAGTTTCTTTAGGGTTTTGTTTAAGATAAGTATTATTTAATAGTTTTTTTTTGAATTATAAGATCTTTATTTTGTTCTTTTTTAATATACCTTGTTGTATTATTGTTTTAGGATAAAATGTGAATCTAATTCAGTAAAATCAATTACAAATATTTTATGAATCAAAATTTCGTGAATTTCCACGTAAAAACGAGTTATATCATGACAAGGACGAAGCATAGTGAGGACCAGGGTGGCTCACCCATGTATTTTTACAGTAGTGTTAATTAGCATGTTTTCGCCCAAAAAATTGTATACGTAATGTAAATTTATTTGTTTCGGTCAAAAATTTGAGCCCCCCTCGTTTATGAAAACTTTCATACAATTTGAGTCCCCAATACCCCCCTTGCGGCATTTTAGTCCAAGCTTTCGCTAATGTATAATGATATGGTTTTAAAAGGAAATTAAATTGGTCTAATTTTTTAAAAACGTGCTTCTTTTTTTTCTTGATTAGGATAATGTTTAGTTCGAAATTAAGGTTTAATATATATGTTTCAATTAAAATAAATAATAAAAAAGAAATAGTTATTTCAAATGCAAAGATGAAAATTCTTCGTACATATATCTATAATGAGTATTAATTAATAAGTTGAAAAAAAGTCTAAAATGAGTTGATCCAAGAGAATAAAGAAAATAATAATAATTGGTTGACTAAACAAAAAAAAAAGAAGTTGTATTAGATTAGTTAAATAAAGGAATAAATGAAAAATATTCATTTTGATAAATATTTTTAAATCACCCATTTTGGTAAATATCTCAATATACTAAATTATTTTAAGAATAAATTTGAGGGTGTAAAAGTAATACATTTGACCACAAAAGTCAAAGTGTGTGAAGGTGTTAATTTAGCATTCTGAAATTTGGTGACCATGATCGATAAACACAAAAAAAAATATTTAGATCATAAGCTCGATCTTTGTAATTCTCATTAGCTCGAAAATTACAATGCCTAATCTCTTTGATATAACCCACAAGCTCAGGTATATATATACTAGTTTAAACACGAAAACCTAATTAGACTAGAATACAAACTCCTTATCTTACTCAAATACTAATTAGTAAAAACATATTTAAACAATAATTAATAAATAAATTTCTTGTTGTCCAAGTCATTGGCTCGACTTGTTCACCAGGTAATTTATTCCATGTAAACCAAGTCACGTGCTCAACTTGATAAACAAGACACCAACTCATCATAGGCTCGATGAGTTGGCCCAACGAAGATTACGTCCAACAATCACCCTCCTAATTTCCGACTCGAAAATAGGTGGATCTTTAACTTTGAACTTGTCTCCTTTGACATGTTTTGACCCACAATCTTGACATACTTGGCTTCCACAACCATCTTAGTCATCATCTTCTCGGTCTTGATCTCCAAGAACTCATGTTGATCCATGACTGTGTTCTTTAGGCTCTCCCGAACTTGACTACCTTCGTGACCCTGTCCCCGACCATTCACTCGGTCGTATGAACTCACACATCCACTTCTTTGATTGCGATACTCGTCAGCTAATCAAGCGAACACCAGTCTTACTTGATCTTTTGAAGTTTCCGAATCAAAACACGAGCGCATCGTTCAAATCTAAAAATTTTCCAAAACATAACTCGTTCAACCCATACACGAAAACTTAAAAATTAAATGGAATCGTAAATCGTGTGATAGAACTTGTTTTTATTTTCTTTATTTCCTTTGAAATCGTGGGCTCCACCAAGAATAAAAAAACACTCCTTTTGAAATCCTAGTAACAAAAAATATACCGATACAATATAATAGGCCTTTTTACCGGGTTCGGTACCGAGATTAACCATAGGGGTACTTCGGTTGTCACACCCCGACCAAAGGCGGCAGAACATGCTGGGGTGCAACGTATTGCTTAAGAACGCGATGACACTATTAAAGTGACAATATTTACTCAACTTGTTTATTTCATTCAATAATCACAACTACAACTTGTTCACAATAAAATACAAACAATTACGTCAACACAACATTCGCTAAAGTATCCTAAAGGTATGATCTAAGTGATGAGTCTTTAATCTTCATAAGCAATCAAATAGTAAACCTGTAACATGCATAAAAATAGATTTGATCAACACGAATGTTGGTGAGCAATACACTAGTTTTGACATATGTATATAATGAGGCAAAAATCACAATTCATATGCATAAATCGAATAAAGCAAAAAACCATTGTAAATGTAAAGTAAATAACTATAGCTCCTTTCTATTTGGTAACAACCAAAATACTCAGAGAATGAGGCCCCATTCTACTAGCACAAGGCTAAAGTAGTTAGGGGAACGTATGATCATACTTATGAGGTTCAACAACAACATAAACGTAAACACTCATGCATATAATCAAATTGGGGCATAAATAAAGATCGAGCAAATATTCGTACGAACACATAATGTTTAATTGTGGATTTTATAATGAGATCATAAAACGAGTAAGTTTGAATATGGTATGCCACCCCAAAAGTATAAACGCGTAAAAAGGGGGGAGTGTGATTACTCACATGAAATAAATAACTTGAAGGGTTGTTTGTGATACACCGGGATAATAAGTTCAACGAGTGAGGTTTAGGTTAAAAGGGTTTCGGTTTAGAAGATGGTCTTGAAAGACTTTAAAGTAAAATAAAATAACAAGTTAAATAATTAATCAAAGTTGGAGGTTTAAAATGTAAATACTTGAGAAATTAAAGTAACGGTTTTTGAAAAGTAAGTTTGCTCGAAATCGGGTCTCGGTATTCTATTCATTAGTCTTTCTTAACCTTTGTTAAGTAAATATTTGGGTATATTTGCAAATTTGCGATAATGCAAAACCCTTTGTTAAATATATACTAAAACGAGATTTTTACGAGTGTTCGGTTTAGTCGGTTCGGGTCTTGATAAATTTTCAACCCCGAACCCGACATTTCCAAAGTGATACATGTCATGAGATAACTCAATAAAATTTAAAATAAACTTAACCAAGTGTGATGTTCTATTAGGAAGAACCTCAATGTCCGTTAAGCGAGTGTTTGGCTTTGTCAGTCCAACCTTGTTATAAGATCAAGTTGGATCCGACATACCAAGTATTTTGAGAAAACAATTAACATTAGTTTTATAATATAGTTTTAAAGAAAGATGAGATTCGGTGGCCCAAAACACATCTAGTGTGTCTTAAGCGGATGAACCCGGTTTAGTTCGGTCTTGGTTCGGTCCTTGACTCGGTATAAGACCGGGGATGGTTGCCACACACCCAAATACCATTGAACTATTTAAAATGATTTGGAAACTAAAATGGTTATGAACTATATAATAATAATAAGCTTAAACATAATTTAAAGTGTTAACAAAGACATAATAAAGTGTTTAAACAAGAGTTCGGTTTTTGTTCAGTCCTTAACTCGGAATGAAGCCGAGGATGGTTGCCACATACCCAATATCATAGAACTAATTAAATAAACTTAGAAATGATAATGTTCAAGTTTTGCAAACAATAAGTCAACAATAAAGCATTTAAACGAAAGTTCGGTTTTGGTTCGGTTATCAACTCGGGACGAAACCGAGGCTAGCCACCACATACCCAATACCATGAAACTTATAAAAATGAGTTTACAAACTAAAATAAACAGAAACTAAATGATGTATATAAAATTACACATATTTTAAGCATCAAATAATCTCTAAAAACTGCAACTTCCGTCAAATAATATAGCACAGAAGGCTACTTAACTTAATAAAATGTAATTTCAGGTAAACCCAAGCCTCAAACGAAGAAACAAGCGACAAGACGAAGAAAAACGGAAGAAAACACAAGGAAAACAAGAAACACACCCCCAAGCCTCAAGAAACACGCCCCCATGCTTCTGAACACAAGAAAAGACAAAGATATACAAGAATTTAAGCACATGTCAACAAAAGCACGGGGCCGTGCTCCTTTGGCCACGGGGCCGTGGTCACCTCTAGATAAAGACAAAAAGAATTGAAGCACATGTCAATAAAAGCACGGGGGCGTGCCTCTGAAAGCACACCCCCGTGGTGAGTCATCATGTACGATCTGACAACATGCAACTGGGACACGTGGACACGGGGCCATGCTTAATAAAGCACGGGGTCGTGCTTTTACTTCAAGACAACCTATAAATAGAGGCTCTTGTGACATTTGAGAAGTGTGCTTGAAGAAGAGTTATATACGGTTTTCACTTATAAAACACCCACATTACACTCATATTGATGTCTTGTAAGGAGTTTGAAGGCTTGGAGGTTATTATCATCATCCATCATCTTCAACATCATCATCATAATCCATTATCATCATTAAGAAGGAAGATTCATCCATAATTGGTTAGATTGTTTTAGTTTAATCATGTGTTTGCTATCATCATCTCTTTTAATGCTCACAACAATACTCATTATGAGCTAAACTCCATTCACCATCTAAAATCTATGAAGAAGCTTTGTTTTACTTGATGATTATGTAAAACATGTGGTTTAGTTTGGTAAAGTACATGGTTATTTTGCAATTATTCATTGATGAAGAAATGTTTTATCACTTTAATCCAATACATCAAGGTTGATGATTTACAATCATTCATGGTAATTCATGTTCTTGGAAACTAGAAATGGTAAAAAGAATACTTTGATACTTTACTTAAAATAAAACATGAGTCCTTATGTTGTACTTAGAAATGATGAGATATAAGCTATGATCATTTTTCTAGTTTTGATCATTCTGAAATAACATTGTTAACACGATTGCTTAGGTTATCATGCTAGTTAAAGAAATCATATGTTAATGGAATGTGTAACTATAATCTAATTTAATCAACCAAGGGGAGGTTGTGTGAGTTAACTACAAACACTCGAAATTGTTAGGGTTGGTATTTGAGAAATCGAAGTCAATCCTTATCATTCTACTTTACCAACTACTTATCTATTTAAATTGACATTCTCGGGGTAGTATGTTATTAAGCATAGGATGGACTTGAAAATATGCATACTATTTACCGTTATGTCATAGAATATGTTCACTCAAAAATGAGGAACATAGTCTATCATATATATTCTTAGGGCAAGTCTATCACATGTTTATTTAATAATCATCAAGGATAAATGGAGTGGATTCTTGATCTTAGACAGTAACTTTCACATAATTGAATCGCTTGTTTAGAACTTCTCTTCTCGTCAACTCTAATATATATATATATATATATATATATATATATATATAAGTATTCCTATTGTATATAAGCTTAAAAATCAATCTCAAAATGATTAAACCCTTTGATTGAAGTAAGATGAAGATTCATTATTACAAACATTTGTGTCCACGGATCGATACTTGGTTCTTACCAATACTATTCTACATATACGATAGATACACTTGCCTATTTTGTGTGTGTTTAGTCTTAGTATAAATCACTTTTATGAATTTAAAGCACGATCTTGTGCAAGAGTTAAATCTCAACTCATCTTTCATATTTTACAAGCCACACGCACAACACCACTAAACAAGATTAGTAAGCTTAAACGAATTATATATAAACAAGGACTATAGAAGTCCTCCATGTAGCCTTGCCTTATAGTATCCCACCGCAACCGACTAATGATCGGAAGAAGTGAAAACCGAAGGAAACAAGGGGTAAATATTATATATATGTTGTAATAACAATCTTTAATTATATGGGGTTACTTAGAATTAAAGAATAGTTCTTATTTGACTCTTAGAAGTCAAACAAAAAAGAACTTGAAGGTTGAAGCTTAGAAATTTGTTTGAGAGAGTTTGAGATGAAAGAGTGGGTTAGAATGGGTGAATTATCTTTGATCTTGAAGGATAAGGTGAGAGTGTTATCCACAAAGTCACTTTTGAGAGATTTTCAAGCATTCTTATTGATTTAAAGGGTCAACAAGTGATAATATCAACAAAAAACGAAATCTGGTTGCTGCAGGTACTGGGCCGCGCCCTGCGACCAACCTAGCCTCCCTGGCCGCGCGACTCGGCATGCTAGGGGGGTTAGGTTGGTCAACAGGTTTGGTTGTTTGGCAGATATGCTCCTTGCAGTTCGTTTCGAAGTGTTTTGAGCATTATAGGAGCATTTTTAAGGCCGTAAAAGGTGTGATCGCGATCCAACAACCGTGAAATGATTATGAAACATAAAATCAATAATTTTAATAATATCGAAGGGTTCGGGATACGAATCGGTTCAGGTTTATCATACAAAAACAAAAACGAATCGAATCGGAAAATGACGGATGTCACATCGGTCATCAAACTTTTTAACCGAAGTAATTGATAGCAAACACATCGATGTTCGAAGCCTAACCTTGTACAACCGATTTCTTGATCTAATCGACTTCATAATCACCTTTCTTGATTTGTCAAGAACTAAAAGTTGGTCATCCTCCATAATCACCTTGCACCCATGTTCGGTTGCTTGTCCCAAACTTAAAATATTGCTCTTTAAGTTTGGGATAAAATAAACATTTGAGATAATTCTCTCAACATCGTCATCACAAATGATTGTAATGGAACCTTTTCCCTTGACGTCGACACACGAACTATCACCAAAACACACCTGCCCAACAATTGTTTCATCTAATTTAGAAAATAAGATTTTATACCCGTCATATGATTGCTCGCCCCATTATCGAGGTACCAAAAACCATCATAAGATTTTATACCCGTCATATGATTGCTCACCCCATTATACCCGTCATACCCGTCATAAGATTTTATACTCGTACCTCTTGAGATGCACGTTTTCTTTATTTAACATGACTTGATCCTTAATGCTTATCTTCATCAAAACTTCCTTCTTTGTTGTTAGTTCGTTTTCTTCGGCTCGTTTTTCTCTTCTTTCCGGGCATACCGAGGCGAAGTGACCCATCTCATCACAACGAGAACATTGAACCCCTGAGTAATCTCTTTTCTTACTCGAGCCTGATTCACCTTCTTCGTCTCGATCATTGCCCTTTTCTTTTCCTTTAAACTTTCTCGTCTTATTGAACAATAACTTTCCATGACTATCAGGTTCGTCTTCAACCTATTCACACGATCTTCAAAA
The DNA here is from genome assembly GCF_021521415.1 of Bidens hawaiensis. Classification (NCBI taxonomy): domain Eukaryota; kingdom Viridiplantae; phylum Streptophyta; class Magnoliopsida; order Asterales; family Asteraceae; genus Bidens; species Bidens hawaiensis. The sequence goes on from NW_027492880.1 coordinate 373,628, forward strand.
TCTTTAAGACGCCCAACTATTTCTTCAAACTTGAGTGTCTTGAGATCTACCATCTGCTCGATAGAAGCTACAATATTTATGAATCTTTTAGGCATGCCAGTTAAAAACTTTCTCACCAAACTTGTTTCATCTATGGCGGAACCGAGTGCTGCAAATATAGTTGCTAAACCGGATAATCTCCCGGAATAATCGTCTATAGACTCAGAATCCTTCATCTTTGTTCCCTACGAATTCAGTCATAAGGGTATGTAGATGTGCTTCTATAGCCCTCTCCGCTCCAACATACCGAGCTTTTATGGCATTTCAAATCTCTTTAGCCGACTCATATTGAGCTACTTGCATGAGTTGATCTTCCGGTATGGATTGAAAGAAAAGAGCGATGGCGGCACCAATCTTCTTCTCGTCTGTACTTCCCGACTCGATAACATCCCATATTCCGTGGTACCGGAACACCGCTTTGATCCGGACAGCCCACATGGTGTAATTCGATTTGGTTAGCATCGGACATTGCAAAGAAATAGTAGTCAGATTACTAGGTTGGCTTGTCATGGTTCGTCTCCTAATGTAGGTTTGCCGGAACCTTGAATCGATCTTGAATAAAAAAAAACGATGAAGAACCTACTGTATGCTGATCTTGATTTTCTGTTTGCGTATGATTATGCAAAGATGATGATAGCCTTGAACAAAACAACAATTGTTGTTTAATAAAAAAAACTTCCGATAGTGACTCTGATCTTCGAACAACAAAGAGAAAACTCCAATAATTGAAGTTATGAATTAACATTTGTTGTTTGCGCTGGTCTTCAACAATAAAAGAATCTTTATGTAATAAAAGGAGTAGGTATATCGTCGTGAATACTTGAATTCTTGTTTTGACTTTGTGTTGAAATCGTTCACCGCCTTAAAACAATTGTTGATGAATCAATTTCTTGGTGAAACACTATTCGAGAAGATAACTCGAAAGTTGATGAATATTATTCCTCGTGATTTGCACTTCCTCCTCCGTAGATCTTGAAAGAATTATTTGATAAACATCATAAACACCAAGAGCGTAACCACCCTGATACCAATTGAAGTTTGGTGACCATGATCGATAAACACAAAAATAAATATATAGATCATAAGCTTGATCTTTGTAATTCTCATTAGCTCGAAAATTACAATGCCTAATCTCTTTGATATAACCCACAAGCTCGGGTATATATACTAGTTTAAACATGAAAACCTAATTAGACTAGAATACAAACTCCTTATCATACTCAAATATCAATTAGTAAAAACATATTTAACAACAATTAATAAATAAATTTCTTGTTGTCCAAGTCATTTACTCGACTTGTTCACCAAATAACTTATTCCATGTAAAACAAGTCACGTGCTCAACTTGATAAACAGGACACCAACTCATCATAGGCTCGATGAGTCGGCCCAACGAAAATTACGTCCAACACATTCTTGTATGGTTTTACATAACAAATTGTTCTTGTGTGCAGTGGCAATTGAATTGCTGGAGTTTGATGAACTAGAGAAAGGTGAAGCCCACAAATGTGAGGCATACAATATAACCCTTAATCTGCTCTTTATTGTTTGAAATATGAGAGAAAAGTAGTTACAATGAAGGGGTTATATTATGTTGAATAAGGTTTCTTGAAACGAGAAGCAATGTTTTCATAGCTAGCATGGTTGTCGAACCAGCCACCTTACCAGTTCACTGGTCACGAGTCAATCGGATTTTAGAAACTATGGCGTCATAAATATTTCTAAAGTTTAATATATAAATACACAAGTAATTAAAACAATGTGTACATGATCTTTTTGTACAGATTTGTAATATTAATAATATATATAGTTCTAATTAAACGAAATACAAAGTTTAAAAATACTAAACAAAAACTGAATGAGATTTTGGAAGAAGAAATAAATTGAAATCTGGTTCAAACAGTAATTGGCTGGTTCAAATGAAGGTGGTTTAAAACTTTAAATATGATGTGTCTGGTTTCGATCCAAACATTGATGAGAAGTGAATGCATGATCCAAAATCCTCTTGTGATTAAAAATTGACCTTCCCTTAGAAGCAGTTCTTGAATTAAAATGTGGAATTGGTCATCTAAAATGTTATATGTGCACACTATAATATCTCATGTTGTGTTCTGAGTTAATTCGCATCACAACAACATAAGGTTATAATATGAACATATAACTAAAAACAAGAACCGAAAGTATTATAAAAATATTTTGGATTTTAAATGTGACAATAGCGTAGGCCAAATCTACATAATAAGGTTTTATGATGGTCTACCGTTAGGTAGATTTTTACTTGCCATATTTTAATACTCATACTTTAGTAATTTAAAACAACGATAATAATGAAAGTTGTTATTAGTTTTAAAGAGCTACAAATAAGTATATAATATTATTGAGATAATAACACTCTTGATAGACTTAAACCTCTTCGAGGACATGGTTGAGGATAAGAATTCTTTGAGAAGTAAAATTAAAGTTAAGGATTTTTAGGAATAAAACGATTACCCTAGGGCTTCTATTTTCCTTTTTTGTCACACACCATAATGCTATTTTCTTTACATATATTATTATTATTATTAATGTTTATATTACTGTTGAACTTTGATTTATCTGTATTGCTTCATACATATGTACTTTAGAGCTGAGGGTCTCTCTGGAAGCCACCTCTTTATCCCTTTGGATAGAGGTACGGTGTGCCTACATCCCACCCTCCCCAGACCCTACTTATAGTTTTGCTGTTGTTGGGACTACACTGGGTATGATTGATTAATTGATTGATTGAAGTAGACACGACAAAAATCAAAGGTCCGAAATTCAACTTCTAGATTCATAAATAGGCAAATCAAAGTTATCAAACTACTTGGGTTAGGTAAGTAGTCGTGCAGACCATTTTTAATGTTTGATGGTTCGGATACAGCGGCTTGAAGTAAACCATAAAAACGGTGTAAACGAATTTTTTTGAACTCGTTAAGATAACTAAAAAAATTATTACTTTTGATAATTAAAAAATAATTATAAAACATATGAGTCGTATAGGCCTATACTCTCATATTAGTGGCAAGCATTGGCATCCACCAAAGGTGTAGGGGTCGGCCGACCTCTATGAAATTTTTTTCTAAAGGTATATATATGTTAATATCCCGTCTGACCCATATGAATTTTTAACACCAATTTTCTTTCGATTCACGTTAAATTTTTTCTAGATCCGCGACCAGTGGCAGGTGGCATCTAATTTCAAGGTGATATCCAAAAAAAACATAATGGTTGTACCTTGGAATTTGAAAATAAACAAAGTTACAAGAGAGTTTGAATCTTATGTTACAAGAGAATAAAGTACAAAATAGCATTCTATAAAAAAAATTTAAAACTCATTAATAACAAATTTTTTATTTGACAAGAAAAATATAAATATGTTTGTCAACCAAACTCCATTTATAGATTTTAGTTCTATTTTTTTTCTAATTTCTTATGACAATTTCAACTACACTTAAATTCTAATTTATTCAAAAAAACTTTCAACTTTTTTTATAGTTTCGTGAACGGTTTTGTAATTGACAAGACAAAAGCAACAAGAATTATGAATTCCTTTGGTTTGAAACTTTGAACTATGAGTTGGATTTTTTTAAACAACAAATATTATTTTTTGCCCATGAGGTTAACCTAACCAAACTCTATGAATGAATTGTTATTAAAAAACAAACATTTAGTTTAAGTGCAATAATAATAGGAAATATGAAGGTTCCCATGACGATTGATAGTTTAGAACTTTAGATCATGTACCATTTTTTTATGCAGAATATATAAGTCATTGCAACGACATTGCTCTCGTGTCACATATTTAAAATTAGGAAAATTGGTTTTAAATAATCCCAACTATGCCTCATTGGCAAATAACAGTCCCAACTTAACACTTGGCTGGTGGCGGTCTCAAGTAAATATATATTTGTTTCTAACGGTCCGCGACTAACGGGATGCTAACTCCGTTAGTTTTATGCATATGTGGCGCACATAGCTGTCAAAAATTTGCTTATTTGGCAGATTACATGGCATTTGTCGTGTTGTATTATATGTGTATAATATTATATAATATATTAAAACATTATTTTACCCAACCCAGCCTCCCGTCACCCCATTCTACCACCACAACTTCATCTCTGGCTATCCGGCTAGCCACCTTCACTATAAAGCATATTTTATACATAATACATATATATTATATTGAGTTTAATCATTAAACTAAGCCCAAAAAATGGATTGACCTTACATCAGGTTTAGTTTCTTAAACCCAAAACGAGTATGCTACCTGGTTCATCGGAAAAGATGGAAGTATTTCAGAAAATTGAAGCCTATACGTTCGCATTTCATGTAAATACTGCAAGTAATCAAAGCTCTCCGGATTTGAAAAACCTAATTTAGATCTCAGATCGATGACTGCAACTTAATTTTCCGATGACGCAGATTCGAAAATACGGTGACTGATGGCATATTTAAGAGAGAGAGAGAGAGAGGGACAAAGCGGCTAGGGTTCTGCCTCATGTCTGGTGGCTCCATGGTGATGACAATGGTGGTCAGAGGAGTCCGATATGTAACCACCACCTGAGGTTTGCCATGAGGTTCGCAATGGTCGGAAAACTACGCAATGGTGGTGGTGGGTTGAAGATGGAGATGGTGTTGGTGATGGGTTGAAGATGGAGATGGTGGTGGTTGTGTGTTGAAGATGGTGTACAAGTGATGAAGATCTGATTAAATAACTTTTTAATATTTTATATAATATATTTATAAATAATTTAAAAAGATGCTCATGCCATGTAAGCAGCCATATAATCAATTTTGACAGCTATGCGCGCCACGTAAGCATAAAACTAACAGAGTTAGCATCCCGTTAGTCGCGGACTATTATAAACAAATACATATTTAGTTGAGACCGCTATCAGCTAAGTGTTAAGTTGTGACTGTTATTTGCCAATGGGGCATAATTGAAATTATTTAAAACCAATTTTCCTATAGACAAAAGCAACAAGAATTATGAATTCCTTTGGTTTGAAACTTTGAATTATGAGTTGGATTTTTTTAAACAACAAATATTATTGTTTGCCCATGAGGTTAACCTAATCAAACTCTATGAATGAATTGTTATTAAAAAACAAACATTTAGTTTAAGCGCAATAATAATAGGAAATATGAAGGTTCCCATGACGATTGATAGTTTAGAACTTTAGATCATGTACCATTTTTTATGCAGAATATATAAGTCATTGCAACGACATTGCTCTCGTGTCACATATTTAAAATTATCTATATTATATATAAAGGAAGAGTGATGGGCACAAACGTCTTTTCATAATTGCATGCGAAGGACAAAACCGACATGTCATAATAGGGCAAGAAAAGTAATTTGTCAATTTATCCATCAATTCTTAAGCTTTTAGTACAACATCATGAAGTTTCACTTACTGTGACATTACTCTTCAATCCTTTAGAAAACAAAAGGTTATGGCTTAAATATGTTGTTGTTGTTGTTGTTGTTATTATTATTATTATTATGGTGACTACCCACATTCTTAACTCCCATGCGTCATTATGTTTCTATTAACTTTGTTAGCCTATATATAGTGGTTTCTTATGCTTGTATTAGATATACATACATACGTACCAATGAATAACATCCATTTTCTCTACTTATCTTGTCATTATTTTCTCTAGGTTCGAAGGACGTAACAAAGAAATGTTGAGGCGATTTGGGCTAAGGAAAAAGATGCTATATAATGCTTGAATATTGTGAAAGCTCGAACTAAACTAAGCACGCTTTTGGTAGTGTTGGAAATTTGTAAAATTCATTGTATTGGTTTACATCAACTGGCGGCTAGTCCAATAAACACAATATGTATGAAAAGCTTCAATTAGCTTAATGGCTCACGTAAACAAGCCGTAAATGGTTTTTAGTTTTATATCTTGAGTGTCGTTTCCTTTGTTTGCATCAAGATCAATCAAACAAACAGGAAGCACATTACTCCGATTTAGTCATTAAACCCTAGCCAACAACACATCTACAACACTCAACAACTCAAAAATAAAATAAAAAACTGCTAAATCAGTACGAATTCGAACCAAAACAATACAACTAATTAAATCAACTCAAACACAACTAATTAAATTAAATAGTAAACATGATAGTGTAAGTTGAATTTAATAAAATAATAATGGTGACGAAATTCGTACCTATTTTGAAAATGAAAAGATCTTTCACGAATTAATTCACCAGGTTATTATTATTATTATTATTATTATTATTATTATTATTATTATTATTTATAGCCTTGCAAAACAAAAGGTTATGGTTTAAATATGTTATTATTATTATTATAGTGACTATCCATATTTTTAACTCTCATGTTTCGTTGTATTTTTATTAACTTTGTTATCCTATATATAGTGGCTTCTTGTTTTTTTTACCGAAGTTGGTTACCTATATATTATCTCAACAACCATATAGAAACGAAAATGAAATACGTACCGCCAATAATTCAAGGTGTGCAAGGGCACAACCCTGTCATCGTGATCGGATATCAACAATAAGGTGGGAGGATATTGACGAGAGCGATCATTAGATTGTTCCCATGGTCTCCTAGCATTATGCAGTGGTGTGTACCTGATTAAACAATAACAATTAAAAAGTTCCAAAATTTTAAGTTGTATTGAATATATATTAATCATAAGTTACACGAGGATTAATAGTTTATATTGCTCACTTGATTAACCATTGAAACTCTTCTTCTACATCTGAACAGTCATAGTTAGATGGCAATGCATGACCTATGACAAAAGTGTAAATAATTAAGGCAACGTTTAGATGTGAGTTTAGAAAGAAACTACGTAAAAATTGGAAATCAAAAGGAATTAAACAAGTACTCCATGTACCTTAGCCATTTAAAGTTGTAATAATAAGATGCCCAAATGTTTAAACAAATATAGTTTGATGATTAATATATTGTCAAGATCATTCTCCATAATCATAAATTTATATTTTAATATATTGTAAATGTATTTGATTTAATGTTCATTATTACACATTTGCATGTTAAAAGTAGATGGTTCATGCAAATTAGTTTGTGCTTAGACAGGTTCATACACACCATGTCACGAATAAACATTTTATTAAATATTAAATCCGGGTCTTTTATGCATTGTGCATGAATAAATTTTGAATATGATGATAACAACGATGATCCTGAAGATGAGGATGAATAATTATAAGTGTAGTTAATTGGTTCTAAGAGGTACACAAGGTGAAAAATAATATGCAATACATTTTCATATACAATGTGTACTTAATAAATGTATAATTTTGTTGTATTAATCATTTTTTATCAATTCATCTTCAAAGGTTGTTTGATGTTCCTTTTATTAAAGAAGAAAAACAAATTGTATGTATTGTTCTTTATTGTATTTTTATTATAATTTAAACAAGTTATTTTGATTAATTAAATGTGTATGATTTTTTTTTATGTTTTTGGTTAATAATATGATTATTCAAGTATCAACTCAAACTGCATGTATTTTTCTTTCTGTACATTTTTTTATCATAATTTAAACAAATTATTCTGATTAATGCGACTTGAAATGGTTATGATTAGTTTTTTGGTGTTTTTGGTTAATTATATGATTATTCCGGTGTTAAGTCATTAGTTTTGGATAACAAGAACGATTTATTTGCCCAAAACCCACGCCTAAAAAGTGTTTATTCAGGAAAGCGGAAATTTCATATATACCTCTCAAAATTGCAGAACATCATATTTGGTCAATCAAAAGAGTTAATATCAAATATACCTCTTAAATATAATTTCAGTTTTATACTTACCTTCTTTTTGTACATTTTTTTTTCATAATTTAAACAAATTAATTTGATTAATACGACTTGAAATGGTTGTGATTAGTTTTTATGGTTTTTGTTAATTATATGATTATTCATGTGTCAAGTCATTAGTTTTGGATAACAAGAACAATTTATTTGCCAAAACCCACACCTAAAAAGTGTTTATTCAAGAAAGTGGTAATTTCATATATATCTTTCAAAATTGTAGAACATCATATTTGGCCGATCAAAATAGTTAATACCAAATATACTTGTTAAATAGAGTTAGAATTTATACTTACTTTCTTTTTTTATAGCCTAAACTCACATATCCTAGAGCAATCTTTGAGAATATCGTAAATCTCATAAATTTGAATATGGGTATTTTTGATACATTTATTTTGAATTGGTAATTATGATATTGTATTAAGTCCTTACGGGGATGTATGTGATTATCTGATGACCGTTGTTTGAGTCAATCAAAAACCTAATTATTCTAAATAGATAGAGCAAGTAGGGTATCGTATCACAAGGAGTATGTGGTCAATGCAATTCGTGTAACAGATTTATAATTATGAAGTAACTGGCTTTAGTGCTGATCACACAAGCAATATTTTGAATTAAGAGAACTAAGCAACGAACAAATAAACGAGTTGTAAATAGTTAACAAAGCAAATTACACCCAGGAATTCAAGTAAGCAACCAAACAGTATCTCATGCAACCTAACATATTTATTATTAATGATTAACTGAAAACTGATCAACCAGACAAAACCTTAGATGTCAACAATTACTTTACACACAACACTGGTTATCAAACAGTCCTTGCCAGTGTGACTCAGTTAAGGGTAATTGTACATTTTATCGTATTCAATCTAACCAAACAGTTATATGACTAATTATCTAGCAACTGGTAACAGATCGTTCAGACCAACGTAAACCTAAACCGACCGACCCACTAAACATCAATAATCATATATCAATCTTTCAATAACAAAACATAAGTATTCTTAATCACATGAGAAAAACTGTAAATGGTTACAAACTATACATCCCGGGTGCGATTCTAAGAGATTAGCCGAGCCGAGACATCATCAAATCTTCGATACAGATGATATGGATCATGTGGAAGGTCTTGGCACAAGCTATAATGGTGGAAATCGCTTCTTGGAGCTGCTGGAATCGCCTATGGTTCGTCAAAACGGAGTTAGGGTTTTCTTTCATGAAAAAGATAATATAAACTAAAAAATCCCGTCTGCACACCCGTCGCGGTACGCGGTGGCCATATGACCATCCCATAGCGTACCGCTACCTAAGAAAACCTCATTTTCAGATTCCTCTCGTCGAGAAACCCAAAATTCATATATTATGGCTCTCGTAACTCATTTTCTAGCTCAGGATATGCTCGTTTTACTTCAAGGTCGCATTTCGTCAACCCATCTTGTTCTGTTTTAGCATCGGCTTATGATCACTCATCTATACTCTTCCCAAATCCTTGAAACACTTCCCAAGACATCAAATAATGCTTCGGTCTTCCCGAGATATCATTCCATGCTTGTACAGGTCTCCCATTTAGTATCTTTAACGATCAATTACCTGAAATACAAAAGCACGTATGAAGTACCAAAGTTCTAACAATATACTCAATAAAACTAGATAATTAATATATTAATATATATACAAAATACCCGACCATCATTATCCCTTAAAAAAACTACTAAGTTATGTAAATGTTAACTTCAAGTACTTAATCTTTATAGGTAATAACTCATCAATTTAAACTAATATTAATTAATAACCCATCAAGTTATATTAGTATTCACGAAATGAAAACCAACCTCCATCAACTCACTAATCAATACCCACTAATGCATCTATTCAATGACAGTTTTGACTTCACAAACACCATCACTTGCCTTCTTTCAAGTTACCTCCCATATTATTCCTAGCCACTCTAGCAATCACCATTCCATCTACCAGTCTTCTAACAACAAGTATACACATTGATAATTCCAACCAATGTAATATATACAACACTTTTAGGACGTTAGAAACAAAAATCACCTCTCCTACACTTCACGAAGAAAACAGGTACGCGTACCATTATTCGGGCCACCTTCTTCGAAGATTTTTGGCATTATATGTGAATACCGAGTATGGTGGGTAAAATCTTAGTTTTATGCAACAAACTTACATGGTATTTAATATAATCGTTCTCTATACACCAATTAATGAATTTGGTCCTAACCATAACACCGATCATCACACAAATGTAACATGAACTTCAATTACTGCATACTTTTATATATCACGTTACTAAAACTACATCACAACGTTCAGGGAAAAGGATGTCGCCGATCCGAGTCTAGGGAACATATGAACAAACCATGCTCTCATAAAATTAATGGTAAGTACAAAGCTTCAATTGACACCTTCATCTTAAATATGTACATACACCATTTTAATTCACGCATTTAACAAGGTACCAATGAAAAAAGAAAACCCAGGCCAAGAATGCCCTATGACAAAAGCAAATTTCATACACCATCAAGCAACATAAACACGATTTCTGCTCCAATAAAGGATTCAACATCCAAAAGTAACAGACCCTGATACACCCACAATATATTTCACTACTCATATGATTTAACTAAATTTTTATAGTTTGCTTTTATCAACAAAAATAACATTGTTGGTTTTTAGCAATAACGACGCCCACTACAAACACAACTAAACTACAGTTAAAGGTCGGATGTCCTATCATATTGCTAAGAAACTTTGACCCATCAAACGGCCTAGGAAAGGGAACAAGGCTAATATGCAAAGCGTTCAAGCATAACGTGATTAACGTTGAGATAGCTATCGGGGAACACCAAGGAAAAAGAGTGTTTCTACCAAGGATGCACTCACCGTATCTAAAGACGGCATGTCAGGCGTAAGGTTGATTTTAAATTATACAATTTGTTGAGGTTATATTAATAAATGTCATGTCTTGCTATCTTACTAATTACATGTATTGTTTCACTTCTATTTTATGTTTGTTACTTGTATTTTTAATATTTGCCTTATCAACCAAAACCTTTGGTGCAGCTTTCATAGAGGTTATATGTTAACAAGCAACTCACATATATTTTAAGAAAAAAAATTGATACACCATGTATTTATCATAAATTTTCAAAAATTCAAATCAGGTACACAAATTTTATAAGTAGTCGTTCCTAATGGTGAATCGCCTTTTTTCATTTCTTTTTGCTTATAAGTTGATGTGTTACGTGTATTTATTATTTACACATTGATTATGAACAGCATAGTTAATTTCTATTGCAAGTTCATTGTCAACTGCTAGATTAGTTTAGCATATACATTAAACATAAGGTTTTTGATTGCTTGTGCATGCACCTTTGTTTATCTATGCATGACAGCATGACCTGATTCGAACCCATGGTTTGTTGAATAAAAGTGATATAATGACAAGTGGTCTGCACTATGATGTTTAATATTACAAACCCGCCACCCTTTTTTTTCTTTTTAATTATCAAATTATCTTACAATGTAGTGATTTTAACCATTCCATGCCAGTCATGTTACCTTATTGTTCTTGAAAGGTTTGTACAATGCAAATAACTTACACCACATTGTAAACCTTGGGAATACCAACAACCCATTTGCCACAATTAATTTCTCAATTACTGGTTCAACAGTTTACCTTACTAAACTACCCTCTTCGCTTGCATAATCCATTTGTCCTGAACGGTCCTCACACTTCTGCTATCATAAACACACATTTAAATCCAATTCGTAGTTACTACATCGTTCATCTTACTTCAAGTTACAATATGTTATTCACTACACAATAAATTTGTCTTTATCAGGATTTATATGCTTGCTATGGGTAACATCACAACCAAAGTTCCATTCTAGGTTCATTTCTCTTTATTTGTTGTTTCATAATATGGATTTAATTTTATATGAGGTTGTTTAAACTAGCCTTCATTCATGCCTTACACAATTGATAAATATCAATCATATGGTTTTTTTTTAATTTTTTTTAATTATTATTGTTGAACTTAACCAATCAGTAATTGATATATTATTTTCAGGGGATTCTCAATCCGATTTAAATATTAGTTAATATGAGTTTAATAGCAGTTAATTTGTTAGATGGGTGCTAAAGGTGCGTTTATATATCTGGTAACCTATTTGAGTGTAGGGTTGAATGGGTGTTAATTTGTGAGTTGATGAAATTGTCTTGCATATCTCATCTGGTTTTATGACTATGTTAACGTCCTATCGTTTTCTTAGTTCCCATCACATTCCTACTTGTTAGTTGTAATGCCCCAAATTAAAAACTTTTTGTTTCTTCAAGTTAAATACAAGTTACTTTATAACATCAACGATCCAATATATGTGCATATGGCAGTATGCATATACACAACTTATTCACGTATGCCCACCCCTTTACCACCATGCGTTATCCGACAACTTATTAGCTTTAATTTAAGAATTTCTTTCATTTCCTGTGTAAATTTCAACTCTAACACTGTGTTCCCAAGCTTCATTTAACAAGACAACTTATTGCCTATGATATATATTCGGTTCATCTTTAAACTAAAGTTTTCATTAGTATGTGTAGTAGGTGCATCTATTGTTCCCATTTAACAAAACTGGACAACTGATCATATAAGTATATCAATACATTACCTTTACCAAATTCTTGTGATGTACTTTAGACAAAATTGCAACTTCTCTCACTAATAGGCCCTCAATCTTCCCATTTCATGATCCCATTTACTGCAAAACCTCTTTGAGGCTTTTTCACAAACTCCTGGCAGGCAATATTTTCAAAACAATATTTTGACCCGCAAAAGAAGGATACAAAAATGATCAGCGGATATTAAAAGGAAAGCAAAGTGTTGAAACTAAAACCAATGAAAACCTGATTGAATGAGAACTTAAATGGCGCGGAGAAGAACGAATGGACGGCGTGTTAGGTGATAATCGAATGAATGACGCTTCGTCGGAGTAAGGTGATGATAGAGATGAAGATTTTCCGGTGAGTACAGTGAGTTTAGAAAGATGATGGGAGGTGGGTTGAAGACAGTCTGCTGCTGATGATGATGATGAGGGTATAACTTGTAAGGCCCCGTTACCGGTAGCCTTAATTTCGTGTTGGATTTACTCATAAACGCAGTTCTAAATATCAGAGTTAATTAAAACATTCGCGGAATATAAAAGTTTTCATAAAACATTTCATAACAAAACACATCTTGTCTTAAAACAACATCTTGTCTTTCAAAATAAACAAAACATTAGACTTAAACGTCTTGAGTCTTCCGATGCCAGCCTCTTATTCAGTGCCACGTGTCTCCTCAAGCGAGCTGCCTCATCCTACTCACCTGCGTGCATACTAAAAGTCAGCTACGCTGAGTGAGTTTTAGTTAATCATACATTATACAATACACACAAACTTATATTCTTTCATTCATACTTTCATACTTCCATACTTTCTTTTGTATTAACTTGATTTCATATCTTACGTTATAAAGAGCATTACGCCCTACATTCCTCGAGTATTATTAGGGCTCGGTACCCTCTTTCCTCGAGTATTATTAGGGCTCGGTACCCTCTTTCCTCGAATATTAGTAGGGTTCGGTTCCCTAGTTCTCGAATATTAGTAGGGTTCGATTCCCTCTTCGTTACCATACAATCATACATCATACCTCGAGTATTATTAGGGCCCGGTACCATCTTCGTAACCATACAACCATACAACCATCCTTTCCTTCTTTTATTAACTTTATCACATTCATACACATAAGCATACATATCATACTTACCTTATACATAGCATTACAACCTGACAATACGTGCAATATCCGAAGATCGTTCACGTACCATCAGGCAATCATTCATACATTTCACATTATTCACATAAGGCATACACTTATCTCTTAGGATAAGCGTATTAACAAACATATTGAGTATGCACACAGCCCCGAAAACATAACACATAAATGGGGCTAGAAACTCACCTGAATCCTGTTACACTCTCCGTTAATCGTTATTCCCTTTTTGAGCTGTGCACGGCTAACTGTATAATATTTACATGTATCAATTAACTACTACTACTCATGTTGTATTTCTATCTTTATATAACCCACAACGAACGGGGGTCCGGGGGCAGCGCCCCTGGCAGCGGGGTCTAGGGGCGGAAGCCCCTAGCAGGGTCCAAGGGGCAGAGCCCCTGGCTGGGGTCGAGCTGCCAGGTCAGCTTGGAAAAAGTTTATTTCCATTAACTGTCTTAACACATTTTTCATTAGGTTTTTAATTTATTTTCTAATCGAACTTGACTTTAGGCGAAGTTAAACCTTAAGCGAACTTAGCTTTAGGCGAAGTTAAACCTTAAGCGAACTTAGCTTTAGGCGAAGTTATCATGGGCGAACTTATCACCAGGCGAAGTTAAGGCTTGGCAAACTTATCACCAGGCGAAGTTAAGGCTTGGCGAACTTAGCCTTAGGCGAAGTTATCAGTTAGGCGAACTTGCTTGCAAGCGAACTTGCTTGCAGGCGAAGTTCGCTTGTAGGCGAAGTTGTCAGCAGCCGCCGTTGTTCATCTTTAATCCCCAAAATTCTTATCGTTTTACCGAGAAATCCATGGGTATGGTATATGACTAACCCGCGATCATTCCTATGGTCGTTTTTGGATAAGGTTTGACCCGAAAACACGTAAAGTTTGGACCTTTAGGCTTAAAACGTTCAGTAAGGTTTTCTTTAACGGGCCGCTCATAATCGCAGATTCGTTAGGTTCATTTTAACATCAAGTTTGCCACTTTAATACTAGTTTAGGCTCGATCTACTATGGGTTTAAGTCTCAAGACTAACCATTCATGAAAACGTAAACTTTAACATGGAGAACATACCTTTAACGCGTTTGAAGGTTACGGTATAGCTTGGTTACGAAAGTTAGGCCTCGAATCTATCTTGTATCACGAGAATATATCCAGAATCGATGCTTATGTGGCTCGGATCTCACCTTCACTCTCGGCCGAAGGTTTATGGTGTAGGGGTGTGTGTGTGTTTTTGAATGTGTAGGGATTTGGATGTAAGAATGAAGATTTAGGGTTTAAGGGTGGTTTAAGGGAGTATTTATACTCCTTAAAGCCCATGGACCTAAGGCCCATTACCCTTAATCTATCTCAATTAAATCCAAGTCCATGATCATTTCTTGTTTAATATTAGCTAATATTATTAACTGCCCGACCATTCAACGAAATCTTTCTTTATTTAATATTATAAAATTTAGGATGTTACATAACTGGAACAGAAATATGAGTATGATGTTTGTGTTTCTTTTCTCCTCAATTCTTTCCAATTTGGAAGGAAAACCAAATACACCATAAATCAATTCCTTTCCTTTCCTTTCCTTTCCAACCCTTTTTTTCCATAAAAAAACTCAGGAACACCAATTCTCTTACTTTTCCTTCCAAACCCTTTCATTTCTCTCCTTTAGTGAAGCTTTGGAACACAGTGTAACTACTTCCCAATTAACACACATTTAATCCTTTATGTTGATTGAAATTCACGAAACCCAAAAACCTACTTTATTAACAAATATTTCACAAAACACGATATATATATCCAATATATATGCATTTGTTAATATTTTAGTGCCCCCCCCCCTTTTTTAAAAAACACCCAACAAACCAATGCACATGTGAAACGCGCGCTCGCACTAATAATCCATTACACACCACGCTAAATACTGCAAACCAATACAAGGAGATAACATGCATGAACCCGCAGCATCGCGCGGGCACTTTTGCTAGTAGTTTTATAAATTCTAAATATAAAGCATAACAACTTACACATTTGCATGTATTGTTTATCAAGATTAAGACTTAAGAAATACTGATATCTTTAAAGGGCAAATATATCAAAATCAAAGTTTATTCATGCTCTTAATTATACATTGAATACTTGTGTCTTTCATTTAAAAAAAATGAGATTAATACGTATTATTACATAACAATTGCCTCACAACTATTTAACAATACATAAAACTATAAATGTAGACACGGATTAATAGTTCTTAAAATCGTACTGTTCACATGACTAATAGTTGACCTCTTAAAGTAAAAGTCAAGAACATAATAATATATATTACTAAAATATTCATCAATTTCAATTAACAAACCAAAAAACAATAAATAAATAAATAAATAAATAAATAAATAAATAAAATGATAGTAAACCTAAGTGTAACAATCATATAAGCATGACGTTGTTATTCGCACACTATTGAAACAGAATCTGGTTGTGAAGGCAGGGTTGATGACTCTTCGGTCTTAATGTTTTGAGAATCATATGAAGGAATTCTTGTTATATAACTGAGGTGAGAGTAACTATTGAGTAGGACACGAAAATGGAGTGTGGTGCATTAAGTGAGTAAATATAAAGTGAAGGTGTACGGTGTGTAATTGTATTTACATAACAGAGAGGAGTGTCATTAATGATCCCTAATGTAGCTTTCTACAATAAGGTATGTCCTTGATGTTGAATGTAGTTGTTGGGGGTGTCATGACATTATTAACTCTTGTACTCATTATCCGTTGAATAAAACTATGATCATGGTACTTTTCAAATTATTGTTTAATAGTTTGGTGTTTGTATTAGAGATCCACGTATCTTTTTACATAGGTTGTTTGATTGTTCAAGGTCTAGATTACTATGATCTAGACATTTTTAGATTATTTATAGGTTTGAGGTCCAGATAGTAAAGATTCATGCTCGTAAGTTGTTCATAGGTTTAGAGTCCTGCAAAACAATACATCTTTTATACTTTGTGTAGAGTGTAACACATAGTGAAACCACGGTGATTCATGATGAGAGTAAGTGGCTATTTGGTAGCCTCTTAATAGCCATTAAGAAGTTACCAAACAACCTCTAAGTTATAGGCTTGTAGGTGTCTGCACTAGGTTGAAATCGTCATATACTCGAAATCTCTAAAAGATTAAAATTGATGCCTAAACCGATATAGCCTGTCAGTACAAGGTTGGACCAACACCGAATATAGAATTCCTAGGCTATGATGTTTCACATTTCGATATTTACCCGAACCTAACCAAACTCGGATCATACGAACACAATTTCATTTCAAAACAAGTGTGAAAACTGAACCGCCCCATAATGATTTCTAGGGGTGAGTAATACAAGAACAGTTAATCAAATCGAATAAAAAACCGACGAAACTGAACCCAAATTAGCCGAAAAGTGGTTATTGGTTATTTTTTTTACTCTAGTTTAACCAAATTTAACCGAACTGAACCGTTTGTATTTTCATATACTTATAGCTTTTATACCTCTATTTTATGTATTATACTACACTTCATGTATTTATACCATCATTTTATATATGTATACCATTATTTCATGTATTTATGTATATGTTTTATGTATTTCTAAGTAAAATTTTTAATCAAAATATGTTTTTGGTTATTAACTGAACCGAATTCGAAAAGTTAACTGAATAAACCAAACTAATTAACTAAAAGTCAATTGGTTAATTTGATTGAAACTATTAACTGAACTGAACTAAACCATTCATGTCCTATTGATTTTTAGACCAAATGGGAAATTGATGTGGTTTTCACTAGATATCTTGAAGTTGATTCCACATATATATTTTTTATTTTTATGCATGCACCATTATTATATAACATATAAAATCATATATTATTGTAATTTTATATTACATATAATATCATATATTATTGTTATTATATATTTATGTAATATAATATGTTACTGTAATTATATACACTTATATCCTATAATATTTAAGATACATATAGATATCACATGAATTAAGTTTAAATCATGCACAACCATCTTATTATTAACAAGAAAAACTGAAAGCAACATAAAATCACCATTAAAACATTGAAATCACATAAACGAGAATTGTGAGTCATTACTTTTTAAAGACCTCAAAAATATAATATTTAAAAAGTTAATTATAAAACCGATTAATGACTAATAATTTTATTTCTTTAACGACCTAAAAATATATTGCAATTTGCCATCATGTTTTTAAAAAGAAAAAAACAGAAGAAAAAAAAAAGAAAAGATGGTGCCAAACATCAAAGTCCACGTATGAGTAAAGAAAAAGAAACCTTAAATATTCTAAACATAGATCCCCCTTCAAGCCTTTGACCAAATAACCCTCCAAAATCATGTTCTTATTAAATATATTAAATCAAATTAAATTAAAACTTATATTAATTAAAACCGTAAAAAATAAAATACCACATCACTGTATTTACACTTTCTTGACTTTGAAACTAATGCTTTTTTTAATTAAAATTAAATAAAACTATTGGAATAATAATATTGGATTACGTAACATAGCAAAAGTTAAAACAAAAACTATTTAAAAAAAAGGTAGGTTTCAAGGCGTTATTAAATGGTGGATATTAATCACGGTATCCAATAAAGAGTATAGTCTTTATTCAATTGTTTTCTTCATCTTCATATGAAATAAATCTACAGTCTTTATAACAACAATAATATTTATTTTGTAATAAAATCAAAACCACAATATTATTTTGTTGAAGCTAGGCTTAAGTCTTATTGTGTATGATTACACATCTATCGAATCTTTGGTTAACCACCTCCGATTAAAAATGTCGGCCCCTCATCTCTCCTCAGTCTTTACCAACGGTTGCGGTACATCCACGACCACTTATCCTCCACCAGAAGCTTCTTATGAACAAATCACCCAAAACCCACAATTTTTCTGGGATAAACTTCAGCTTTTTCACTCTTCTCTTGGTACCAAGTTCAAGTATGTACTACAGACAAATACCCTTTTGCTTTTATTTCTTTATTTTCCTGCATTCTTCATCTTTTTTAGTTTTGGTGAATACCCTTTTGCCTAAATGTTATGGGTTCTTGAATCTTGAAGGAAAGTTTTCATCTTTGGTCTTTTTCTGTTGCTTTGATGGGTTTTTTTGTGTAAGAAAGGCTTCTAATTTGGGTGGGTTTTGAATTAGGGTTATTGGGTTTTATAAAAATTGGGAATTTGGCACTCAAAACACTCATTTTTCACTCGGGTTTGGGTACCAAGTTCAAGTAAGTACTAAAGACTTCGTTTTTTGCATACCCTTATGGTTTTATTTCTTTATTTTGCTGTATTCTTGATCTTTTTTCATTTTGGTGAAAACCCTTTTTGTTAATTGTTATGTTTTCTTGGATCTTGAAGGAAAGTTTTCATCTTTGGTCTTGGTTTGTTGTTCTGATGGGGTTTTTGTGTAAGAAAGGTTTCTAATTCAGTAATTTGGGAAATAAGTTGGGAGGGTTTTTGTATTGGGGTTATTAGGTTTTAATTCTTTAATTTGCTGCATTCTTTATCTTTGCTAATTTTTTAAAAAACCCTTTTTCCTAATTGTTGTGGTTTCTTGAATCCTGAAGGAAAGTTTTGATCTTTGATCTATATTTGTAAGAAAGCTTTCTAATTTGGGGAAAGTTAGTGTTGGGGGGATGAATTGGGAGGGTTTTGAATTTGAATTAGGGCTGATGGTTTTTATAAGAATTGGGAATTTGGAGATTTTATTACTCAATTTTCTAATGTGCTGCTTCTAATTTTATGTGTGGATGGTCTGGTCTTATTAAAGTTGAAGTATAAATGTATAATGAATGTTTTTGGTGTGTAGTCATAACCTAATTGCCAGTGAAAGCTGCCACTGTCTTTATTGAGTATTAAAGTAGCTCATTTTAACAAACCCTAATGTATGTGAAGATTATTTTTGTGTCTGCTTCTGTTATTTTCTTATTGGGTCTCTCATGGTTTAACTACCACACTGTATCTAGTTTCTTTTGTAAATTGTGATTTGGAAAATTGTGTATGTATGAAAGATTGAAAGCCGATGTTCTGTTCTTTTGTTTGGCATAAGTGTTTATTTATGATCGGGTGTGCTAGTGTATATTCATTTTTAGGTTAAATCGTTCAGTGGATTCAGGCTGAGAATGTTTAGTGTGAATCTATTTACAACGTTTTCGGTCAAAGCATGTTTTTTAGTACATATATCACCTGTATTCATCCAAGCTTAAGTTTGTATGTCAGACCATGTAATCCTGTGAAACGAGAAAAACTTATCAGTGATCCATTACATCTTATAGATGTTTACATAAAAGTGATGACAAACAAGTATCATATAGTGACTACCTATGAAGGTTTTCAATAAGTTGAGCAAGTTACATGTATCCAAGACGTTGATCATAATTGTATTTCACGTTGTGAATTTTTTTTCCTGGTTATTTGGATGGTTTCTTAATTGTTTTAGCATTATATTTAGTAATTAATATACTATTGACTTTGTTCTGATTTTTTTTTGTTTTATATAGATAATATTTGAATTCAGATAAGACTATTGTATATAACTTTAAGTTCATATTGTTCCTTTTCTTTTGTGTACTTAGGATCCCTGTCATTGGAGGGTCGTCTTTAGATCTACATCGGCTATTTATAGAAGTCACGTCACGAGGCGGCATTGGAAAGGTATGGTTTTTTTCCAATACCATAAGAAACAAATGCCTAAGCATCTTTTGGTTCTTTTGTGAATAATTCACGTGTAAAATAATTAATTATAGTTTCTCATAAAAAGCATATATTTTCTGTACAGATCGTGAACGACCGAAGATGGAAGGAAGTCATGGCTGCTTTCAAATTTGGCCCTACAATCACAAACGCTTCTTTTGTACTGCGCAAGTATTATCTTTCATTGCTCTATCATTTCGAGCAGGTTTATTATTTTCATAAGAAAGCCCCCACTATCGGTCCACATGGTACTTTAACTAATTCTTGAACATGTTTATATATTATATACCAAATTTATAAAATAAAAAAACAAAAGCTTTATGGATCCCCATACTTTGTCATTCTCGCAGATGCAACAAACAAAGTCGCCCATGGATCAGCATCTGGTTCTGTCAAGAATCTGTTTTCTGGTAATGTTTTTACCATGTGATTCATATGTTTACTATTTCCATTAAAAATGTTAATTCTTGAACATGTTTGTTATTATGTGGTACAGCAATGCAAAAGGTTGAGGTTGGTGGAGAGGTAACTGGAACAATTATTAACCGTTTCGATCAAGGCTATTTGGTTACTGTGGATATCGGGTCAGAAAAGCTGTCAGGTTTTCTGTATCATGTGCCATCCGAATCACCAGCACCGTCTCATGGGACCCACAAGATGTATCAGCTTGCCGTAAGGGAACCTTCACCTGAACCAGACATAAGTGGTTATGATGTGTTCTTCACCGAACACTATATCAGGTTAAAACCTTTGTACCATGGTCAAGAAAGTGTCATACGCAAACGAATTCAAGTTTTATGGAACACTTTGACCGAAGAGGAGAAACAGGTAAATGGTGATTAGAATGTCAAATTGTGTTAAAAAGTAACCAACTTTGGTTAAATTTCTATTTCAAGTAACCAACTTTTTAACCCAAGAAAAGAGGAGGTTCAAAGATTTTTGTTTTAAGCATGTTTAGTTGATGGTTTGAGGTGTCAAGTCAGGAAAAGTCAACATTGGTCAAAGCTAATATTGATATTTAACCAAAATTGGTTTATCTTTTATGCTGTATCCAGAAAGTTGAGTAACAAATGTTTTCAAGAAATCGTCTTTGTGTTTCTTGGAGCTAATTTTGGTGTGATTGATGATTTATTGTAGGTTTATCAGGAAAAGGGGTTGAGAGACAAGGAAAGATAAATGTGTTTAATTGTTGAAATGGCTCGGTTTTAATCTAGTTAGTTTGTGTAGGTTGTAGCGATCTTTTTCTCTTCTAATTTGTAGGCTTGCGGTTTGTTGTTGTACTTTGTCGTCTGTGATGAAGTTTGTTGTAGTTTAGGATGAATGGAGAAAATGTTTATTTTTTTCTGATCATGGTGAATGGAAATTGTTGAAAGTGTTGGGTTTTTGTTTCGAGTTTATAATGTCTGAATGGTGAATTTATGTTGTGATGTTGCCCTTAAGTTGATGCAGCCATCTTGATATTCACACAGGCAAGGCTGAGTTGACTCACTCTCATGGTGAGTTAAGCATTATGATCAGGTTTGAGTAGAATTGAAGGATGTCTGGGTGATAACTTGAGAAGTTTAGATTAGAGAGTTTCGACTTATTATTGAGGATGTCAACTCTTTGTGGGAAAAGCATGACATGAATGAGAATTGCATTAAACCCAAGAGGATCAAGACACACATTTCATCACTATTATTATTATTATTATTATTATTATTATTATTATTATTATTATTATTGTTATTATTATTATGAGTTTCATTGTTTCAACATGGCAATGAAGGATATGCAAATCCAATTGTTTTAACCGATGGCGATTTTCAGTACGTGGGGGCAAATATGGATCGAGTCAAAGTAGGTTGATCTAAAATGATGAAATAACATTAATTCGTTGAATATAAGTACATAACACAAAAAATTATTTTGTTAAATGTAACGAAAAAAATTATATCATATGATTGTTCTCATGTCCTGTGTGCATTTTAATCTTTGGAACGTATTAAAAAATGTTAGTTTTGTATTCAAACTTTTCTTCCATAGCTAGTAATAAACAAAATATATAAAAAGTTAATTTAAACAATAACTTAGTCGTAAAAAGGAATTTTTGTACAAAGAGATAAAAATAATTTAACTATAAACAGTAAACTATTAACAAACAACTAGAAATAGAAACAATAACAAGTTTTGCCTCAGGTGAGGAGAATGCTAATGAAGAGTCAAACGCTATTTATGCCCCTGTTGCATCAAGTTTGGTCACAAGTCAAAGACAATTGTGTCCCCTTGTCAACTCTCATCAAGTTTTGTCTCAATTAGAAGGGGGTGTTTGGGATTTCTTATTTTACCTCGTTATTACTTCAAAGACAATCCCCCCCCCCCTCCACACCAAACATATTTGAGCTAACAGTTAAAGTTCCATAGAAAGATGACTAGCACTCCAGCTATATGGTACATCCGCCTCTAGTTTTAATGAAGCCCGTGTGGTAATTATGATGATTTTGGATATACCAAAGATACTCATATTAGTCTAGATGTATCTATATGATTTTGGTAAGATGTGTGAATACCTCGATTACCTCATGCACATTTTAGGATTTAGAGGATCGATAGCAATCGATATGTTAGAGATTAGTCTAAATTTGACTGTTTTATTGATTGTGATAATTAAATTGATTACAAATAAACCTTTTTATAAACCAACCAATCCTAGATCAATCCTTATTAGACTAAACTAGAATAAAACTAACTCAAACCCCCCTAGGTTTTGTAAATACGACAACTAGGTCCCCATACCTACGGAAGATTAGTCTAACAAGAATGAGGAAGTAGCTCGATCACCTATGGCATATCAATCTCGCCTCTTAAATTGGGATCCTATTGATTTGCTTCAACTTTCATAGGGGTCGAAGAAACACAAGAAGTTAAAGGCAACTTTGATCCACACAACCATATTTTGAAAGACTAAGAGTACACGTCAATTTCATAAGGGGGCTCGTTCATTTATGAAAAAGAATAGGCGGTCGACAATATGCTTTTGTTGTTTACTTAGATTCATAATAGAGCTAAGATTTGTAATTTTTAATTGGTTGGATTGGTGTTGCTCTCTGACTTCTTTTTGTACATTGTATTTTGTTCTTTATCTAGCGTCTTGCAAGTCTTTTTATGATATCATCACCGTTATAAAAATTTATATGAATTTGTTGTTGATGATGATGATGATAAGGGAGCACTTGATATTAAACTCCCTTCATTGTAATTGATGATAGAAACAAAGAGAATATCTAGCATTTACATTGGTGTATCGTTTTTTAAGTTATTATTAGTTTTACAAGTCGCAACAAGTGTTGAGAGAAGATTTTCTGCAAAGAAGTAGGTTAAGTCCGATTTACATAATTGGGTTGATGATGAATATTTGAATACTAGCTGTATTTGTTACATTGAAAAAGAGTTCATAAAAAATGTTTGTTTATATTATGTAATTGATCGTTTTCAAAAAAGATGAAAAACACATACAAAACAATGGTGATGAAACTATATTTTTATTATATGTTTTTTAATGACGTGTTTTCGTATATATTATGTATTCCGACAATATCCAACCACACGTTTAAAATCAATTGATAGAAATTCCAAGCATCCAAAAATTTTCTCTAACTATGGAGTATTTTTGGGTTCTATAGTAGACTTGGTTCATTTATAAAATAGTGTGATTTTGAGGTCGTTTGGTACCAACGACCAAGACCTTTCTCTTGATAGAATTCCTGGAACATTGACCACCGCCTTTTGGTCAAAATATTTTCTTTATTTGCTTTTTTTTATTATGATTTACTAATAGTTGTATAATACTTAATTAATTATGTCTAAATTCATATACCTAATAACCTTCTTTTTCTACTTTATGAGAGAATTCAAGCTTAAGTAAATGAACCTGAGTGAAAGTATGTAAGAAAAATCCCTTGTCACATGATATCCAAGGTTTTGAACTACTTTCTGTGGTTTTAAACAAATAAAATGCAAATAATTATTTCTTCATTACTTTCATCACATATATGTTTCCTCATAAAACAAATTTTCAGGTGTATAAATTTCATATAAAAGCTATATTTATTTTAAAGAAATTTCATGAAAATCGTTTACTAAAAGTAAAAAGATACCCAAAAATATATCCTACCTTTCGTTTTAAACTAAAAGTTTTCCGCTATTCATCCAAAACTATACTTTTTTTTTCCTTTTTTTTTATTTTTTTTGTTATCAATATAGTATCTACAAATCTACAATAGTGCAAAAATACATTCACAGTCAAGTAGAAACGATCAACAAAACCACTCCTCTCACAACCTTCAGAACCAATAAAAACGTTCTCTCTTTCATTCACATTTCAGAGTTTTTTTCTAAAAGAGTTTTGGTGGAAAAACTATTTAACAATATAGTGTTCATTTAAAAATATTTACCAAAATAACGTTTTCAACAATTTTTGTGTTATTCTCACTCTTCTTCTTATTGGATTATAGCAAGATGGACCCATGTCATGTCTTTCATTTTATTTTATTTTAAAATAATAACTATAGTTTATAACTAAATTTAAATATTAAAGTGAAAAATTGTTATAGATATTTATCGGCCAAATTAGTATAATAATTGTTACATAATTTTTCTCAACTCTCTTTAAAAATTTACAGATATTTATTAACTTTAGAGTTTATATTTTATGGTGAAAAATTGTTCATAAATTAAAATATATTTCGAAAATAAATTAGAATGTATGCTTTAATTATTTTGAAATAAATATTTCTTTATCAAATAAACAGGTATCAGTGGTTTTTTTTTCCAAATAGATTTTTATTGTTCCAAAGTAGATTTATTTCTACAAAACTATAATGAAACATTTTATTTTAGAGTTAAATAACCTATACTTTTAATTAGTTCCTCTCGATGCTATGAAATAATTACATTTCAAAATTATATTTAAAAAAGAGGCTTAACCTTTTAGAAAACAGTTTTTATCGAACGTAGTCATTATCGACCGAATTCGTGCTAACTCACCACTGTAACGCCCAAGTCTCACCGACCGAATTCACTGTGCAATGCACGCGGAAGACCAGTGTCGTTACCTTTACGACCTAACACATACATAAAACATATTTAAAATTCCCTATAAGTAAAACTATAGTTTAAAATAAAGAACGAATTAACGTATCCGTGTTATTTTAACTTTTATGTGATAAATATTTATATTTGGATATAAAGTATAATTATTATTTTAAAATAATAAAAAAGTTATGGGTCCATCTTTATCTTATCCAACAAGAAGAGTGGGAAAACACAAAATTTGTTAAAAACACTACTTTGGTAAATATTTTTTGATTGACACTATATTGGTAAATAGTTTTTCCACCAACACTCTATTGAGAAAAAACTCTCACATTTCACTCACATAAACCCATTTTAATTTAATTAATTTTGTAAACACATATAATTTTGCACAAACATTTATCAAGCTCTCAAGGCTAGTTATGGTAAAGATGCCACAAACATTTATCAAGCTTTATTAGTATATTCATGTATAAAGAGGCCTTTGCAACTTCTTACTATACATCAACTAATATTATTATCAACAATAATCAATGATATGACCTTTGAATAGGAAAAAAGACTACCCTCATAACTCTCTGACATTAATAGCGAATTTGAAGATCAAACCAATTTGGAATGAACAAAAAATTCTTTATTAAAAAATGGCATATTTTTATTTGTGTCACAGCCTTCATAACTTAAATTATTATATGTAACATAACTTAGTTATTTATTTGAAAATTCATAAAAAGTTCAGAATTTATTGTTGTAAGTACCTTAATCATTTATATTAGTAGCCTCCGATCTTTTGAATAAAAAGTCTCCGATCAATTTGATGACATAATATTAAATTTTAGCTAATATATAAAACTTCTCATGTTTTTTAAAGCAAACGAGATTTTCTTATATACAAACAAAATTTAAAGAGTTTACTTGAATATAAAATTTAATTAAGCAAGTTAAAGAGTTAAAAGCTAGACACATCTATCTATATAATATATATAAACAAAACCTTTAAAAGTTTTCTGGTTGTTTCATATATTCTCTTAAGCCACCAGATTGCATTATTTGTAAATGGAGACTTCTCATGCATTTGACCCGAATTCACAGGTATGAGTTTCACCAAACTCATATATTCCTTAAACGGGTTATAACATCTTATTAAATTAAAAATTAATCTTACCAAATATTTGATATGAAAATCATATAAAGTAGGGATCTACTAAAATTAATATTTGATTTCTCTAAAAAAAGATATATGTTATTTATAATTAAAAAACAATTTTCTAATTTTATAGTAAATAAAATAATGCGTCATGGGTCTCATCAAATCCAAATAGTTTTTAAACTGGGTTATAACATCTCCTTTATTTATAAAACTTTTTTATCATTAAATACTAAATATATTTTTATATTTTTTTACAATAAGAAAGTTAAAATCCAAAATATATATAAATATTATAAACGAATAATGTAAACTCCGTATAAATATGTTTATTTATCTCATTTATTTGTGGAACTTTTTTATCATTAAATACTAAATATATTATTAATTTTTTTACAATAAATAAAATTAAAATCCAAAATATATATAAATATTATAAACGAATAAAGTAAACTCCGTATAAATATGTTTATTTATTATTAGAAAAAAAATATAGAAGCATATAATATTTGAGATGAAACAAAAAGGGATGTGTTATTCATACACCCTTTATAGGGTGTATGTATAGATAGGATGTGCGTTAAGAGGGTGTGTGAATAACCAAAAAGGGTGTATGAATAATCATTACCAACAAAAAACTGGCACGTGATACTAAAATAGTAATTAAATTAATTAAAATAAGATAATTAATTGGGCATTAAAAACGATGACTATTGAGTGCAGTGTATAAGCCTGATTCACCATGTTAGGACTACTCTCCTAGCCGTTCGATCGATCCATGAATCCTAAAAAGTTAAAAAGGATATATTCAAGGGAAAATCCCCAAAATAAGTATTTATGATTAGGTTTTTCAGGTTTTAGGTGTCATTTTTAACATATTCCCAAAATAGGTATTATAAACTAGTCGTGACGAATAGTTTATGATTATTCACGAGTAGTTTGTATAACCAATTAAAACTTGCCACGTGTCTATAAACTAACCGTAGCGACCTGTTTCACTAATAATCTACTCGTAAAGATTAAATAAGTTTAAACCCTCGTAATCAGCGTCACACGAGTAAAAAATATATTCTTTAGTCGCGACGAGCAGATTATAAAACCTTAAGAGTCGCGAGTATTTTATCAAACTAACCACGACGATGAGTTTGATTACCAAATGCATCGAACTGGTTTGTTTTACAAAACACTAACCGGAATGGTTAGTTTGTTTGGTCAACTAGTCTTTACGAGTAGATACAACTCAACGACTACTTTATATCCATTATACGAGTATTTTGTTGGTAACTAACACGTCTCGATAAGTTTATCTGGTAAACATTACGCTTACGAGTAATTCATTTGTAGTTAACTCGTCGTGACTAGTTTACCTTGTTTATATTCCCAATACGAGTATTTTATTGTTAATCAACTCGTTATGATAAGTTACCAGATTTACATTAACCATACGAGTAATTTATTGGTAGTTTACTCGTCTTGTCTACTTTACTTTGTTTACATTACTATCCCGAGTAGTTAAGTAGTAATTAACTCGTCTTGGCTAGTTTAACCCGAACCCGGTTCCCGGAACCGGGTTTTTTAATACCCGGGTTTTTAATACCCAAACCCGTACCCGACCCTACCCGTAGGGTACTGATAGGGAATGCATTTTGGCACTAAAACCCGAACCCGAACGAGACCCGATTTGTATCCGGTAATACCCGAAAACCCGAACCGGTTCCATACTCGGAACCGGGTTTTTCCAAAACCCGAAACCGAGTATTTCAAATGCCCGATGTATACCCGAAAAATACCTTAAAAATACCCCTAAAAAGTGCAAACTTTTAAAAAATCCAATTTATGCCCGAAAAAACCTCGGAAAAAAACCCGAAAAAACTCGTTACTATGGTTTTCTCAATACCCGAACCCGGTTCCATACCCGAACCTGGGTATTTAAAAAACCCGATTTGTGCACCTCTAGTCACGACTAGTTTATAGCAAGATATAGACAAGACGAGTTAATTACCAATAAATTACTCGTATGGTTAATGTAAATCTGGTAACTTATCAGAATGAGTTGATTAACAATAAATTACTCGTATTGGGAATATAAATAAGGTAAACTAGTCACGACGAGTTAACTACAAATGAACTACTCGTAAGCGTAATGTTTACCAGATAAATTTATCGAGACGTGTTAGTTACCAACAAAATACTCGTATAATGGATATAAAGTAGTCGTTGACCTGTATCTACTCGTAAAGACTAGTTGACCAAACAAACTAACCATTCCGGTTAGTGTTTTGTAAAACAAACAAGTTAGATGCATTTGGTAATCAAACTCATCGTCACGGTTAGTTTGATAAAATACTCGCGACTCTTTAGGTTTTATAATCTGCTCGTCGCGACTAAAGAATATATTATTTACTCGTGTGGTGCTGATTACGAGGGTTTAAACTTATTTAATCTTTACGAGTAGATTATTAGTGAAACAGGTCGTTATGGTTAGTTTATAGACACATGGCAAGTTTTAATTGGTTATACAAACTACTCGTGAATAATCATAAACTATTCGTCACGACTAGTTTATAATAAATATTTTGGGAATATGTTGAAAATGGCACCTAAAACCTGAAAAACCTAATCATAAATACCTATTTTAGAAATTTTCCCTATATTCAATTAAAGGATATGTAGTGGAGGAAAGTTAATAAAAAGTATACTCATGTTAATTTCACATAGACAAATGACTATTTATTAACATTTAACTAAAAACACGAAATTGTTTAATTATATAATAATTATTATTTGTAAGGCCCTAATCCCGATGTCATACTTTAGCGTTGGATTTACTCGTACACACAATTTAAATTCAGAGTGAATAAAAACTTTTCGCGAAATAATAAAAAGTTAACCATTTCTTATAAACCACACAATACTTGTCTTAAACATCACAAATGGTCACAACATAAACATAATAATAAAACATCACATCTTCCTTATTTAAATGTCAGTCGTTCAGTCTATACCATGTGTTATTCTCAAGTCAGCTTTTTTAACCTATTTACCTGCATGCATACTAAAATTTAGTTATGCTGAATGAGTTCTAGTTAATCATATAACATACATTACATACTTCATACATAACTACATTGATCATCTCAGATATTATTAGGACCCGGTCTCATTTATTTCAAATATTATTAAGGTCTGGTCAATTCTATCTCAGATATTATTAGGGTCTGGTCATTTCTTTACGGATAACCATACAACCATATACATCCATACATACCTTCTGTCATATACACATATAATAATATACATCTATACATACATGCTCACATGTCATACACTTACCAAATATAAAAGTGTGTAAATCTAGCACATAAAGTATGCACACAGCCCCGAAAAACATAACAGAGAAAAAGGCTAGAATCTCACACGTGTCTTGTTCCTCTATGAGTTAACTGTAATATTCCTCTTTAGCTGTGCACGGCTAACTGTGCAACAGGGTTCTAGGGGCGGCAGCCCCTAGCAGGGTGCAAGGAGCAGAGCCATTGGCTGGGGCTTGTAAGAACATTGAAGTTTAATCGAATCGAGTCTCATTATAATCAAATTGAGTTTCATTTTAATCGAATCAAGTTTCATTCTAATCGACTCGCGTTTCAATTCGATTCAGTTCGTTTCAATTCGATTCGATACTTGTCACTTCGATTCGATTCTTCTTCAAAATGAATCGAGTTCCTTAATAACTCAATCCAAATAAGGTTTTTCGTGCCTTTCCATTATGATCAGTTCCTTACATCCCGTTATGCCCGTTTCACTGATAAAACGAGTTTTGGGCTATAACGTCATTTTCTTGCTTTAACATGGCCTGAACGTCACTCGTTCATCTTGTTTCTTTCTAAACAACTTGTTACTACAAAGTTTATGTTTTTCTTACATCAAAAGGTCCGATTTGCCTTAGTATCAGATCTTAAAACAAATCGACATCTAAAACTTAACCTTTATATCAAAAACATACCTTTTAGGGTTTTGGTTTGGTTCGGATCTGGACCAATAGTGGATCTAGTCTTGTTTCTTGTTGTTTGATGATGCTTGAATCACGAAATCTTCCTCTCCTTAGACCATATCTGAATCCGGGTTGTTGTGGAGTGTCTTTGTGTGTTTTGAGTGTGTGTAGTGAGGCTGGTGATGGAATGAGGGTTTTTTATAGGGAGAGTTTAGGGTGTTTAAATATCCTTAAGTCCATGAACCTAAGACCAATCACCATTCCTGATTCCATCTTTTATTGTCTAAACCAACATTCTATTATTATATTTAACTTAACAAAATAATAACACAACATTAAGTAAACAAAATTCTTTTATTTATATCAAAAAGATGTTACATTATTTAATTATGTTTTATATATAAATGTGAGCGAGATATTAAAACCGGTTAGAATTGGATGTGGTCCCACCCAACTATTCATTCCCATTTCTATCCGACATTGGAATGACGATTTCCCCTTTGACGCTCCTCTCCCTCTCCACTTAATGGTGTGTGACGCCCAAAACTAGGGGAGGTGGTAGTGGGTGACGTCCACTACTCATGCCTTATAATAAAAAGATTTTTTTTTACAAGAATGAACGAATGATTGTAATATTTTTTTAACCATTTTGAAAGAAAATGGACCCTATCACCGGTAATGCATAAAATCCAGGTCGTGTTGTTGACCTGAGTCTCAGAGAAGTTTCAAGCCATTATGGGTGTAGAACCGTATCAAATAGCGAGAAATGTGGAGTAAGGTGTCTAAGTTATGTGGTTATATTGATAATGATATATGCAACTAACACAAAAGTGGATAAAAGGTTCTCAACATTCAAAACGAAGCATTGGTAAAAAAAATACATGAAGGAATGTAGACAAGTTTTTAATACTTATATCCATTTACGAATCTTTTCAACATACTTCAGAGTGGCGGCGGTGCCCGAAATGCTTCCACAATCTGTTGGGGGAATTCTGCAAATCGTATATCTTCATAAAATCTGATAGTTATGAAACACTTTCAGATCAAAATTATTGTGGTTCTCAAATATTATGACCAGATAAAACTCAGATTTGAGAGCCAGAATCAAGTATTGATTTGAGAGAGTTATTATGAACCAGAAGTTTTCATCGTATGATCAAGCAATGGTTATTAGAGTTAGGATTCATGATAACTGCTTTACAGTTATGATAAACAGTTATCAAAATTTGAATTTCAAACAAAATACGATCTTTAATTTGACATATAAAATACTTACGAAATTTAATTATTAATAATAATTAAATTTCTAATGAATTTTTAACATAGCAACATATGTTAAATATAGCTCGACCCAAGCCAAGGGCGCTGCCCCTTGGACCCTGCCAGGGGCTGCCGCCCATTGGACCTTGCTACCAAGGGCGCTCCCCCCGGACCCCGCCAAGGGGGTTGCCCCCTTGGAACCCCAATGCCTTAGGGTTTCGCCC
This sequence comes from Bidens hawaiensis, assembly GCF_021521415.1. NCBI lineage: Eukaryota > Viridiplantae > Streptophyta > Magnoliopsida > Asterales > Asteraceae > Bidens > Bidens hawaiensis. The sequence continues at coordinate 405,790 of NW_027492880.1, forward strand.
CTAAGTACCAATAGGATTATAAATTATAATAAGTTCAAATAAGTATGCATCCCGCACCCGACTTTTTTTAGATTTGTATTAAAATTAACTTGATCAACAAGTTAATCCCTAATTACACTAAAATCACTAACACAATCGAGTGGTTACGTTGCCGGTTCGGATACATGTTGTTTCATGGATTTCAAGAGGATACCGACGAGGCACAATGCTTTAGCGAGTGCTCTTTATTGTAAATCCGTCCAAAGTTTGGGAGATGAGTTTGGCATGTTCTCTCATCAGAGAGCGGTATTAGAATGTCTTCAGGCCTTCATACTCAAGACTTTTTTACTGTCACCTCCATCGAAGGGTTAGGCTAGCATATATTAGCAGTGGAGTACCGAGCCATTTTTAAATATTGTTTAATGATCCCCTTGTTCCCAGTTGATGAAGCCCTGCCCGATCTGTCGTACAGTTTGTTTAGATACATTTGGTGAACATGAGGTTCATTACAAAGAACTCTTGGGGTTTAATATAGACATGATTTGGTTAGGGATGTCCTTTGTGATGTGTTAAGACGGGGGGGGGGGGGGGTCTCGGCAAAAAAAAGAGGCTCCAATGAATTTATTATCGGATTCGCGTGAAGGAAGGTCTACTCTCCGACTAGCGGACATTCTTGTGTTTGGATTGGGGGGGGGAATGCTTGTGTGGACCTTACTGGGGTGTCCCCTCTTGTCGGGCTTAGAGACATCAGGTTTGTTGCTAGGCAAACCGTGCTAAAGGTAGAAGCAGGAAAAATTGCTAAGCATGAGAAGACGTGTGCTGAGAATCAACACGCCTTCACTCCATTTGCTTTTGATACATTTGGGTCTCTTGCCTCAGGTGTTGCTATGTTTCCAAAAAGAGTTTAGCGGGTCGTGCACAGTAACTCAACGACGCCGAAGATCGATAATTTTGTTTTCAATAGGATAATTTTGCCATTCAAAAGGAGATGGCGACACAACTTGTTGCCTGCTTACCTGCCTCTTTATTTGCTTTATATGATGAGTACTACTTATTGTTATTCAAATTATATGAACTTTGATTTTGAATATACATTATATATTTCCGCATAGCTTTGAATGTAATAGTGTAACTTTGAATGTAGCAGTGTATTTATTATTTTTAAGAAAGAAAGGTGACACGATTTAGTTTGGCTAACCTCGGATTATGGTCAAGACCAATTCAAGTCTATCCTAGAAAATATATATTTGTGGCCAAATTGAAAAAAAGAAAAAAAGGAGAAAAAAAGCTATATACAACTATACATGTGTTGGTGGGTGGGTATTAACTTGTAGAAAAAGGATCAAATAAGAAGTTTAGTTTTTTTAAGAAGGCTAGAAAGGGGGTATTTTAGTCTACTACCTTTATATTGAAACTCACTTAATTTAATTTTAAAAACCCACTTAATAAAAAACCCACTTAAATTTTCACTCATCTCCTACAACCACCACCGCCCACCGCCACCCACCGCCACCACCTTGCCGGAAAGGTCTTCGGAAATTTCGCAGGAAAATAAAACACTATGAAAACACAATGGAAAAGATATAATGTAAAAAACACTATGAAAATAAGCACACAATGACAAAAACACAATGAAAACACAATTAAATAACACAATGTAAAAAGCACAATGCAAAAAACACTATGAAAAAATAAAACACAATTGTATAACACAATTTTGTAAAACACAATTATAATAAAACACACCTTGTAAAAACCCACGAATTTTTTTTATAAAGCAATATGGTACTCATATAAAAGATAAAAAACACTCGTTTTTATAGTGAAATTGTTTTGAAAAAAAAATGTCGTATAAAAAGTTATGGACGTTTTAAAATGATGGGGGAATTTGACATGTGCCTTGCATGTGGAGAGAGAAAGTCAACAAATGTGTTATCTCTATTATGCCCTTACCCTTGTTTTGCACTTGGTGATCTCTTTAATCTAATCTCAACCATTCAATTCTCAAATGAATGAAAAAGATTATTTCCTATCCTTCTTAGAAAAACTAATCTTCTTATTATAAGTAACTCTTAACTTGTATTATAAAAGTATATAACATCTCTTTTAAACATATATCATATTAGTTGTAAAAAAATGTTAGTTTCAATATATATAGTTAGTTGTTCACATATTTTGATTATTGATATTGAAGATAAACTTGAATTCGAATTTTTTGGAATTTTAAGTTCAAAAATCAAAACTATATAAATCTTGACCGAAATTAGGAAACAATTTGAAGACAACCTTGCGTCAATTACAACAAGAGAAACTTCAGGGAATTATCAACTCCTTCAACTATATATCATTTTCACTTAAGAGTATAGAAAAATAAAAATTACAGATTACAATTTACACATGTTGAGTTGTTGATATAGCTAATTAATTTTTTGTTTTCAAAAATAATATATCATTCAACATGAAATTTATAAATTGCTGTTTTTCTATAATAAAACTTAAAATTTATAAAATAACAATATCGGGAATTAATAAAGTATTATTATATAATAAAAACAGAAAAAAAAACTTAGTTTTGTGGGGCAAGTAAATTAATCCTCACAAAATACAAATAAATTCCATAAAAGAACATTAAACCCCTATATTATCTGAAATTGACTTATGTGTACATTACAAGTTATAGCAAAGTCATTATTATGTGTGTTTTATGGTCATTTTATTAGTAAAAAGAGCTTAAAGAGGTAATTTATCCTGCTAACATTTTAAACCAAAATAAGTAAAATTTTATTATAATAATACACGCCACTATCCACTTTCACTTAATAAAATCTCAATATCATATAATTTATCAGCTACAATTTTCTTACTAAATTACAACTAGTCAAACAGTGCATTTATATTGTTGCAAAAGGACGAATCATTTCAACTTTTAAAAAAAAACATTTAAAAGATAAAAGCTAAATTACTAGAGGCCTTATGAAGGTGAAATGGAGATAATCGGGTAGATTAATGACACGTCGGTGATCAAAATAACCATTAAAAAATAAGTTAAACTACTACGTAGAAGGTAGAGGTGGACAAATAAACCGGTTAACTAAACCAAAAATTATTATATATCAAGATCCAACTGCCGCCAAGCCAATTGAGATGATTGCGGCTAATACTGTGATATTTATGGATGGTTCGGGGGTGGTGGTTAGAAATGTGGTGAACAGAGATGAGATAGAGGTTGGTGAGTTTGTGGATAGGTCTCTGACACGGGAGCAGATTTCTATACTGCTTGGGCTGAATGACGATCAGTTGACTGCTTTAGAGACTGAGCCTGATGTCGAGGTGGTGAATGAGGAAGGTATATCGGATGATCCGTCAATTCAGATGAATACGGACTTTATTTATGAAGATGAGGATGTTGAGATGGAAGATGTAACTGCTGAGGAGTATCCGGACTTGTTTCAACACACTAATGTTGATCAAGGTACTCCGATATTTGATGAACAGACGGTTAAAGCGGCAGAAGACGAATTGGAAAAATAATTGAAGTGTAAGCGGACAGTTCATTCACCTGAAGTTATAACTGATAATGATATTGCAAGATGGTTCAAACGCCAGAAGGTGGGTAAAATTATCAGTGCGTATCGATATGTTGATCAAGAACGGAAAGACACTGCTGCTGCATGGGTTAAAAAAAACCAAATGACCTCCTTCAAGACTATTTCCAAGGTACATGGTGATATTATCTCATGGCTTTATGATCCTGAGCTTAAAGTAAGTATAATTAAGTGGGAGAAGGGGATCCAGTACTACGAAACGATGAAGGATGTACTTACTTTACCGCGTTGGGATGTTCGTACCCTCGCGAGACGTCCTTTTATCAATCGTGGTGGATACCGGACAGCTGAGTGGTTTCATCAACACTTACTGTTCGAGGTCAATCATGGCTTCAAGTTCTTCAAGCCCCAGGTCCCGAGACGCAAACGCATTGATGAGATTGATCCAAGGACTGGCTGGAGGAAACTTGTTCTTAAGGTAAAGCCGCCAAAGACGATGAAGCGGGTTCCTGTGAAGACGATGCCCCAACAGATGCATCTCTCATTTAACTGCTGGTATTATGACAATCGTAATGGCGAGGCCGTCATTGTCCTTGGTAAAGGACTGAAAACTGAGCTCATCAAGATAATCGACCCAATGTGGTTGGTTAGTTTATCTGAGACCGACAATGACGTGTTGCACAAGAAACAGATCCTGATCGAGCGCAATGAAGACTACGACCTGGCTATGCAATTCCAACGCGTTGTGCGCGTTTGTCATGAAAATGGAATTCATAGTTGCAGAGACTGGCAGTCCAAGCGCTTCAAGTAATTTAAAGACAAAGAGCTCAAGACGAGGGGGTGTCTATTAGTGCACGGTTTTGCGTCTTGAGTTTTTGTAATTATCGTTAACGTATTTGTTTATGTTTAATGTAATAATTCATTAAGTTAAAGGCTAGTTCGTTATATGTATTGTCTAGTTCGCTAGGGATGTTAGCGAACTAAGACTTAAGGTTATTCCCTCTGATTCGTTAGAGGATGTTAATGAATCAGAGGATGATTCGTCTTATTAATGTATGTAACGAAGTAGCGTCTGGTTCGCTAGGGGATGTTAGCGAACCAGACCTATCTTCTATATATAGTGAACACTGTTCACGTTTAATTTAAGTTTTGAGAGTTAATTAACGAAACCTTGTCAAAATCCTCTCTCGATCTTCATCCTAATATTATAGGAACCATTGATATACACATACTGATAATACATATACATATATAACACTTAATCTAAAGTAATTATGAGCTAGATCTATTATTAAGATATTAATCATATATATATATATACAGATCTGAGATATGTTATTGTTATTAGATTGATATACCGGGTGACAACAGAGATAAGCGGGAGAATGAGTCTTATAGCCGTTGCTGATATTTGCACGTTCATCTTCACATGAGTTCGTCCATTAACAGTTACATTGAAGTAGGATCCTGGATCCATGCTCCAGCTAGAGAATGATCTGTGAGGACAATTGATGCAAGTACGTCTTAAAGTCGTCACACCTGTCTAACACATCACCATACTAAACGCAATCATTAGTAAACAAGTAATACCGAGGATCGTCGATCCTTTATATCCTGATATATATTTCAAGGATAAACTATCCAAAAGACAGTCAAGGATAAAGGATCCTCAGTATAGAATTCATGGCCTAACAATTAGGGTTAGGAGTCATGATAACTGCCTTACGGTTATCATAAACAGTTATCAAAATTTGAATTTCAAAACAAAATACGCTCTTTAATTTGACATACAAAATACTTACGAAATTTAATAATAATTAAATTTCTAATGCATTTTTAACATAGCAACATATGTTAAACATAGCTCGACCCAAGCCAGGGGCGTTGACCCTTGGACCCTGCCAGGGGCTGCCGCCCCTTAGACCCTGCTACCAAGGGACCTGCCCCCGAACCCCGCCAAGGGGGTTGCCCCCTTGGAACCCCAATGCCTAAGGGTTTCGCCCCTAAGTAACAATAGCATTATAAATTATAATAAGATCAAATAAGTGTGCATCCCGCACCCGACTTATTTAGATTTGTATTAAAATCAACTTGATCAATAAGTTAATCCCTAATTACACTAAAATCACTAACACAATCGAGTGGTTACGTTGGCGGTTCGGATACATGTTGTTTCATGAATTTCAAGAGGATACCGACGAGGCACAATGCTTTGGCGAGTGCCCTTTTTGACATTCCCCATTTTCGGGTCATTTTGTATTTGTATTTATTATGAAAACCGACCCGTTTTGTATCCCTAACCTTTCAATAATATAAAAATGTTGAATTTTATGTTACACATTTGTTTTATGGTTGTCGGATCTCAAATATATCTTTTACAACCCTTAAAATACCCCTAAAACGCTCAAAACGAACTTCAGGGACTAAAACTGCCAAAGTTGAAAATCAGATTTTTCCCTCCGCGACCTTAGCGCCGCGCTAAGGGGCCCTGCAGTCACAAGTTCATTTTTTGTTGTTTTGTTGCATTTTTTGACTTGTTTAACCAATTAAAATACATGCTAGCTTGGAAATAAAACATAGAATAAACCTTGACCATTACCTTATATAATCAAGCTTATCTTCTTCATTTCAACCTTGTTCATTCACTTCTTTTCTCTCCCAAACAAAGAACACAACTTCATCTCTTCAAGGTTTTCTTAATAATCAAACAAGAACCATTCTTTAATTTTGTTTTGTTACTTAGTAATTGAAGCTTGTGGTATAACATATATATAATATGCACCCCTTGTTTACCTTTAGCTTTCACTTCTCCGACCATGGTCGGTTGAGGTGATACGCTATAAGGCAAGGCTACATGGAGGACTCATTATAGTCCTTGATTATACTATATTTCCTTTAATGCTTACTAGTCTTGCTTAAAGTATAAGTAGTTTAGTTTCTAATTCATGTTAAATGAATTCCATGGTATTGGGTATGAAGTCACTAGCCTTGGTTTTATCCCGAGTTGAGAACCAAACCAAAACCAAACTCTTGTTTACTAGTTTTTGTTTTAAATAGTTAAATAAACATGTTTATGTAAGATTTGAGTATTATAACTTCTAAAATCGTTTTTATAGTTCTATGGTATTTGGGTATGTGGCAACCATCCTCGGTATCATTCTGAGTCAAGGACCGAACTAAAACCAAACTAAACCGAGTTCACTCGCTTAAGACACACAAGTGTGTTTTGGGCCACCGAACTCATCTTTTCTTCAAGAATGTATTTAAAACTAATTTTAAATTATTTTCTCAACATACTTGGTGTGTCGGAATCCAATTTGATCTTATAACAAGTTTGGACCGGTGAAACCAAATACTCACTTAAGGGACGTTAAGGTTCTTCACAATAGAACTATATACTTGGTTAAGTCTTTTGATTTTTATTTATTTATCTCATAACATATATCACTTTGGAAAGTTGACTTTGAGTTTGGTTAATTACAAGACTTGAATCGATAAATCCGAACACTCGATTAAAACCTCGCTTTGGTATTTATATAACAAAGGGTCTTGCAATAGTGCATTATAACCCACATAATTACTTGACATAGGTTGAGTAATATTTATGAATGGAACACTAAGACCTGGTTTCGGGTAAACTTATTTTTCAAGAAACATGTCTTTAATTTCTCAAATATTTACATTTTAAACCATAAACTTCATTTATTTACTTTACTTGTCATATATTTTACTTTAAGCCCTTTCAAGACTGCCTACTAAGTTAAGACCCGTTTAATCTAGGTCTTGCTCATTAAACCGATCTCCGATTATTCACGAATCAATCTTTCAAGTTACTTAGTTAACGTGAGTACATTTCATCCCCCGTTTTCACTTTTATACTTTGGGGATAACATGCATACTTATTCAAAACAAGAATAATTTATTATACTCGATCCTCAAACCACAAACTCTAGGGTGTATGATACTTAGAATACTTGCTCTATTGTGTGTTACATGTTTCAAATGCTTTACGTGCACGAGTGTTTATTTTTATGTTGTTGTTGAGCCTCAATAAGTATGATCATACGCTCCCCTATCTATTTAGCCTTGTGCTAGTAGAATAGGGCCTCATTATCCAAGTATGTCGGTTGTTACCGTTAGAAAGGATCCTCATTTACATATGTTTTATATACCACAATTGAAGCTTTTATTTATAGTCTCATATACGTTTGTGGATTTCGCTTATATATATATACACTCAAAACTATGAAATTGCTCACCAAATACGTGTTGACAAATATTATTTTATCCATTATTACAGGTTTGATTAGTACTTGACTTGGAGTTTGAAGACGCCATTCTATTTGATACCGCTAGGTTATTAGAAGAATGAACAATATTTATTTCTTGTATTTGGTGTTTATTTGTATGAACGAGACGTGTTACTTTGGTGATTGAATGAAATTAATGAGTTGTATAAATATTGTCACTTCAATAGTGTCTTGTTGTTCATGGGCAATTCGTTGCACCCCGGCATGTTCTGCCGCCTTTGGTCGGGGTGTGACACCCTTTATAGTAAATCTGCCCAAAGTTTGGGATACGAGTATGGCATGCTCTCTCATCAGAGAGCGGTATTAGAATGTCTTCAGGCCCTCATGCTCAAGACTTTTTGACTGTCACCTCCATCGAAGGGTTAGGCCAGCACATGTTAGCAGTGGAGTACCGAGCCATTTTTAAATATTGTTTAATGATCCCCTTGTTCCCAGTTGATGAAGCCATGCCCGATCTGCCGTAAAGTTTGTTTAGATAAATTTGGTGAACATGAGGTTCATTGCAAAGAACTCTTGGGGTTTAATATAGACATGATTTGGTTAGGGATGTCCTTTGTGATGTGTTAAGACGGGCAGGAATCTTGACAAAAAAAGAGGCTTCAGTGAATTTTTGTCGGATCCGCGTGAAGAAATGTCTACTCTCCGACTATCAGACATTTTTGTGTTTGGATTGGGGGGGGGGGCATGCTTGTGTGGACCTTACTAGGCTGTCCCCTCTTGTCGGGCTTAGGGACACCAGGTTTGTTGCTAGGCAGACCGTGCTAAAAACAGAAGCATGAAAAATTGCTAAGCACAAGAAGGCGTGTGCTGAGAATCAACACGCCTTCATTCAATTTGCTTTTGATACATGTGGGTCTCTTGCCCCCGGTGATGCTATGTTTCTAAAAAGAGTTTAGCGGGTCGTGCACAGTAACTCAACGACGTCGAAGATCGATAACTTTGTTTTCAGTAGGATTAGTTTTGTCATTCAAAATGGAGTGACACCACATCTTGTTGCCTGCTTACCTGCATTTTTGTTTAATTTATATGATGAGTACTACTTATTGTTTTTCAGATTATATGAGCTTTGATTTTGAGTATACATTATATATTTCCGCATAGCTTTGAATGTAATTGGGTAACTTTGAATGTAGCTGTGTATTTATTATTTTTAAGAAAGAAAGGTGATCGAACACGATTCAGTTTGGCTAAACTCGGATTGTGGTCAAGACCAATTCAAGTGTATCCTAGAAAATATATATTTGGGGCTAAATTGAAAAAAAGAATAAAGGAAAAAAAAAAACTATATACAACTATACATGTTTGTGTTGGTGGGTGGGTATTAACTTGTATTATAAAAGAATATAACATTTCTTTTAAACATAAATCATATTAGTTGAAAAAAATGTTTAGTTTCAATAAATATAGTTAGTTGTTCACTTATTTTGATTATTGAAGATAAACTTGAATTCGAATTTATTGGAATTTTAAGTTCAAAACTATAAAACTCTTGACCGAAATTAGGAAACAATTTGAAGACAACCTTGCGTCAATTACAACAATAGAAACTTCAGGGAATTATCAACTCCTTCGTCAACTATATATCATTTTCACTTAAGAGTATAGAAAAATTAAAATTAAGATAAAAATAAAAATTACAGATTACAATTTACAAATGTTGAGTGGTTGATATAGCTAATTAATTTTTTGTTTTCAAAAATAATTTTTTTATAACACTTTTTAATGTTTAATTAATATATCATTCAACATGAAATTTATAAATTGCTGTTTTCCTATAATAAAACTTATAATTTATAAAATAACAATATCGGGAATTAATAAAGTATTATTATATAATAAAAACAGAAAAAAAAATTAATTAGTTTTGTGGGGCAAGTAAATTAATCCTCACAAAATACAAATAAATTCCATAAAAGAACATTAAACTCCTATACTATCTGAAATTGACTTATGTGTACATTACAAGTTATAGCAAAGTCATTATTATGTGTGTTTTATGGTCATTTTATTAGTAAAAAGAGCTTAAAGAGGTCATTTATCCTGCTAACATTTTAAACCACAATAAGTAAAATTTTATTATAATAATACACGTTACTATCCACTTTCACTTAATAAAATCTCAATATCATATAATTTATCAACTACAATTATATATATATCTATTAAAACACAACTTTCTTAACATAAATGGTGCATTAGAAGTTGTATTTCTGGCTGTTTCGGTTGTACATATTGCTGTATGAGTAGTACTTGATGGAACTTTTGTGGTACATTTTCTGTTGACATAAGAGTGTTCCACATGTTATGCCTAAGTGTTCCACGTATTATACCTGTCTATGTTAATTTACTTTTTCCCTTCATTGTCTGGGGATATTATCAGACATATGTGTGCCTCTGTGTTCATATTCACCGACTCATCTTCCTGGTAACCGATGTGGTACATATGGCTCTTTCTGATGGTTTGTGGAAGAACTTGAGTAATGAGAAAGTTGCGGTGAAATTTTGTTCTTAAAAGTCTCTTCTTTTTTAACAGTATATGAACTATAAATTTGTATTTGCTTTAATGGTTTCCTTGATTATCTTGCATGCGTTCAAAAAGCACCACTCATGTTGATGACATTAATTATCATTCTTTTGTTGACAATTGTGGCTTCCGTTTGGCCGCCGTTGAGGCAATAACGGTCTCCTGAGCTTCACTGACATGTATCAATAACGGAATCTCGGTTTTTGTGGCTTTGTTTTATGTGATCAGATTCTATTTGGTGAATTTGAATGTACTTCGTTATGGCTCTGGAACTGTGATAAGATTTGCCAAAACACAGATTGTTGGTAATTTGATCAGATAAATTTGTTTATGGCTGTGATGATGATTCAGTTTTTTTGGCATGGCAACTTATGTTGCAGCCATTATACGGTTCTGAGCCTGTTGTGATTGCATCTTTTGTGATTCGTTCGTATTTGTAACCCTAATCTGTCGTACATTGTCTCATCTTTATCTCTGATTCGAATGTGCATCTTTACTTCTATCATATGGTCTTCGATTTTCACTTACTGTTTGTGATTTTGATTTAATTTTTTGGTCAACTGAAGTGAACCATTGCATTTGCTACCGGAAGCAGGAGGCGAAATTCAAGTTTGTCTTGGGTACAATGATTTTTGTGATTTGCTCTTGGGGTCTTTTATATTTGTGTTGTTGGCTTTACTTCATGAATATCATGGCAAAAGAATTTTGAATTTAAATTGTTGTATCAGTTGTGTTAAAAAAAGTTAAGGTTTTTAGCTTTAAGTGTGGTGATATATTGCAACATGTATTAAAAAAGTGTAGGTTTTTAGCTCAAATGAACCAGGAGCTAGTATTGTGAAGTTTTTTTTTTTTGTTATATTGCAAGTGTGGTGACATACAACAACGGTTGGGTTCTAAAAGTGATGAATCTTTTAACTCAACGAGTCTTTGACATGTTCTAAATTACAACTAGTCAAACAGTGCATTTATTTTGTTGCAAAAGGACGAATCATTCCAACTTAAAAAAAAACATTTAAAAGATAAAAGCTAAATTACTAGAGGCCTTATGAAGGTGAAATGGAGATAATCGGGTAGATTAATGACAAGTCAGTGATTAAAACAACCGTTAAAAATAAGTTAAACTACTACGTAGAATGTAGAGGTGGACAAATAAACCGGTTAACCAAACCAAAATTTGAACCGTTTTAAACCCTATTATGTAGAACCCGGTTAGGAATCGACTGAAATCGTAAGTTCGAAATTGATTTGTAATTTTCTCCACCAAAACCGATCATAACCTGGTTAACAACCGGTTTCAATCCTAACCGACACTGATCATAAACCAGTTTTAATCTTTGTTGACTAAACGGCTAAACCGAACCAATTTCAACCCAACTGGTATGAGCAACTCTACTAGAGGGAGTGAGTTGGGGAATTTCAAGTTTGAAGGGTATAAAGTTAAAATAAGAAAACAAGTATCCATCCATCCTTTGGTTTGTTGGAGTTGGAGACACTTGGAGGTCAAGCCATTAATTATAAAATAAAATATAATTAATAAGCATGTATATATATCTATACATAATATATATTCTCATTCTCCAAAATATAGAGAGAGAAAGAAAGAAAGAAACAAGTGTTTGTGTGTTGGTGTAACTGTGTGTATGTGAGAGATAAAGAGAGAGAGAGTAGCTATTAAACCGGAACAAGAGGCAAAGAGAAGTCGAACGTGATGGTCAATTGCCTCAACACCTTCAAAGCAGCAGTTATCAATCAACTACTACTTCAAAACCCCAATTCTTTCTTTCTTTCTTTCTTTCAGCTGAATATTAATTAGGGTTTTCATCATCTCTTCAGCTAACCATCAATTCTTGATTGATCTATCCATCCATGGAGTTAAAATTCAAGAATATTAATCCGAATAAGCTTACTACAACAACAGCCATGAAGAAAGATGATCAAGCAAAAAGGGTTTGTTTGGAGTGTGATAAAGAGTTTACTTCAGGCAAAGCATTGGGTGGTCACATGAGGATTCATCTTCAATCTCAACCCAGAACAACTAATAAAAACCCTAATTTCCCTAAACCTGCAAAACCATCTAACAAACCCAACTATTACATGAACTGTGTGAACGATGAAGGTAAACCCACTTGTTCTCAATGCGGTAAAACTTTTTTTACCATGAAATCACTCTTCGGTCACATGAGGTGTCACCCTGAGCGTCTATGGCGTGGCATTCTACCGCCACCGAACACTCCGGCAGCCGTCGTGATGATAATCAGGTGGTGGATTTGATGAAGTACTTACGCCGGTGGCCGGTGACGGCGCGTAGAGGTCGTAAGTCGTTGTTAAAACCAGCTGATCACCAAAACGACAACAACGACGTCGTTTTGTTAGAAGCAGTTGAGGATTTATTAAGCTTTGCTAACGCCGGCGGTGATTCCGTTACGGATTCCGTTACAGAAGAAATAAACAGTCAAAATAAGATAAAGAGAAAGAAGAAAAAGATGAAGCTGATGATGGATATTGAGGATAACGGCGCCGTTACAGTTCCGTTAGCACCGTTGACGGAAGAATTAGCGGTTACTGATGATAAGTGTAAGTACAAATGCACTAGTTGTAATAAGGGGTTTGCAACTCATCAAGCACTTGGTGGACATAGGTCAAGTCACAACAAATACAAGCTAATTACTTCAACTAATCATATTCAAGAACAACATGATTACAATAGTGTGCATCAATGCAAGGTTTGTGACAAGGTTTTTGCAACAGGACAGGCTTTAGGTGGTCACAAGAGGTGTCACTGGGGTGGGGTGATAGTTAGTGAAGGTGCACAAGCTTTGTCTAGTCAGATTACATCCGCTGAAAGCGGCCGAAAGGTTCTTGATTTTGATCTGAATGAGATGCCTCCAATGATGATGATGGAAGAAGAAGAAGAAGATGATCAATATGCAAGTGTTAATGGAGTTAATGGGAATGGGTATGCTTCTTCTTCATATAACTCAAACATGGGTTAGTTAGTTAGTAGTTGTTTTAGTGATGTTTGTTTAGTTCATAAACTGTTAGCTTTTGTGTTGAATTTTGTTCTTGGTAAAGTTGATGGTGAATTGGTGATGATGCATGGGTGATTGGAAAGTTCTAAAATGCCCTTTTTTTGGTTGTTTGTTTGTTTGGATGATGATGATGATGAGAGTGTGATGTAAGCATGGTTCCTAAATGCATATGTACTAGGAATATCTTTTGAGTTTATGAACTGTGATTTTGTTGAATCAAATCAATCAATTAGTGAGGTTTCTGTGATTTTGATTACAACTTTTTGCAAAGATCTTGTGTAAGAGCATATCCAATGGCCCCACAAGGACCGTCCTTGTCTTATGCGTATTGGAAGAGACGCAATGGCTTGACCGCCCGAGCATAGAGTGCCCATCTATAAAGACAATGGCTTACGAGTTTTATGGGAGAGGCTAAATCCCACCCGGGAATGGAGAGAGAAGGACAAGGCAACTAAGAAAAACATGCCAGGCAACCGACACGAAGGCTTATCAGGCAACTATCCCTTCTCAATAATCGACATGTCAAAACTGCTCATTTTTTATTTTCAACACGTCCATATGTTTCTTTCTGTCCATGAAGATCCTTGTGCACCGAACTTGACCTCGAAAAGCAACACCATTTCTGTTATCTCTTCCACCTCAAATCTTCTTTGCGTAAAATGATTATGATATTTTTGGATCATTTATATATATATATAAATATTGCAAGTTTAGGAAGATGATAAAACAGCTCAAGTTTAAATATTATTGTGAAATGAATAGGTATGTAATAAATAATTGGTGAATGTAAGTAGGAAATCTAGTTAGAAGTTGTGAGGTACCTAACACAAAAGGTGGAGGTGATATCGGAACAAGTCTTGATTGAGAAAAAGTCAAAACATGAAACTCATTTTGTGGGGTAGAGCAAATTACCATAATGCCCTTCTCATGCTTTTTCATACAAAGAATCGTCTTTCAAGTCGTAAGTCATAAGTCACGAATTTGAGATATAAGATCATGACCAATGGATGATGTATGCTTGTTTATGAAAATGATTATTTAATGTTAAGACTCCAAAATGTGTTGTTTCATCTTTTAATCCTCAAACCGATGATATCAAAACTCATTGAGACTGGTTGTTTTCGTTAGATTAATTAAAGTGTCATATCACTGTCACGTGAGTTGTAGGACTTTAACTAACCCACTCATTAACTCGCATGTTATGTTGGTTTAACTAGACGTTAAATAAAAGAAAAATACAAAACAAAAAGGAAAAAAAAATGTGATTGGTCATTTGAAGGTGGCCCAACCATTTGCCCCCTTTTAGTGCTCAATATTGTGTTAAACGGACCCTTTAACTACCTGGCGCGATATAGATGGCGTTAAGGGCGGGCTACATTGGCCTTTGCCTGCTTTGAAGCCCCGCAACAAGCAGCCAAAGCATACAAGTAATTTGATAGATCCTTTAACACCTCCCTTTTTATTATTAATGCAAGATAGACGTGTGAAATGATGTGTAAATAGAAGGTTGATTGGGTGAAGAGTGAAGACTTGTTTGTTAAACAAGAATCTTAGGTTACCTTTTTTGATTTTTAATAGTATGATGACATGGGTATTACAAAAGTCTCCACTATCCATACCTTCTATAAAAATATAAAAGCATATACCCATTATCAATTCGAAGAGGTTTTTGGGATAGTCCCATTCCACAATCCACATACTTAAAGCACTTGCAAAAAGTCATGTACGTGAAAAGTACGCCTAATGTATATAGACGCATAATGGGAGTTACATATAGACTGCATAATAAGTTAAGTAAACGTCAACCCACAAGGCGGGGCAGCAAACATACATAAGGCTGGTGCATCGTTGTATCGATTTGGATGCATCGTGTAACTGGATCTTGACACGTCTGGTTTGAAACACTCTCATAATTATTTTTTTAACAATAATGTAGCAGTATGGTACTCGAATTCAAGATTAAAACAATCTTTGTTTTCATATACGTTTAGATATGAAACCATTCGAAGTCATGTATTTAGTACACCACAGTGCACTATAGGAAAAAAAAGGTATATAGTACCTTTCAAATTTATACAATTTCTATAAAATCACGTATTTCAATACTTTTGATTAACCGGTCCATAACACGTTTTGGTTCGTTCCACATGCGAGATTAAGTTTTCACATTATACACAAAGAAGGACGTTAAGGGATCAAGGACAAGTGAGGGGTTTGGAACTTGGAATATTAAAGTGAAAGGTTGATCTTTTTTTGGACAGCTTCTAAGTGGTCCTGAAGTTTGTCAGGTCTCATTTCTTGACTTTGTGACCAATTCAAAATCAAGAAAATAGCTGATGGCTTAGCAGCCACCCATACTCAAGGTCAGCTTCT
This sequence comes from Bidens hawaiensis, assembly GCF_021521415.1. Taxonomy (NCBI): domain Eukaryota; kingdom Viridiplantae; phylum Streptophyta; class Magnoliopsida; order Asterales; family Asteraceae; genus Bidens; species Bidens hawaiensis. The sequence continues at coordinate 421,550 of NW_027492880.1, forward strand.
AAATCCATTCTTTTCAAGAAATGGCAAATCAACTTTACCAGTCTTCAGAGTTAGCCCAAACAATAGTTAAAGCAAAAATAAAATAATAATACTCACTTTCTACCTCAAATTAAATGCTCAGAACCGGTTTTGAGCAAAATAGGTAGGGTCAAACGTGTCATTTTACAAATGTATCAATTTGGTTCAGTTCAAGGGTGAGCGACTCTTGGGTCGACCCAAGAAAAACAATGAACCAACCCAAGACCAACTCGAAATACCCAAATTGGTCCTTTATGCAATTCGGTTTCAGGCCCAAATGGTCGTTGGTGCTTCATCATCACAAATTCTGCCATCGTCATCGTTATTGGATGTTCGTGTTTATTTTGATTGTATCTCATTCTCATCAAATGATGGAGGTTGTGGTTTTTTTTGGTTGTAGCTCATCATCATCCGATCGTGTTCAATCGACAAAAGCATCTTAACAAATACGTTTCGCTTAACAGGATCATGTATAATACTATAATGGTATGAATCAATTTAACACTATCAGATGCATGGAATAGACAACTATGACGAGATCATCCAGACTAACTTCTGTTGTTATTGACCCTGGCCGACACATATGCCAAACCGACCCAGAATACCCGATAAACCCGAAACCGACCCAACTGTAAATGGTCAGGTCCTCGGTTTACCAGTGGCGGCTAGCAAAATGGACTCAGTTAAAATAAGTTGTTTTAGAAACGTATCAATATAGGTTTACCAGTGGCGGCTACAGCCGGTAGAGTAGGTGGCTTATATTTTCTTTTCCTACATCAAATTGACTATTGTAAATTTGTAATCAAACAAAGTGACGAGAAACACAATTTTTGCTTCAAGAAAAGGACTGCCTACAATGCTTATTAAAAGAAAAAAGGAATACAATATTATGATGAATGTTACAACAGGGCAATACTTATGAGTAACTTAAGTGGGTACAACCTCAACAATTTGAGGTGACGATTTCAGGTAAAGGGTCACAAACAATAATATAAACTGGATCACAAAAGATAAAGTAAATCTACAAACTCTACTTTGCAGTTTCTTTACACTTTCTTTCGTCTCCAACTTGTTGTCCTGCTTCTTCGTCTGCACGTCTTCCGATAACATGCTCTTTTCTTGTAACCTATGTTTGATTTCACGCAACGGCCCTTCGATTAATCTTCTAGTGGTTGCAGTAATTACCACATTTTCCACATCAGCTTGGATCATTTTCATCAAACAATCTTCAATCTCAGCCTTAAAGCCTTCACAACTTAAAGCCAGTTCCAGTTCCAAGATCTTGGTATCCTTAAGTTCAAGAATTTCACGCAACGGGTCGTTAGTGTTTAACAGATCATCTTTCCCAACATCCCTCCATTTCAGAACTTCTGCAGATCATAAAAGTTACATCATATGCATAAAAAGTTAATAAAAACACACCGAGGTCAACAATCTACCTTTCTCGAATTCCTCTTGAGCAAAATGGAGTCCTTTGATAGACTCCACAAGAGCGTCATCGGACTCAACATCACTTTTTACAAATGCAACTTGTGCTTCTTCGTTTAAATCTTTATCATCACTCGACTCTTCATCATATTTCGCACTCGGCTCACTCTGTCTACTTCTGCTTGCTAAACTGTTACTACCCTGCACAAACACCACGGCCGAATTTAAACTTTCCTCCTTCTGCATATTAAAAGCTCGCGCCTTCTTCCCCGATCCAATCCTACTTCTTGGAGGACTCGCCGCAGTCGAAGACCTGCTACTTAAATCCGAATCACCATCACCATTACCATTCAACACCATTTCATGAACTGGCGAAACATTCCGACGCGAAACATTCCAATCACCATTTTCTTTATTATTATTAAAATTAGTTGTTTTCATAGCAAGTTCTCTAGGTATCCTCTTCCATTTCCTCAACCCCTGCCTTTTATTATTACTATTACTAACAGCAGGAACAAGTGATGACGTAGATGATGACGTCTCAACAGTTACAGAAGGTGAAACAACAATAACGGTTCCATTATTATTAATCGTGCCATTCATTTTTAATAATAATTTAGTTCCACTTTCTCCAAGATCTCGCGATTCTCCAGACGAGATTAACTCCATATTATCATCCATTGATTGATTGCAGTAATATACATACATACATATAACAACTAAACAATTCTACTATACAAAATTACATAGAACAAAATTACAGAAACCCTAGAAGTAGAGATGAAGTGTGAATTAAGAGTACCTTGGAATCCATAACGAGCGTTAAGTTAATTTGGGGAAAGTGGATGAACCCTAAATTGGGAGTGGATTAATATTATTGTAGCCATGGAAATTTGTTGGAAGACTGGGAAAAAAAATAAAAAATGAAAATAGTGGCAGTTAATGTAAATAAATATAAACAAATGGATAACAGTATATAAAATGGTGTGTTGGACGTGGAGTGGTTTCAGCGATGGTATCGGTAGTGGGCCAACGCAGAGGTGTTAACCGTCACGCTGGAAGTCACGTGACGTGGGGACTTATGGCTTATTTCTCATTCTTTGAATATTGAGTTGGATCTGTTTTTTTTTTCTTTTATAAGTGTTCATGTAACAACTAACAAGAAAACTTTTGAATCCTTCACTTGTTTGAGTTCTTAAGTGGAAGACCTACATTTTCTAACTGTTGTTATTTTGGGGGAATATTGGTAGTAGTGTGTAAATGTTATAGTCCATCTGGGTTTTCGTCTAACTGTATTACGTCAGAGAGTTTTGTTCTTGTGGTGATATAATAACTATCAAGTGACAGCTGGCGGTATGGTTTTAATAGGGGAACGCTCAAGCCAAACTTTGAAAGTTAGTGTACCCGGTTAAGACAACATAGTCTAACAAGAGCGTGACAATGAGACTCTCCAAATTTATAAAGTGTGGTGGCCTAATATACAAGAAAGTCACCGTTACAATTATGCATAGTAATACCTTTGTGTTTAAGTCGGACATGAATTAGTATTTTGTACTTAATGTTAAATGTCTCAACATTCAAGAAAGAGCACGCATGTTTCGTCTCGTGGTTAACGGTCTCTAACATAACTACGTAAGACTAATTATCATAGAGCAATGTTATAATAAGAAGTAAATTTTTCCTAAAAAGTGTAAAAAATGTGTTTTCACCATTAGATATAATAAAACACACCGCACAATAAACACACCGTAACTTAAATTAAACACACCGCACAAAAACACACTTTCCATATCCACCATCAAATCAACATATTCAACGCACCAGATTACTTCTTACACTTCTTAGACACACTCCACTTTTTATTTTAACCCCACCCAATTATCATATTATCCAAAGAGAGCAAAAGTAGAATGTCAATGTAGTAGACATTAAGATCACAATATTCCTTCCAAGGGAGTTAAAAAGGGTGGGGGTTGAGGAATTAATGTGATTCATCATCCATTGTTTAATGTATATGCAATACATGGAGAGGGAGATTCGCCGCTTGTCGTGATTTGGTGGATGCCTGCAGTAGTCAACTAGATTGCGCCTCCTTGTGGTGTACAAACAAGCTACCACCATTGTTCAATCAATATGCAACGACGATTAGCCGGCTAAGAATGTTTTCATACATCAATGTTTACATGTAACACCGCTAGACTATGTAGGATTCGATCATCGATATTGTATCCACACTTTCACGGTTTATCTATCTATGTCGGTCAATCTCTTCGTGTGAGCAAATGCTGGACACAAATTATCATACGTATTCATAAAATATGTGATTAATAGTTTTATAAGGGTTGTGCTATCCTTCATGAAACTATATTAGATAAGAATATATTAGTTGTAGTATTTTTGTAATATATTTGTGAACTCACAACGTGTATGCGCAACAGTCATACTCAAATCATGCCTCTTGCAAGCAAGGTTTTGCTTTGACGAGATATCCTTTTCACGATTGGGCGAGCTGCCTAATGAAGTAATTGCTTGTGTTGTTTGATAGAGCACAACTATTAGTCACCCTAAGCACTAGTGTTGTTAGCTAAGTCTGACCAGTTACGTTTAAGTACATTAACCCCTTTAATCTAGTCAAATATTGTGTCTACAATAATCTCTTTAGTGAAAGTGAAATCTACAATTAATTGCATTTTGTTCTATGACAATAAAATGAACATTTTGGACATTTCTAGAAAAATAATAAAGAGAAGATAGATGAAAATCGTGATGAGAAATAACTTTTTTTTTTTTTATTATTTTGGTCTATTTCACGAGAGATTAGCTCACTCTATTCAGTTTTCATACTTGTTAAAGTTACATAAAATATTCAATGTAGAAAACTCCATTGTTATTCTTGGACTTATTAGACCATGCATCCCCGTAAGCACAACTAATGCTTCGGTTGTTATATCACACGAGACATACATAAGTAGCTGCAAATTTATTTTAAGGAAATCATGTTTCACATGTTACTTTCAAGTGTCAACAATACATGACTATTATCTATGTAAGTTTGATACCTAAGGTGGATCCATGGGTTCACACTAATAATAATATAGTTCAATATTTATTTGTATTTTATGTATTTTATTGTAATATATTTTGGCGTAAGTGGTAGAAATGAGATTTTCCCAAACAATATTTTAAATTGTTTCGAATCAAACTGAAGAGGTAGGTCCCAGCAGAGCCCAGTTGGACCCGCAAGACTCACCTTAAACAGGGACGTCTGCGCAGAGACCAACTGGATCCGCAGGACCAACCATGCTCAGAGACGTGACGTCCTTACGCGCAGTACGCAAGCTGGTCCCGCAGGAAATGCCTCCCAATGGTGAAGGACTCCGCCTGTCCCCGCAGCCTCGGATACAAGCCATTAGGGAAGGCCACCCGCGCAGCATGGCTACACGCACAAGGCACTTAGCTCTCGATCATCCAGTGTCACCTGAAGGAATGAGCCAAGCCGGGAGCAATCCCGCACAGAGGCGGGAGGGGGAATACTCCCGCCCAAATAAGCCAGTCCGTATACTGAAGGATCTTTTACTGTACCTGACGAGGTATGGGGCGAAAGATCTGATCAGAGATACGACAGCTCACTGATACAGTATGGCGAGCATCATGCTCCTGTACTGTATCACTATTAGCCGCTGCCTACTCACCAACTACTGCCATACCACGTGCGTAGCCGTCAGTTGGTGGAACAGGAATAGTATACAGCAGGCCTGGTCACTATCAGCCGCTACCTACCCACCAACTACCAGCAGGGCACGTGTGTAGGCTACTGTTGATGAACAGGAACACTGTAGCAGCCGGCCATACCTCCTTGGAAACCTACCTTCGGCTATAAATACCACAAATGGTATGACCATCTCATCTTATCATACCTTACTACATTATCATCATATTATACCTGATATCTGCTCTAGCAATCTCTTAATATACTTTTATATTTAAAGAGCAATCTAGTCTGATTCTCACGCCGGAGGGTGGTCACAAGGAGGAACCCCCCCTTCTCAGTGACGAGCTCACGGTGTCTGTTTTGCAGGTTATCAGAAGAACCATCTTCCAAGGGTCTAACCCCTCGTGGGAAACCGCTATCCAACCCCCAGGTTACCAGTAATCTGCCCGGGGTCCGGTTAGTGTTTCTTCATTGGCGCCATCCGTGCATAAAGCTAGAACTACAATTTTCTCCAGTTTTTTCAAACTTCTGCAAAGATGGTTAGAGAAATTCCGGTAACCACAGCCCCAGCTACTAGGGGGAATACCGGCAACACAGTTTTTACGAACACTACCCCTGCTACCGAAGCCGGGGCAAGTGAAGTAAATTTTACGAACACTACCCCACTTACCAAAGCTGGGGCAAGTGCAGTAAATGACCGCCTACTGGGATCCACCGATACCCAGTTTGAGAAACGAAGACTCCCCCGCCAGACTCTCGATGAAGTTAAGGCATGGGCGGAGGCACGACAAAAGGAATTCCAGGCTGAGTTGGACGAACGCTTGCGTTCCGTGCAACAGGCCGACGAATTCGAGTACTGGGAGGATGACTCGGAGGAATCCGACTCCGACGCGAACCCTCGCCATAGGGCAAAAGGGAAGCGTAAGGAAACGGAATCCCAACCGAAAAGGCATTTTGGACAAGCCTTCAAACCAAAAAGCACAGGTGGAAGTCCACGAGACTTCTCTAAAACGTTCAGACCAAACGTTGCAAATGCAGGAACGTCCAAATTTGCAAGGGACATTGCTGAAGCAATCGCCCCAAAGAGTGCCAAACAAATGCCCAACATAGGCACATATGACGGTATATCTGATCCAGACGATCATTTGAACAGGTTCATAGCGGGGGCAACCGTCAGCAATTGGACGGAACCCACGTGGTGCTACATGTTCCAAATGACGCTTGTTGGGGCTGCTAGAGCTTGGTTTGATCGTCTACCGGTCAACCACATCTACGACTGGGCAGACTTCCAACAGAAGTTTAGCCAACACTTCAGCCAGCAACGGAAGTATACCGAGGAGCAATGGACAATCCTCAAATGCATACGAGAGGAAGATGAATCTCTGCCAAACTTCATCACTCGCTTCAACTCAAAGAAGCTAAGTTTGGGCAATATCAGCGAAGATCTTGTTCGCGCTGCCTTCATCCAGGGCGCACATGACCCAGAGCTCATCCGCACCCTAACGGGTAAAGATGGCATGCCATCCACATGGGATGGCATCATGACAGCAGCAAAACGCTATGCGGAAACGGAGAAGCAACTGGGTAGAGATCTCCCACAGAGCACAAACCTCTACACTCAGAAGACGAGAGAGGACAACGTCCTCACCGCCAGACTAAATAAAAAGCGAAAGCTAGGCATTTGGCAGTCAAGGGTAAACTTTGACACCTCATCCGGCTTGCAACATCGAGTGGGCGGAAGGGATAATGTACAGCCGCACCGAAACTCCAGATGGACGCCACTCACCAAAAGCGTCACTGAGATATTCGCCACTGAAGAGCTCCCGTGGCCAAAACCTCCGATAATCCGACATCGTCACGATGCTGATCGGAGCAAATACTGTGACTTTCACAAGACAAAGGGCCACAACACTGAAGAATGCATAGATGTAAAAGACATGGTCGAAGCATTTGTCAGAGATGGGACGCTCGCGCACCTCGTGGCGCAATAAAGGCTGAGCAGGCGGATGCGTGTAGAACCCCAGCTGGGGAAAACGAATAAAAATTCCAGCTTCAACATTGAGACTACATGCTGCGTAAAGAACGAGATCCCGAACCAGGTGCGTATCGGCTCGATGGCGCTCCCATCCCAACATGGAAGGGAGCTCATTTACACAGTTTGCATGTAAATCAATTCCAATTTGTAAAGAAAAGGCCAAGAGCCACTTCTAATGGAAATGATTCTCTTTTAAGAACATCGAAGCTGATGATTTTACATTTAATACTTTTCTGAACACTAATATGCCGGTTTTCACCGCATAATTACGTGAAGTCATTGCATGGGAAGGCGGTCCTACCCGCACGAACCCAAAAACCGTGACAAACCTTCAAGCAACCGCGCGTCGAACGGTTAAACTATGCAACACTGGTGATGGCATTCACATTACGTGAAGTCGTTGCGTGGGAAGGCGGTCCTACCCGCACGAACCCAATAACGTGACAAACCTTCACGCAACCGCGCGTCGAACGGTTCAAAACAAAATTCTTAAAAAGGATAAGGGTAAAGTTTTGCCATCCTACGAAGTGCAAGTGACGGTTCTACCCGCACAATCACGAAAGAGGAAGCAAAACTTCACACCTATTATCAACCACGTTCAAAGGTTAACTTATCCTCAAAAGGAGAGAAAAACCTACACGCAGGTCAGATAAGGGTAAAGTTTTGCCATCCTACCAAGTGCAAGTGACGGTTCTACCCGCACAATCACGAAAGAGGAAGCAAAACTTCACACCTATTATCAACCACGTTCAAAGGTTAACTTATCCTCAAAAGGAGAGAAAAACCTACACGCATGTCAGATAAGGGTAAAGTTTTGCCATCCTACTAAGTGCAAGTGACGGTTCTACCCGCACAATCACGAAAGAGGAAGCAAAACTTCACACCTATTATCAACCACGTTCAAAGGTTAACTTATCCTCAAAAGGAGAGAAAAACCTACACGCAGGTCAGATAAGGGTAAAGTTTTGCCATCCTACTAAGTGCAAGTGACGGTTCTACCCGCACAATCACGAAAGAGGAAGCAAAACTTCCTATTATCAACCACGTTCAAAGGTTAACTTATCTTAATGCCTTAGAAATTTCGAAAAGGAAAACCTACACGCAGGTCAGATAAAAGTTAAAGTTTAGCCATCCTACCAAGTGCAAGTGACGGTTCTACCCGCACAATCACGAAGGAGGAAGCGAAACTTTAACACATTATCAACCACGTTCAAAGGTTCTTATTCTAAACACTGGGAAAATTGCTAATTTAAACTAAGTATGCAAGTCATAAGTTTATAAAGCAAGGAACCCAAAGAAGGAAATAACAATCTTATACGCAAAAAGATTAATATTTCAAAAATATATTACAAGAATGGCCGGGTAACTACCCGCCTAAAAGAAAAAAAAAAAAAAAGCTATACAAGTCTATCTTAGCAATGGGAAGGGATCTTCAGGATCAAGCTTCAGGGCCGCTTCCACTTGGACCCGCTCCGTCAGAAGAACGGAGTGGTTCGAGGAACGCTTTGAGGACAGCTAACCCATCATCAGCAGCAGCTACTTCGTCCACCTTCTCCACCACTGGATGCGGGAAGGCGGCGTATTGATTCAATGCTTGGTCATAAATGGCTTCGGTATCCACATCGAACAAAGGGAAGTTGGAAGGCGGGACGCCTTTCTCAACAAACCCTAGACCAAGCAGGAAGCCGGCCTTTTCCCCATCCTCATGAGAAGCGTTGAGGGCTGCGGTCATAGCATCATCGTAAGAGGTCTCTGAAAAGACCCGACGCACAACCTACAAAGAAAAAACAAGTATTAGAACCTTTTCTTACAAAAGAAAAGCGTGAAGATAAAACTAAACATACCTGAGGCAACGCTTCTCGAAGAAGCCATTGGAGGGCAGCTTGAGCTTCTTTATGGGCGCGTTCGGCTTCGCTCTTGTTAAGGTTGGCAAGTAAAACTTCCTTTGCGGCAGCCTCTTCGACGCCCTTAAGCCTCCGCTCGGTGTGGTCAAGCACCCCCCTCTGGTCTAGGATTTCCTGGAGTTTCTTGGCATCTTCCATTGCCAAGGCATCATGAGCGCGTTGGAGAGCCTCTAATTTGGCCTTGAGCTCCTCATTCTCCACACGCAAAGGCTCAGCAACGGCTTCAGCCTTGGCAGCCCTCTCGGTTGCGTTTCGCGCAGTCTCCCTGGCCAGCCGAAGCTGTTCATTCACAGCTTGGGCAGCCTTGGAGCGGGCCTCGAGTCGCGCCTGAACTTCAACCTCGAGGGCCTTGAAGGCCTTCTCCTTGTCGGCGGCAGCTGCCGCAAGCCGTTGGTTCTCCTCCCGAAGAGCACGCGCCTCAGATATGTCCTTGGCGCGAGCTGCTTTCAACTTGTCGTTTTCACGACAAAGCAGCTCGACGCGCGGCTGCATCCGGGCCTGGAGAACCCGAAGCTCATTAGTTAGCCTACCCTCCTGGTAGCTAACCATGGCTTCCCCCAACGCACCCGGAGGAGCAGCGTGGCGAGCCCAGTCCACGCACTCCACAGGTGTGCGAAGGGTTGTTCCTCGGCGTATGTTCCATCGTGGAACATACACTTCATTGGAATCCGACACTGCAAAAAAAAAAAAAAAAAAAAAAAAACAAAGGCAGTAAGGAAAAGATGATAAAAAACAAGGGAAAAAGAAAGGAACCCTACGCACCTGTAGGGTCAATGACAGGCCGATAGCCGCCAAACCCATCACCTGAACCTAAAGGAAACCCATCCAACAGGTCAGGCAGACGGGAAGGTGACAAAGATCGGCGGGACGCCCTGCGCGTACCTGATGGTCCGGCCGTCGGTGCCGGTGGCGCGGGCATGGTGGCAGCCGCCGTGGTCGCCGTTGTGGTCGCCGCCGTGGTCGCCGCCTCGTAGTCAGCAGCAGCAGTAACCGCCGGCTCTGTGAAGGATGCTGTAAAAATCGCACTCACGGCCGGCGGGGACGTCATCTCAGCTGGAACAGTCTGCTCAGGAGCAACTGAACCAGCGGAAGCAGGCGCGGTCACCTGGGTCGACGCCTCAGGTAGGCTGACCAAGCCTACCGTCATTGGCGGAAGGGTACTCCTCTGCGCTTCACCCCGGAATGCGTCAACATCCACGCCTGCACAAAAAAGAAAGTGTTAAATTAATGAAGTGATAAATCTACAGACATTATAATTGTACTTACGGGTTTTCTTGACCCTGAACGTACGGACGGGCGGGGAGGAACCCGATGGAGCCGGCCTCTTGGTACCGGTCACCGTCGTCTTCGTAGGTTCTCCGGAGGTAACGGTCGTAGCCTCCGGAGCAGTGGTCTTCTCACCACCGGGCTTCCCCGCCACTTCTTCACTATCTGACTCCGAGTCAGATAGAACCACTGGATCAGCTGTGGAGGCCTTCTCCTTCCCCTTCACGCCGGCAGCAGCTTTCTTCTTCCGCACCAACGGAGGAGCATCTGAGGATTCCTCAGAAGAAGACGGGTCAGGAATTCCAGCAGCGGGTACAGCATTGAGGGATTGAGGAAAGAATATCGCCTTACCTGGCCGCCGGTGGCTCAGGATCTCGTGGCCCAGCGGATAGACCTCCACAAACCGATCCGCCGTTTGCTCCAGGATGGGCAACTCACCCTCGTCCAGAGCACGAGTACCCATCCGCGCAGGACCGTCGGTTTCCCGCGGGTACAGAAGCGACTCCAAATCATTTCCCTCTGAAAGAATAAACAGTTAGAAGACAAACGCGTATCAAAAAGAAAGACAAGACATACCATAGGGAATAGAGTTCAAACCGTATTCGAGAAGGATGGGAACCTGAGACGCATCCTTCCACACCCGGCTCATCCCTAACATGACCATCCCGGACTCCGCAAACCGGTAAACCGGAGATTGGATCCGGGATATCTTCGAAAACCATTCCGCCTCCTGGTAGTTGGGGGCGTGAAGGCTCGGTATCGCTTGGCCATTTTTAAACTTCATGGCAAGGGGGATGGCGCGGGCAGAAATGTAGAAGAATTCCTGCTTCCACGCGCGAAGACTGCGCTCGGTGTCGCAAATCTTCAGACCCTTAATACGGGTCGTCAAGGTGTACCACCCCTGGATGCACCTCCAGGTATAGAAGGTCATCAGGCGGTCCACATGGGGCTCGATGCCCAAAATCCGGCACACCCACTCAAAATGGCGAATCTTGGCCATCGCCATGGGGTGCAGCTCGGTCAAATGAACACCGTGCCTCTCAAGGACACGGTAAACAAATTTTGTCAACGGGAATCTAAGATACCCATAGACAAAAAATGCAGCATAAACCCCGATCTTGCCTCTGGGGCATCATACACGGTCTGGTGGGATTCAGGAAACTCAGGCTCGAGATGATCGAGCATGAACTTCCTGACAACATACCGGTACTGATCGCCGGGCAGAGCACACTGGCACTCGCCAGCAGTACCCCTGTCGTCAGCTATAGCTTCAGCATCACGAGAAGACATCTTGCAGAGAAAGAAGAGAACGATTTCGAGAGAATGCTCGATTGAATAAAGGAGTATTCGCCGGAAATCGCCTTAAAGATGAAGAGAAGAGTGAAAAGTGTGAATTGTAAGTAACCCTCTCCCCCTTTATATAGTAATCGCAATTAATGCGGTGAAATTAATGCGGAGGAGAGAGAAATCGAATGTGCAATGAAACTATGACACGTGGCAAAAAGCAAGCTGGCAACAGCTGTTGAAAGGACGTATGCCAGTAATTTCGCGGCCACGCGCCCGAAAAATCGCGCCCACGCGCCTGAAAAAGCGACTGGAATGACCATGTTCTGTCACGTCACCATAACTTCTTGCACGTCCTGACACAGTCAGAAGAAACCGTCGCACGACGTTTCAGAGGTTTGGACTGTTATCTTTTCACCAACTCTTCGAATTTCAAAATTCAAAATTTGAAAATATTAAAAAGTAAGCGGGAAAATACCCCTTACCCCTTGGCAAGCAAGTAACCGTAAGACGGATGCGGGTACAGTGTTAAGGCAAAACCCTTCACATACCTAGCACCCGCAGGGAATTGAAGCCAAGAAAACCTTGGTGAACGAGTAACCGTAAGACGGATGCGGGTACAGTGTTAAGGCAAAACCCTTCACATACCTAGCACCCGCAGGGAATTGAAGCCAAGTACCTCGGCAACCAAGTAACTATAAGACGGGTGCGGGTACAGTGTAAAGGTAAAACCCTTCACATACCTAGCACCCGCAGGGAATTGACGCCAGGAATACCTTGGAAGTAAAGTAACCGTAAGACGAGCGCAGGTACAGTGTTAAGGCAAAACCCTTCACATACCTAGCGCTCCGCTGGGAATTGAAACCAAGAAGGATCTTCTGGGCAATGCTTGCGGAAACGGAAATAACATCCCCACATAGAGGGAACGTCGAGAACTACGTTGTTTGAAGCTCCAAGATGGAATTGGTGGTCTTAACATAATTGATCACTATGTTCAAAACTACCAAAACCTCATGGAAAATACATACAACTGGGACTCAATGTTCCTGACTTGCGAGGAGGTTACAGACCTACCCGCATCATACCCAAAGACCAAGCAGGAAACTCGGGCATTTCTGCAAGTGACAAGGACTTCCGCGGAAAGAATCCCCATGGAAAACCTTACAAAACCCCTTTTCAAAACCCTTTGCTCAAGTCCAAAAGTTCACCTCACTTTATTAAACACTCATGAGAAGAACATTGGACTGGGGGGACTTGAAGAGGTAGGTCCCAGCAGAGCCCAGTTGGACCCGCAAGACTCACCTTAAACAGGGACGTCTGCGCAGAGACCAACTGGATCCGCAGGACCAACCATGCTCAGAGACGTGACGTCCTTACGCGCAGTACGCAAGCTGGTCCCGCAGGAAATGCCTCCCAATGGTGAAGGACTCCGCCTGTCCCCGCAGCCTCGGATACAAGCCATTAGGGAAGGCCACCCGCGCAGCATGGCTACACGCACAAGGCACTTAGCTCTCGATCATTCAGTGTCACCTGAAGGAATGAGCCAAGCCGGGAGCAATCCCGCACAGAGGCGGGAGGGGGAATACTCCCGCCCAAATAAGCCAGTCCGTATACTGAAGGATCTTTTACTGTACCTGACGAGGTATGGGGCGAAAGATCTGATCAGAGATACGACAGCTCACTGATACAGTATGGCGAGCATCATGCTCCTGTACTGTATCACTATTAGCCGCTGCCTACTCACCAACTACTGCCATACCACGTGCGTAGCCGTCAGTTGGTGGAACAGGAATAGTATACAGCAGGCCTGGTCACTATCAGCCGCTACCTACCCACCAACTACCAGCAGGGCACGTGTGTAGGCTACTGTTGATGAACAGGAACACTGTAGCAGCCGGCCATACCTCCTTGGAAACCTACCTTCGGCTATAAATACCACAATTGGTATGACCATCTCATCTTATCATACCTTACTACATTATCATCATATTATACCTGATATCTGCTCTAGCAATCTCTTAATATACTTTTATATTTAAAGAGCAATCTAGTCTGATTCTCACGCCGGAGGGTGGTCACAAGGAGGAACCCCCCCCTTCTCAGTGACGAGCTCACGGTGTCTGTTTTGCAGGTTATCAGAAGAACCATCTTCCAAGGGTCTAACCCCTCGTGGGAAACCGCTATCCAACCCCCAGGTTACCAGTAATCTGCCCGGGGTCCGGTTAGTGTTTCTTCACAAACCTAACCTAACAAGTAACAAGTGTTGACGCCTTGACGGTATCATATTTGTTATGGCAACCGAAATTTGTCGGAATCCGTCCTTCTCTTATATTAATTTCTATTTTCTAAAGTACTCTAAGGCTATGCGTAGTGGAAGGGCTACAAATTGGGGCGTTTTGCGCCGTGTGGCGGCCGGTCAGCAAAGGTGAGAATTTGTTACTGGGGTGTAATGGTGTAGGGGCTACAAATAAAATATAATATATATATATATATATTGTTTTTGGGGTATAATGGTGTAGGAGCTACAAATAGAATATAATATATATATGTATATATAACACACACAATCCATACATGCCGGCCCCACCAAGTCAAAATTCGCCCCATCTTCCAGCGACAAGAAGAACTCGCCCCCGTCCCAAATCGCCCAAAAATCGCCTGGGGGGCGGTGTTTGCGCCCTTCCTCGCCCCAAATCGCCCCCAACCTTCGCCCACCACGTTTGGCCTAATAGCTATACAAGCGTTTGATTTAAAATAAATATTCGCTTTAAAGTGGTTATTTGTTTAGAATTACAATATTTTCGCATGAATATGTATTTATAAGAAAATACCAAAAACATGAAAAAGTTTTTAAAAGTGGTGAGAGTATCTTCTTTCCAGATATGCACAATCATATCATTAATGAAAGAACATGACTGCAACTTACTACAAGGACATGGTTGCCTCTTATCATTATTTCAAATAGGTCCACAATGAACTTGTAACTGTGTAACATTGAACTGGTTTCCTTGATGTTTTCAATGTAACTTAGCTTGAAAATTGATGCGAAGGCTAACCGCTTGCATAGATAGTCATGACCACCCTACGAATTTATGCTTGTCATTAGAAAAGACAACGTTGAGAACACGCTCAAAGATATTCCTATCAAGAGTTATATATCTAGGTGGATGGATGCCCGAACATTGGGAAGGAAGGACACTTTCAAAGGCGAAAGGCCATGTAGAGACTGGAGATACAACACTCGAGATGTTACGTGTCATAACTTATTTTTTCCCTTTTTAATTTTGTGTAACATAATATAAGTTTTTCTCCAATAATAAGTAACGTATCTAACGTTATTAAAAAATACTGATTAAACAGTTTGTTTTATTTCTTGTCTAGATTTCAATATATAACTTATTGAAAATGAGTTTTATACATTATATACAAAAAATATGTTATTTCTAAAACAACTTGGTTGATTAATTTTAAAATAAAGTAACAAACCATCTTTATAAAAAGTTCTATAAATACCACATAACCTTTTAATGGTGCAAGAGAAGTTTGATGATGAATTATTCAAGTTCAAAACACACAGCTGGAATGCTGGACTTATACCAAGAAGGCAAGAATAGTGACTCCCATGTTAGATGAGAAGACCACATTTACAGTATTGCCCTTGTGAATGATAAATCTAATATTCAAATTGTAGGGGTATGGTACTAAACCGGTTTTACGACCCTAAATTTATTATGTTTGGCTTATTTTATTATATGGACTAATACAATGTTATTGGGCTGAGGGGGTTTTGTGGAGGTAACCCTAACTGGGCTAGGCCCATTAGGGTAACATGATGGTGGCCATGAGACTCTCTATATAAGGAGGTCTCCACCTCCTTATTAAAGGGTCATGCTCAATAAGAGCCACCACCATTTTTTTGTGTCTGTAAACAAGAGATCCTCAGGATTTCTTAGCAGTCACCTCCACACCCCCGAAAAACCATTGCAGGTCTCAAGCAACCGGAGAAGAAGATCAAGACGTGGTTCGTTCATCTCGAAAATCCGTGGAAACATCGTCATGGATCAGGTCAGATTCATTTCATGCTTCGACATTGGCGCCATCTGTGGGACGGCAACGAACTACCTTTCGATCTTCATCTCGGCTGTCAGATCTCTCCCAGGAAAAACCCAGATCTGGAAGTTTACAGAAAAAGGCTTCAAGGCTTGTTCTATTAAAGCTCAAAAAGATCCATAGATCTAAAAGAGGCTTCCAGATCTGTGCAAAAAGAAACTGCCTGACTCGAATGATCAAGTCTCCGGATCTGTGATGGTTTTAAATCTGCTCCGAGCTTCAGATCTATCTAGATCTGATTTACAGATCTAGATCTAGATTACAGACCTGGATTTTAGGTTTAAAGTTGCAGATCTGACTCTTAAATTGCAGATCCAGAAATTACCAGACTTCCGCCGCCATGTACGCGCGCCCGCGGATTCTCACTCCGCAGCCATGCATGTGCCGCCGCGGGAACCACCACGTGGTTTTCGCGCAAAAGACCTCCACCATGTGGGTTTTGCGCAGAAGACTGCCACCACGCATGCTCGCCAGCGGGTCACCATTCCGCCGACATGCGTGAGCGCCCGTGGAAACCACCGCGGAAACCACCATGTGGGTTTTGCGCAGAAGACTGCCACCACGCATGCTCGCCAGCGGGTCACCATTCCGCCGACATGCGTGAGCGCCCGTGGAAACCACCGCGGAAACCACCATGTGGGTTTTGCGCAAGAGACCTCCGCCATGCACGCGCACTCGCGAGTCACCACTCCATCGCCGCGCATGCGCGCATTAGGCCTCGCGCCAAACTTAAAGGTTGGGAATCCTCATAATATCCCATATGGCTACGCGCCAAACTTAAAGGTTGGGAATCCTCATAATATCCCATATGGCTACGTGCCAAACTTAAAGGTTGGGAATCCTCATAATATCCCATATGGCTACGCGCCATACTAAAAGGTTGGGAATCCTCATAATATCCCATATGGCTACGCGCAAAAACTTAATGGTTGGGAATCCTCATAATATCCCATATGGCTACGCGCCAAACTTAAAGGTTGGGAATCCTCATAATATCCCATATGGCTACGCGCCAAACTTAAAGGTTGGGAATCCTCATAATATCCCATATGGCTACGCGCCAAACTTAAAGGTTGGGAATCCTCATAATATCCCATATGGCTACGCGCCAAACTTAAAGGTTGGGAATCCTCATAATATCCCATATGGCTACGCGCCAAACTTAAAGGTTGGGAATCCTCATAATATCCCATATGGCTACGCGCCAAACTTAAAGGTTGGGAATCCTCATAATATCCCATATGGCTACGCGCCATACTAAAAGGTTGGGAATCCTCATAATATCCCATATGGCTACGCGCAAAAACTTAATGGTTGGGAATCCTCATAATATCCCATATGGCTACGCGCCAAACTTAAAGGTTGGGAATCCTCATAATATCCCATATGGCTACGCGCCAAACTTAAAGGTTGGGAATCCTCATAATATCCCATATGGCTACGCGCCAAACTTAAAGGTTGGGAATCCTCATAATATCCCATATGGCTACGCGCCAAACTTAAAGGTTGGGAATCCTCATAATATCCCATATGGCTACGCGCCATACTTAAAGGCTGGGAATCCTCATAATATCCCATATGGCTACGCGCCATACTTAAAGGTTGGGAATCCTCATAAACCCATACGGCTTCGCGCCGAATACAAGACCGAACGCGGCTCCGCTCCGTTCAACTTGCACACCACCATGATGCTTGAGCGCGGTCGCATATCACATGCTCATGCACCACATATGCTCACGCATCACATATGCTCACGCATATTACATATGCTTACGCATCACATGCTCTCACATATCACAGTCTACGCGCACGCGCACGCAACATCTGCGCGTGGCGCATAGCACAAATTCTACGCGCACGCGCATGCAACATCTGCGCATGGCGCATGACACAAAGCCAGAGCCTATGCGCACGCGCGTGCAACATCTGCGCGTGGCGCATAGCACAAAACCAAAGCCTATGCGCAAGCGCATGAAACATCTGCGCATGGCGCATGACACAAAGTCTACGCGCACGCGCATGCAACATCTGCGCGTGGCGTGGGACATAAAGCAGCTCGTAAGTCGCCTCACGCGCAAGCTTTATTATTCTTATAGCTCGTAAGCCGCAACTCGCGCAAGCTCAATTATTATTATAGCTCGTAAGTCGCCTCACGCGCAAGCTTTATTATTCTTATGGCTCGTAAGCCGCAACTCGCGCAAGCTCAATTATTATTATAGCTCGTAAGTCGCCTCACGCGCAAGCTTTATTATTCTTATGGCTCGTAAGCCGCAACTCGCGCAAGCTTCATTTTTATTACAGCTCGTAAGCCGCAACTCGCGCAAGCTTCATTATTATTACAGCTCGTAAGCCGCAACTCGCGCAAGCTTCATTATTATTACAGCTCGTAAGCCGCAACTCGGCAAGCTTCATTATTATTACAGCTCGTAAGCCGCAACTCGCGCAAGCTTCATTATTATTACAGCTCGTAAGCCGCAACTCGCGCAAGCTCCATTATTATTATAGCTCGTAAGTCGCCTCACGCGCAAGCTTTATTACTCTCATAGCTCGTAAGCCGCAGCTCGCGCAAGCTTCATTATTCTTATAGCTCGTAAGTCGCCTCACGCGCAAGCTTTGTGTTTCTTACAGCTCATAAGTCGCCTCGCGCGCAAGCTTCATTATTATTATAGCTCGTAAGCCGCAACTCGCGCCAGCTTCATTATTATTACAGCTCATAAGTCGCCTCGCGCGCAAGCTTTATTATTCTTATAACTCGTAAGTCGCCTCGCGCGCAGTTTTTATTATTCTTATAGCTCGTAAGTCGCCTCGCGCGCAGGCTTTATTATTCTCATAGATCCGTAAGTCGCCTCGCGCGCAGGCTTTATTATTCTCATAACTCGTAAGCTGCCTCGCGCGCAAGTTATGTTACATTATTATCGAGATGCGCGCTCCATCTTTTATCAGGCCTCGCGCCACTATGATGCGTGCTATATCTTATTTATGACAGGGCACCATCATTATCATAAGGACCGCAACATGTCACCATCATGAGGAAAACCTCCCAAAACTCAAAGACAATAAAGACAAGGCCAAAGAAAAGGGAAAAAACCGCCCCATGACCTAACACACCTCATAAAGTCCAGCGCTCCACATAGACGCTTGCGCGCCCAGGAGCAACGCTGGACTTGGGGGGCTTGTAGGGGTATGGTACTAAACCCGGTTTTACGACCCTAAATTTATTATGTTTGGCTTATTTTATTATATGGACTAATACAATGTTATTGGGCTAAGGGGGTTTTGTGGAGGTAACCCTAACTGGGCTAGGCCCATTAGGGTAACATGATGGTGGCCATGAGACTCTCTATATAAGGAGGTCTCCACCTCCTTATTAAAGGGTGATGCTCAATAAGAGCCACCACCACTTTTTTGTGTCTGTAAACAAGAGATCCTCAGGATTTCTTAGCATTCACCTCCACACCCCCGAAAAACCATTGCAGGTCTCAAGCAACCGGAGAAGAAGATCAAGACGTGGTTCGTTCATCTCGAAAATCCGTGGAAACATCGTCATGGATCAGGTCAGATTCATTTCATGCTTCGACACAAATTATATATAAAGAGTAACTTAGCATAAAAAAATTTCTAAAGCAATTGAACTTATATAGTAAACATTCCAGGATAACATAATGTCTACCTTTAGTATACAATAAATGTAATAATTCATAAAAACTCACTTTGTCTTTAGCCCCATAACCAGCAGTCCAGCTCAGCAGGCTATTTTCAAGTACTTTCCTGTTACTTGCATTTGACACCAATCTTGATGACTATGGCATTCAATGGAAAAGAAAGCCAGACCCAATCTTCACTTCACAAAAACAAAACTAAATTTGTTCATATAGTAAAATGAAAACATGTACATTTATTTAACAACATATGTGTTCATAATCCATTGAAACCGCGTCGATGGACCTCTTTAGCCGGTTTTGACAGTTTCACAGTTTTAACAATCGGTGTCCGTTTTGAAATATATAGGGATCAAGTACCAACACATAAAACAAAAGAATGGTCTCATCTCAACTCTCAACACAAGAAAATAATATTCTACATGAATAATCTATGTTCCCCATGTATTCTAAACCATTTTACACTCTCTTTTCAGGCCACTTTTAAATCCATATTCTATATTAAAACTAACACCCTTTTTGGATCTATCCCCACATACTCAATGCTCCATGCTCAAAGAAAGAGAGAGAGATCTGAAATGATTCAAAACTAATATACATGAACACCAAATGCCAAGTTTGACTTGTACATCCAGCAGGTCAGATTGTACTCCAATACTCTCACCTTCTTACTTCTTAGTTCTTACCGCCTTATACCATTACATGTATATGATGCCAATAATCTGTTGATTTCTTAAGGGACCACCATGATGCATTGTTCACATGTAAATTAAACATCTTTCTTCATACAATCATACTCATCATGTCAACTGAATGTTACATTGTTGTTATGTAAACATGAATGAAGAACAATTATCCAAACTGATCTCAACCGTTGATTCCATGGTAAACCTCACCATCAAGATTCCAAATTCAAGAAACAACTCTCCAACTCCCATTTCACCATCATCTTCAGTATATTATTCAACACACCAGTCTCCAGACACATCTCCAAGTTTTGATTTTTCATTCTTGGCTGCAAAAGATTCTGTCTTGAACACTTGTCCCAAGTTAAGAACTTGTGATGTTTACATAGGGTTTCATGGTCAAAATCAAAACTTGATTAGGTTCTGCAAATGGGTCAGGTCAGAACTTGAGATTCAAGGGGTTTCTTGCTTTCTTGCTGACAGATCAAACTATGCAGATTCACAAAGCCATGAGGTTGCTGACAGAGTCATTTGTTCTGTCACATTTGGAGTTGTGGTGGTCACAAAGTACAGTCTTTTTAATTATTTAACTAATGAGGAAATTAGGTTTTTTGGTCAAAAGAAGAATCTGATCCCAGTGTTGTTTGACACCAGTTTGAATGAAGTTACTGATATTCTTGCTAAGATTGCAGATGGTAAAGATTGCAAAGAAGCTATGGAGTTATTGATTAAATCTCATGAGTTTAAACTTGAAGCAAATGAGGGAAATTGGAGAAGTTGTGTGATGAAAGCTGTTGGGATCTTGAGGGGTAAATTTGGGAGAAAGAGTGTTGCAGACAAAGAGATCGAAAATCTTGATGAAATCCCATTTTGTAAAAATAGATTTTTTGTTGGAAGGGAGAAAGAAATTGCGGAAATGGAAGCGCTTTTTTTCGGATCCGGGGATCTTGAAGAGCATAATGAGGAAGTGTTGAAAGGGTCTAAATACAAGAACTCGAATAGTGTTGTGTGCGTTAATGGCGAACCGGGGATGGGGAAGACGGAGTTGGCATTGGAGTTTGCTTACAGATATTTGCAGAGATACAAGATGGTTATTTGGGTAGGTGGTGAAGGTAAGTATTTAAGGCAGAATTTACTTGATTCATCTTTGAATCTTGGATTAGATTTGAGCGCAGATGGTGAGAAAGAACGAGGTAGGATCAGGAGCTTTGATGAACAAGAAACCGAAGCGTTCAAGAGGATAAAACAAGCTTTGTTTCGCGATATGCCATATTTGTTAATCATAGATAATCTTGAAACAGAAAAAGACTGGTGGGAAGGGAAGGATTTACATGATTTGATACCAAGAAACACCGGGTCTACTCATGTTATTATAACAACTAGGCTTCATAAAGTAATGAGCTTTAAAACAATGCGGCTTCAACCGTTACCATCATCTGATGCGATGATGTTAACCACAGGGAGACGAAAGAAAGCCTACCTGGATCAAGAAGTTGATGTTCTAAAGAAATTTGATGAGAAATTGGGTAGATCGAGTTTCGGGTTATGGGTGATTGGTTCTTTGCTATGTGAAATTACCATACTGCCCTCGGTTCTGTTTCAAGCCATTGACCAAATCCTCATAGACGAAACTACATCTTGGTTTGATGAAACGTTTTGGGTAAACAATCGTTTTCTCCTCAAAGTTTTGATTTTTTGCGTTAATCTTTTAAACGAAACCAAAAACCACCTCGCGTTGAGGATGCTTTTAACGGGTGTGTGGTTTGCCCTGTCGCCTGTTTCGTCAAACTTACTAGCTGCAGCAGCTAACCACACGAGCCCACCGACAAACAAGTTCAAGAAATGGGCCAAAAATGCAAACTTGACTCTCTTTTCTTGTTCTGGTCTCACAAACAGCCAATCATGCAAAACATACCAACATTCGGCTCTTGTGTTGGTCAACCTAGGACTCGCAAAACGAACCAACACGAAACCTGGATGCTGCCTCATGTTTCACCCCATAACCCAAGTTTTCGCCAAACAAAAAGGCGGGTTACTCGCAGCACAAGCATCCATCCAAACCACAAGAAAGATAGGAAACACAATCTTGAACTCAAACCATCTTTGGGCTTCTGCCTTTCTAGTATTCGGGTTCAAATCCACCCCGCCATTAGTCCAACTTAACCCTCTTCAAATGATCCAATTCATCAAAAAAACCGCACTCCCATTATCCATAACCGCATTCACAACATTTTCCAGATGCAATTCAGCATTAGAGCTGTTGAAAATCAGCACAAATGCGCTCGAAGAAGTTGAGAACTCATTTGTGTCTCAGGTTGAGGATCCGGGTCATGGATCTTTATACTGGAAAAAGAAGAAAAAGTCAAACTTGAACCAGAAACTGAATGAGTATGTATGGCAAGATGTAACACTGTTAAAGGCAACATTGTTGGAGACTAGAGCTAAACTGTTGTTGAGAGGTGGATACTTTGATCATGGTGAAGAGCTTTGTAGAACTTGTATCGGTATCAGGACAGTGATGCTTGGGCATAATCATGCTCAAACTTTGGCTGCTCAAGAAACTTTGTCTAAGTTAATTAGATTAAGGTGTAAAGTATAAATCTTGATAATCTTTTGTACATTGTTCATTAGATCAGTTTTTCCATACATTAAGTTTTCTTTCATCATCTTCACTATTACAAAATCGCAAAGGTTATAACCCGATTTTAAAACATGTTTTATAGTGAGAAACTGGATTCTATTAATCACAACTAGTTTCTACTGCATTATCTCATTATAACTAGTTCAATACCCGTACCAGTCCGGGTAGCGCGTCAAAATAAATACCACAACATTGTTTGATGTAATACCGGGCTAACAATACAAACGTACGATAAAATCAATGTTAATGTCAAGGCCAGGACAAAAAAAAATTATGATAACCATACGAAAATTAAACAAGAAATGTGAATATGTGATGCATAATATGGGTGACTATGATGATTAGTTATACTTTGTTATTCATCCAGTTAGATTGTTCTTTACATAGTTCATAATTGTGATGCATAATATGGCGACTATTGATATTTACGAGTTTGGAGTTACATTGTATTACATGTTTTCATCGACCAACAATATCCATCCGTAATTATCTAGGGAGTGATATCCTAAGGAATGTAGTAACACCAAAAAGATATCAGTTACAAGTAAATAGTCACGAGTCCATCGGCGGAAAATTGGTTACACTGATGCATACCGACAAAAAGGTTCGAAGGTAGCTTTCTATTGCCATCGTCGTTTTTGGAGGGATATTATAACTTATTAGCTTCTTTGTTATTATTTCATTATATAGAAAGGATATAACACCCATCTCCATACAACTGTCGAGAAAATATAAAAAAGGTCACACTAGCTAGCCTTTTACTTAAATTTACTACCCCTTTTACAAATACTCATATAGAACACCTTCAAGTGAATCATGTCACCCGCCTGCAACTTTGTCTACATCATCTTCCTATTATCATCATACGTGGTAGAGACATACCGGCGGAGATGATTATCGTCAACCAATTCCCACCACGGTTCCACCTTCTCTCTCGACTCTCGTCCCCAAAAGAAACGATGCAATTGATACCCTTGTCTTAGCCTTTTTGCATTGCACCTGTGTTTCACATTGTTTAATCTCCCATTGCTCCACAGTCCACACCTTCAATTACAACTAAACACTATTAACAATAAATAAATAAACAAAACAAAATAAAAAAAATCTCTAAAAATGTTTTTTGAAGACACTGTTGCTACGGTGCCAAGGTTAACGAGAAGGGTGTAGGGTCATTGATCAATGACAATGAACTCGCCGAACTTGTTCAAGACTTCTAGGCCGCCGAGGACTTCATCGTCTTGGAAGATGGTGAGGAATCCGGAGTCGACGTGTAATTGGACACCATGGGTTTAGTCATTTTCGCTGTTGAAACGGTATTTGTTTAACCTCAACTGACTTGGAAAATTCTCAATTCCTTTAAGGAATTGAGAATTTTCCAAGTCAGCTGAGGTTAAACAAATACCACTTCAACAAGGAAAATGTCTGAAACCGTGGTGACCAATTACCACTTCAACAAATACCATCCTCCAAGACGATGAAGTCATGAACAAGTTTGGCGAGTTCATCGTCATTGATTCATGACCCTACACCCTTCTCGTTTATAACCTTGGCAACATGGCAACAATCGGCCTTAAAAAACATTTTTAGAGGGTTTTTTTATTTACTTTGTTTTGTTATTTATTTTCTTTTGCTAATGGTGTTTAGTTGTAATTAGCCTTTGTTTATGTGAAAGCATTCCTAGAAACATTTTTGAAAGCGTCAGCAATAATGTTGGTGAATTCACAGGTTTATTTGACTCGATATAGAAACCGTTTGTTCATAAAACTTTAAGAATAATAATTAACCAAAAATTTATAATTTGTTTTAACCAAAAGAACTTTCATGTTGTTAGTATATTTATACACATCTTGACATTCATAAATCTCAATTTCACCAGGTATTCATATCTAAGGGTAATTACTGTTTTTAAGATGTATTTAGGTCACTAATCTATATGTTTAACAATATAAACCGTCTATTTTATTATTTAAGGTTTAATGTGGAGTTTATATTTAGCATAAACATAATTTTGTCAATGGCAGTTGTTAGCTTGGATGAGTTCGGACCTCGGTCTACCCAACTTTTTCACTCATTAGTGTAATTCTTCCAAAAGATTTAAAAAGAGTTTATATGTATTGAGCCCGGTCAGCCAATTCAGATTATTTGTTTAAAATCCTTCGGCCAACCCAAATTATTTGTTAGCTTTCTATTTTTAGTTGGGTTCCTTATAACAAAACGCTTGTTAAAGATAGTTACTAAACAAAATGACATTTTGTTCATGTTATCTCCATGAACGTATTATAGCCCATTAAAAGCAACGACTAAATAGCTAGGTTTATACTTACAAGGTTAGATAATTTGTAAGAGATGATGACTTAAAGAAGTGTTTCTTGGCTTCAAAATGGCTTCAATTTGTATAATAAAAGGCCAGCTTCTAGCTAGCTTCTTGATTAACTTAAAGTTCGCTTGGAGGTTCGATGTGGTGGCCGATTGTGTTTTGGTGGTGGAAGGTGTGGCGTTGGGTGGTGATATGGTGGCTGAGAGGGGGAAAGGCAAGGTGGTGGGGCTGTGTGTGTTTGTATGGTGTTGGAATTGTGGTTTGATGACATGAGTTTTTGTTGATTATATAAAGAACAAAGTAGCATGGTCCAACAAAATAATGGAAAGTGTTAGGAGTGGGTCGAGGGTGACAAATGTTTGGTAAAAGTCACGTTTTCTTTTGATTAATATGATGGGTTTGAAGGTACATTTGGCTTGTATAAGATATTTTCAAAAAATTTTGGTTAGGAATTAGGATAACTAGGAAGATTATGAATAATACTAGATGGTTTGATGCTAAATGGAGATTAGGTGTTTATACAAATAATTAACAAAATTCATTTTCAATAAAAAGATCCAATTACAATAAAGAGGCAGGTAAGCGGGCAACAAGCCGCGCAGCCACCCCCTTTTGAATGGCAAAATCGATCCTACTAAAAATAAAATTATCGTTCTTTGGCATCGTTGAGTTACTTTGCATGACCCGCTGAACTCTTTTTAGAAACGTAGCAGCATCGGGAGCAAGAGACCCAAATGTATCAAAAGCAAAAGGAATGAAGGCGTGTTGATTCTCCACACACGCCTTCTCGTGCTTAGCAATTTTTCCTGCTTCTGCCTTTAACACTGCCTGCCTAGCAACAAACCCGGTGTCCCTACGCCCTACAAAAGGGGACACCCCATTAAGGTCCACACAAGCATGCTTCCCCCCAGCCCATCCAAACACAAGAATGTCCGCTGGTCAAAGATTAGACCTTCCTTCACGCGGATCCGACAAAAAATTCACAGGAGCCTCTTTTCTTGTCGAGATTCCCGCTCGTTTTAACACATCAAAAAGGATATCACTGATCAAATCATGTTTATACTAACCTTAAAGATATGTATCGGAACCTATAATATTAGGGTTTTGTATCGAGCCTATGGGCCGCTTTATCTTTATATAAAGTAATCCTATATTGAATGTAAATCAATGAGTTTAATCATCTTACATTATATAGGGTTACATTATATAAAGATAAACAGATTCGTGGGCTCGATACTAAACCCTAATACTATAGGTATTAGGTTCCAATGGTATGTATGTTTATGTGCCGGTAGTATTAATTACACAACATATGATTTTGAAATAAATAATAAACGCTTGTAAATTGTTTCATATTCGTTGTCGGTATTTCATAAAAATAGTTATAAAATATTATCGTATAACATAGAATCAAACCTCCCGGTTCGTCTAAATATATGTATTCAAGTCATTTAAAATAATATATCACAAAATAATTTAAATAAAGTGAAGTACTTAAGTGCAACGTATCGTGCATGTTACACTCGTGATTAAACTTTACAAAATTAATCATGTGGGAATTTATGTTGGGGAATTGGTTTAATATTTGTACGGAAAACGGCTTTTTTAGCTAGGTGTCACAAATCATGCGTGTATTATACATATATCGCATCCCGTTGTGGGCTTATGTGGAGAGAGCCGTCCTTACGGGAAACACTATCCCGCCTTTGACGGCCACGCTTGATGGTATCCTCGTCTAGTGATGACGTGGTGCGCGTCTCTTTTCTTGCAATATGATCTTGTGGTCAATTTATTAAAATAATTAATTTATATATTCTGTAAATTAATAACTCCTAGTTCTTACATTTTCACACAACTACTACATCATCAATTTTGGAAAATTGTTTACAAATTTACAAAATTTTGAGAACTAAAAGATGGGTTCACCACCATCATTATCTGGTGATACAACCTATAGGTTTATTCATTCTTCACTAAACTCACCCACCATTTAGGTGTAGTATTATCACCATTTAAACAATATCTATTAGCAACAAAGCTAAAATCCTTAGTCCAAATCAAGAAAAAAGAAAAATATTGCCGCACATTAGACTACTCCCATCGGTAGTACATTGGTCGGTTCATTGGGGCTTAATAAATATTAAATTTTTTGATAGATCCTTTGAATCACCTGATCACTTGTTCGGTGAAGCAACCAAAGGTGGGTGTGTTGTTGACAGTGACTTGACACCATGTAGCCCATTTCTTCAATCCTTTTAATTTTATTTTTGTCACATGACTTGTTTAGTTGAATAGATAAAACTTACAAATTACAATGATATTAAAAATGTGAAGATAATAAAAAAAAACTACCCTTATCTTTTGTGAAAGACAAACTAAACTTGTATATATAAAACCAAAGCTAGTAACCAGCAAGAATTACACCACCATTTTACACCACAGACACCTCAACACCACGCAGTCACACAATTACAATAAGAAACCTCTCCGACCATCCCATGCCAGATTACCCCCTTTTGATCGGCTTTTACCCGAGGAAAAAAAAACCCAACGACTTTATATCCCCACCACGTTTCATGTCCACTAAATAAGGTACCAGAAATCCATGTTAATGTGACCGCGGCGTTCCTTTTCCGAGTATAGTACCCGAAATCCATTTACGCCCCTCTCACCCTAAGACTCATTATAGCATCAAGATCGTTGTTAGCGCATTTGGTATAACAGTGGCATGTGAATTTAATATATCGATGTTAAAAATATAATTTAGAGGCATTATAGAAGCAGTGGTTTCCATTTATTAAAAAAAAACAATAAATTTTAATAGGTATGCTATCACCTATATTTCTTTTAGACTTCACTACTTTTCTCGAATACGATTTCTCAAATATTAATGTGACATCCGGTCTTTATATCACCAATATTGTTTGTTATGTCTCTAATGAACTTTTTTATCTAGGAGCTCACATATTTATTTTTGGTTGTCTCGATGGAGGTTTTCTAGATGTCACCCATCCAGTTTCTACATGAACACGGTTAACTGTTGACTTTTTATATGCTCCACACGCGTTGATGATTCATGAGGCACGACACTTATATTAATCAGGAATCTCTTTTGCCCATGACCGATATAAGATTTGCCTAAGATGTCACGATTTGTCATATTAATCTTCTCGGTATCATTACAATTTAAATGCTACATACGTTATAATCAAATTATCATATTCACAAAACATAATCATAAACACTTATTACCTCGTTTTCTCATAAACATCAACCTTCTCATCCTTCTTTGAATCGTTTGATGTACCGAATAGTGTTCTTACAAAAAGTATCTTCATGTTCATCCATTTAAGTGCCATAAAAGTTAAAATGTTGCTTTCGATATCGTCATCTGAATCTTGGTGCCATTTATTTGTAGATTCTAAGTCCTAACACAACCAAACATTCAAAAGATGCAACCAATGCACCAAATAGATAATACCAATGATTCTAAATAGAATCCCCTTAACTTTACTTTATACACCAATCACCCCCTCACTTCCCAAAAACTTTCCCTCAACCACATTTCATCCAACACTCATGACTGAAACAACTATCACTTCTCTATCACCCGGCCTTCTACCCGATGAGGCCTCGCCGGAGTGGCTAAACAAGGGTGACAACGCGTGGCAGCTCACGGCAGCCGCTTTGGTCGGCCTACAAAGCGTCCCAGGCCTTGTGATCCTTTATGGCAGCATGGTTAAGAAAAAATGGGCTGTGAATTCGGCTTTTATGGCACTATACGCTTTTGCGGCTGTCTTAATATGTTGGGTCATGTGGGCACACCAACTCTCCTTTGGCAATAAGCCTATGGGGATCATGGGCCAACCGAATTTGTCAACGGTTACTCAAAAGTATTTGCTTGAACAACTACATGATAAGATGATTCCGAATGCCGATTATGTGTTTTATCAGTTCACATTTGCGGCAATAACTGTTATATTGCTTGGTGGCTCATTGCTAGGGAGGATGAACTTCTATGCTTGGATGATTTTTGTACCTTTGTGGCTCACTTTTTCGTATACTGTTGGTGCGTACATGATATGGGGCGATGGTTTTCTTTCAAAACATATTATCGATTTCTCGGGTGGTTATGTTATTCATTTATCTTCGGGTGTTGCCGGTTTCACTGCGGCATATTGGGTAACTTTCAATTTTACGTTTTCGTGGTTAACCAAGTTTATTATCTATTATAGTTATTATGCATTTTTAAGTTTATTTTTATCCTCTAGCATAGTTACTCATATTTATAGAAGTGAATCATGGTTGATCAATATATGAATGAATAACGACGTAGGTGGGGCCACGGATTGATAAGGACAAGGACCATTTCCCACCGAACAACATAATACACATGATGGCCGGAGCGGGGTTCCTATGGATGGGGTGGAGCGGATTCAATGGTGGATCGCCTCAAGCAGCAAATGGAATAGCTTCACTTGCGGTTTTAAATACTCATCTTTGTACCGCCACTAGCGCCTTGGTTTGGATGATCTTTGACTTGATCTACTTTGAAAAAAGCTCCGTCGTCGGCGCCATTCAAGGCATGATGACCGGCCTTGTATGCATCACACCGGCTGCAGGTGAGACCTCATAACATCGTTTTCATATATTTTTTTGTAACAATTTCTTATAAAGCAATTTATTGTAATGTATTTATAGTTTGTTATGTTACACATGCACATGCATAGGAATTGTTGATACTTGGGCTGCAATGCTTATGGGAGTATTGGCTGGCTCTATTCCATGGTACACCATGATGGTTCTACACAAAAAAATAAAATTACTCAAAGAAGTTGATGATACTTTAGGCGTGTTACACACCCATGCAGTCGCGGGTCTTTTGGGAGGTTTATCATCAGGGATCTTAGCCAAACCGAACCTTGTAAGATTGTTCTACAATCTTGATAAATCGAGGCAAGGTCCAGGCTTGTTATACAGCGTAATCAATAGTAACGAGGACGTTCATGTCCATGATGGATTTAAACAAATGTGTTACCAAATAGTGGGTGCGATTTTTATTACCGCGTGGAACATTGGTGCTACGAGTGGTATATGCAAATTAGTGAGCTGGTTAGTCGAGTTGAAGATGCATGAAGATGATCTAGAAATCGGAGATGATGCAGTTCATGGTGAAGAAGCATATGCATTGTGGGGAGATGGCCAAAGGGATCCATCGTTACGCTTGTTTCGACGTTCTTTAACGTTCAGATGATTAAGGCTACATAAGTAGCTACAGATAATAGTATTAGAAAACTGGGTATTTGTTATTGTATTCTCGATCGGGAATCAATGTAGTGATGTTATCCATATGTGTAAAATATGGTTCATCATTATCATAAAGTGGTCAATGTTTTATATTACTAGTATCGAAGAAAATGTCTTGTTATAAAAATTGCATCTTATAAACTTTGATTTTCCAAGTCAACAAACGCAACTAATTAAATTTTATTTGGTATACAAGAAAGTCATAAAGAATAATGAAATGTATTATATTGAGGATTAGATCACTTAATTTGACTAATTTTTGTAATAATTTCTATCTACTTCCATTTTAACCTCCTCTTCATATATTATCTTTCATGGGTTTGTTTTCTTCTGCTAATCTGTCTGAGTCTTTCTCTTTAGATTCAAGTTTTCATTGTTCAGATTGTTGGAGATTTTGGGAAATTCAACTTGGATCATTCAAAATCTTCAGATAAAAATCTATTTGATGGTTCCTTAAATATTTTAATCGGATAAAACTCTGAATACGAGACAAAAGTAAACTAGGTATGAATTCGTGAGAAAGATGAACTAGAAGAGCGAGCAAATCAAACAAACGTCAAGTCTACCTCCAGAGCAGTTATGGATTGGATAATTGCCTTATGGATTTAAGTTTGGAAATTGATTTTATTAATATTGCCTCCAAAATCAGACTTATGATTATGTGTGACATATTCATATAATTCATTTTCTAATGAATTTTTAATGAAGCATATATTAACGAGGGTCTCTGCC
The DNA here is from genome assembly GCF_021521415.1 of Bidens hawaiensis. Lineage (NCBI taxonomy): Eukaryota > Viridiplantae > Streptophyta > Magnoliopsida > Asterales > Asteraceae > Bidens > Bidens hawaiensis. Next base: position 452,649 of record NW_027492880.1, read on the forward strand.
CCTGCAACTGGACCCCGCTCGTTCGTGTCTAACATCATAACAAACTAAAGCAAGCGTGCACTCTGCACAACCCTAACTTACTTAATGTTTATTACGATTACAATATTCGACAAGTTAACACAATTACACTAACATACTAACAAACATTGAATCTGTATGCTTCTTGAATTTGAGTTCAATTTGAAGCTTTTATGTTCATGATTTTATGATCTCTTAATCATGATTTTTGGGGTTTTCACTTTTTTCTCCGGTCATTTGTACTATTTCAGTCATAAACTTACTGTTGTTTTTGATGATTTATACTGTTTGTTCTACCGTGCACTAAACCCATCAAAAGATCAATAAATTTAATATGTTAACTAGGTTTTATAACCCGCGCGTTGCGCGGGTTTGTGTCTAGATATTTCGACTTCACGGGTTGTCGAAATTGTGAAAAGAAGCATATTGACAAAAAAAAAAGAACAAAGAAAAAAAAAACAATTTACTCAAATCTATATAACAGCATAGTCTGTCATTACAAAATAAAGAGGCTCAAAACAAACAATTCCTCATGGTCGTTGCCAACAAACCACGCACCGCCAGCTAAAACCTTCCAGCAAAGAAACCTGAAAAGCTTCATTGCAATCGGGGAGAACAAATAGGCTCAGATAAACAATTCACGGCTGCAACCAAAGTTGCTATGCTAAGTAGTTGGCTCCATCGTCGCCGACAAAGAGAGACCAAAAACCATTCGAACCTTGCCATGCCACATCATTGCTGTTATAGTAAAACTACAATGGAATAATATAGCATTAGTAGCTTCAACAACTATATTTGATAAGTGAAACCAAACGTCGATTAACACTACCACTTGCTAAACTCAAAACATCATTAGTAAATCATTTTGACCTCTTCCTTTTAAAATCTTGGAACCTCATTTCCATTCCCTATATCAAAGCATCCAACACAATATTTCTTGTTATTCAAACACCCAAGAATCTTACCCTTAACTCCAGTTGTAAATCTTTTCCCTTGAGAACTCAGTGGCATGGAATTCGAAGTCAACCCGAAAAAGGGGTTGTGTGTGTTGTTCAATGTTTCTGAATTGGAGATATATAGTTTCCGTAGAAACCGAAGTTTCAACCAAATAAACCGAATCAAATATTTTCGACCCACAAATTCCAAATCCAAATAGTAAAACCAATACACCCAAACTGAACAAAACCCAAACTAAACAGTTTTGAGGCAGTGATGTGGTTGGAGCTTGAAGATGTTGGCATTGATAAAAGTGTATTTCTATCATTTGAGTTGTCTAGTGGATTTCCTGTAGGTAATCATTCCACAAATGACAATTGCTTTCACACTTTATTAACAGAGCAATATTCATAATATATGGAGGCAACCATTCAAAAGACAAATTAATTATCTGCACCTTAGAAAAGCTCATGTACATATCCATAGATAAATCAATTGAAACACAAAATATCACAGTAGTTGTAGCAAGGTGAAACCTTGTTAAGACATAGTCACACAAATAAGCTCAGATAAATTTTAGGGTCCCTCCAACTCTCAAATAATAATAGCGAAAAAGCACATAGAAGTATAGAAGCGTGATAAAACAATCATCTTCATAGAAAACAATAACATAAAACAACCACCGAAGAGAGAAACAAAATTGTCAACGGGTATTAAAATTCACATTATATGCTTAAACACAACGATGAAGATCCAAGAAACTTCCCATATGCAAAAAAATCGATTCGAAAAGAAGGCTCAGATAATCGAGTATCATCACATAGGCAAAAAATCGATTCGAAAAGGAGGCTCAGATAATCAAGTATCATCACGGAGAGAGAATGGAAAGCAAATATAATGATCTAAATCTGGTGAAAGTGGAGGAAGTCATTACGTGGGATGGTCGCGTGTACCAACACGTGGTAAGCCAATAAACTATGTTAAAACGTACACCATAGTAAGCCAGAGATACCATATTTAAAGCATCGTTTACAACAAAAATAACGTCACGTACAACCTTTAAACCACGTTTTTAGTAAAGTAAGTTCTGTTTTAATATATATAAACTAGGTTAGGATCCCGTGTGCAACACGGGTTGGAATAAATAAATTTCAACGACGACACAATGTAAAACGCAAGTAATGTGTTAAATTGTTTATATAAATATGCAGTTTACAGTATAATAAATTACATATTAAACAATATGGTGTGTGTATGCACACACACACTCACACACACATATATATATAGATATATATATATATATATTCCTAAATCTCTAAATATATCTATGTTATAGCATTTATAGTTTTATATGTAACTCAACCGTATCTGTCTCTACATGTATTTCATGTCATCTGTTTTATCTTTGTGTTTTTAACAACAGATATAGGATATCAAACTATACAACATTAATAGTCCGGATAACATGAAATATTTTTAAAACTAAGCAACCATACACAATATATCATGAAAAGGCTAATGTCAAGTTTGATGACAAATGCATTTTATAAGGCCATGAGATATACTCTAACCCTAAGGTTAATTAAGATGATAAGACACTTTAAAAGTGGATTAAACCACTTCTTACTTGTGTTAAATTTGATAAAATGGGCCATGGACTATGATTTTAAAGGGTTAAAAGGGAAATAAGAATATATTTAATTAACAATTAATATGAGTGAGATAGAGTTAAAAGGCTTAGACTATTTCCTTTGAGTGAGATGGAGTGAAAGAGAAAAAAAAAATAAGTGATGTGGTGCTTATGTGAAGTTAAGAGGTGTTAGAGTATACCCAATGGCCTAATAGTTGATTTCCTTATTAATTTCTTCCTTGAAGAATATGAGATGGGATTAATATAGTTTTTTTTAACTTTAAAATGTGGCAAGTGACACGAGATGATTTAATTAGATGCTAAGTGACACAACCACATTTTTGTTTATCATGTTAAGGATTAAGGATTATATTATTAAGGATTATATTATTAATGATTACTTATAAAGAATACAGAATTGTTGAACTGATAAAAACCGAGTACTTATTCTTTAAGCTAAAGTTCTTTTATTTTGTTATTTAAATAATAATAAGAATGAAAAGAATAAATAAACAAAGTATTTCATTTTCTTACACATGAAAGAATAACATGCACTCTCACATGTCCATGGAGATACTTTCGTCTTGAGGTCTTAAAATTTAAAAATTACAATTTACAACAACACACATTTATTATTAACATTTATTACTATTTACTAATTAATTAACTAATAGTAATAGGAGAAGCATATTTAAAGAAAAATTCAATTACCGTTTAACAATATTAATTATTCCTTTTTTAAATAAAGAATAAAAATTTTAATGATTGAGTAAAACTTGTCAAATGATACAATTATGGTATAATTAGATGTCAAGTGACACAAATAAGTTTTTATTTATTATAACAGTAGATTTTAGCCATTCTTTCTTCTGTTATAACTCTTGTATTCGAAAGTATTGACATTTCTTTTTATTTATTTTTAAGATGCAGAAACTTATGGCATTTGAGACATGACTATTTTTTAGGTCCTTGTGCCACCTATGGGAATAAATGATGTGGTTGATTTTGGTACACAAAATTTTCATCTTTTATCTTATTAAAATCTTTTAGGTATTTAAATATTAGTCAAAGTTTTTTAATACTTGCAAGTAGAACTCTCACATTTAATACAATATATGTTTCTGATTACTATATTCCAGGAAATAATTTGCTTGACACAGTGCAATAACCTTGTGGCTGAAGCAGTTGTAAATCCAGAAATTACAAAGTGGGCGGGTTTTGGCAACCGGGTCAACTAATAACAAGACCGCGAAGTTGTTTGATCACTTGCAAATCTAGTAATGTCCAAGTTGGTACGTCCATCCGAGTCGTTTATGAGAAGCCGAGATCATCCTTAAATGTTGGTCCACTGATCATCAACAGGTGTGTTTATTAAGACGGAGCTTTCAGGTAATTATACATATCAGGTATGTTAGTTAAGTTATTTTCTTAAACATGTAATTTATAATCCGTGTATATATGTTTAGGTTGGCCTTTTGAAAGACAGGAAAACCGGATATTTACTCTCAAAGAAAACAGCCTATCTCCATCCCAAAAACAATAAATATCACCGGCTAAAGTTACCAAGGGTTAGCGATCACTTTCTTCTACGTTTCACACATTAATTCTACGTGCAAATAGACTTGTTTATCGACTAGCGGCTAGCTCAGCTTGCTGGCTGGCCAATGATGGCTGGACCACAACTATCTTTAAAGGAGAATATTGCTTATGGTTTTAATTGTATAAGGGAAGTAAAATTTGTCATGGGTTAAGTGTCTCCACAAACCATATGTCATCGGTCGAGTGGATGCGTGGTTAATTTACTTATTGGGTTGTAGAACCCGCTTTTAGTTATTATTTTATATGTTTGACTTTTGGTTCTAATTTTTGCGAGTTTATAAAACGTGTGATTGGTTCAATCTTTTTACGTCTATTTTTTCGTTCGGTTTGACGGTCCTGCCTCAATATGTGGGCCTAAAGACTAGTTTCATATTAAAAGAGATATCATTCCTAAACAAGGGAAGATTTGTTTGTAAGGCTTATTTGTAAGTGGATCACTATGCATTGTTACAGTGAGAAAACTGAGTGGTGACCAGTATGTGAGACTTGAAAAGGTCATGACAGCCTTCTAAGTGAAAGATTGTTAAAAGTAATCGTTTTCTTGATAATTATTAAAGAGTGGTGAGTTAATTAACATGATAAATATTTGGATTTGTTAACTTTTCCTTCACTTTAAAGTAAATCATAATTATAGCTTCTCTGAGAAATATATTTTCTTAATAAACCTAAAAAAAGTGAAAGTTAAATTTTGAATAGGTATGAATTACCTATTTACTCTTTTTATGCTTTAACACACAAAGTTCCTTTCTATCTGCCTCCTCCATCAACCTTTTCTCTCTTATTTCTCACCATACTCATTTTGAATAGGTATGAATGAACCTTGCGGACTTGATTGTCAAAGAGTAGTCTGTCCCTGAGACTTTGACCTCGGGACCCCTTCTAACACTTTGGTCTCTATCACTCAAAATTCAATTTGGGAGGTCGAAGAACAACTCCGCCAGATCATGAAGGACACCACAAAACTAGATAGAATCTTTTTTTATACAATGTTAAGACTCAAGTCCTGGTGAATCGTTATACAAACACAAACCATTTTCTATCCCATAACATACTCTTTGTTTTATTAGTCTTCAAAGCCCAAGTTTATTTAAGATTTCATTATTGCTTTAGTTCTTAAACGTTGGCATTTTTATTAAATTTATGTACAATTTTATTAAGTTGATAATTCTTTTCTTATGTCTGTGTATGGTTCAAGTTCTGAAGTGTGGAACACAATACAAATTTTATTCTTTTTCATGATAATTATAAGAACTTTTTATCATAAAACTTATAAGACCTGAAATACTCTGCTAACTAATGGAATTATTGTGTCAAACAAGGGACCTCAAAGAGATTATTGTAAGAAACTAGTGAAGACAATATATTTACTATTTAGAAATGCGTATATACAATATTAATTTTGTCTTATATATTTATTTTCTATTTGTAGACAAAGCCAACTGCATAAAAGATTAACTATATGCAACTTCTAGTTTTATAAAACTTCTTTTTGACACAAGTATATATGATTAATTATTATATATCAATATTTATTTTCTCATTATAAAAAGGTGGTGGGAGACTCAGTACGCTGGAGAATATCATAAAGGAAGAAACCACCAAAAGTATTCAATCCACTCGAATTCCCGTCTACCAAATACAAGGACCCTCTTATCATTTTTATATTATAAATCAATAATATTCTTTTATATATGGTACACAAATCAATGGCAGCCAGTAGTACTCACTCAGTCATACAAAGGCCGTTCTATCATATTATATTGATGATACAATGTCACAAGTTTAGACACTTTCTCACAAATAAAATTTTAAAAATATATTTCAAATAATTCATCCCAGTCTTATCTGATTTTTAGCTAACTTACTTCTATATATGGTACAAAATTAAATGCCAACATATCCATATTTAGAAAGTTGGTGACTTTCAAAACAAACGTCATTTAATATATAGACCAACTAAAGTCTAAAAGTCAATAATGGTTAGGCTGAGGGGTGTGGAGGACTTTAATGGGCGCTTTAATTGGGGCTCCAACCAATAATATTATGACGTGTGGCAGAGAGAGAAACTGGATAAGGGGGGTGTTGGAGCCCTCGTTGGAGCCCCTGGCCCTGGTGTGGAGGGGCTCCAGCGATTTTTTTTTATTTTTTTATAAATATATTCAAACAACGTATTATTAAAAAAACTCATAAATTATTAAAAAAAACACACATTAATAAAAAAAACACATTAATATCTAAAAATAAAATAAAAATTAAAGTACTAAAAAAACATTCTTCTTATTCTTCGGCTTGGTCTTATTCGATCAACCTCTTTCGGATACGTTCCTTTTGCTTTTCCATTAGCATTTGATCAACCGGATTTAGGTTACTGAAGTCTCTAGGAGACGGTTGTGTGTTGGATGGTTGAAAGCCGGATGATTCTTGCGGCTCCGAATAAAACATCGGTTGGTGCGGTGACGACCATAAATCGTCGTCAAGATAATCTGAATCAAGGTTTGGGAACCAATTTCCAGCCATTTTTTTTTAAAAAAAGTTGAGAAGATGAATTGATTTTGGGTGAAGGTTTGAAGTTTTGGTATAAAAATGGGTGAAATGGAGTATAATTATATAGGAAAATATTTTTTTTTTAATATTTAAGAGCCCAACGGCTCTTTTCTAAACCCAATGCAAGATTCTCTCTCTCTTCAGCCGCTAACCAGCTCACGCCTCTCTTTTTTTTTCCGTTAGCGCCCCGGTGGTGTGGTGTTAGCGCCTGGGGGCTCGAGCGGAGGGGCTCTAGCGCCCCCGTTGAAACCCCACACCCCTCAGCCTTAACTGGAGTTCACGTAACCACCAAACTCATCCTAGCCATTGATTATAATTCATAATCAATAGTTCAGAAAATTTGTCAAACATATAAAAAGACTTTAATAACTAATTAATTTCAAAGATAACTACTACTATTCCTTACTTCATATCATATAAGTTTTACAATTAGTAAGGCTGGTCTTGCATGGAATTAAAACATGAAAACTAGTCAAAGTCTTGTAGTCAATTCACATGCATGCACTATCTTTTGAACTAACAAACAAGAAATAAATAAAAAGAAACAAAACCATATAAAGATGTAAAACTCATCTGTAAACTTCAAACTCGATCCACCTTGATCAATTCTCTCTTTGTTTATGACTTGTTTGTCAAGAAAAGTTACGAGGATAGTATGCGGTAGAAACCCACCCGCCACGATGATTTCCATCATTCACAACCTCCTGCAAATGCGATGAAGCTTGCATGCTACCATTCCCATATTGATTAGCAAAACTAAATGTATGGTTTCTTATCATGGCTGGTTCCTTAAATATATGATGACGATGATCATCGGGTTCGTTGTCTGATGAATCATCAATGACGATTATCTCCTTGGTGGCAGTAGCAGTATTATTCATGTTTGCAGATCTTAATATATCAGACTGACTTCTCGAGTTATTCGATGGGTAGAGATTAAAACACTGATTCATGGAGCTGCCGTTTTGATTCTGAGGATAATCGTAAAAGAATGAACCGCGGTTTTCATTTGAAAATTTCTGAAGCTGTTGATATTGACCCATGGGACTCGAGAACGAAGGTTTGACTTGTTGGTCATCTGTGTTCACCACAGTCAAGTTTTTCCCCATCAGCCTAAGTGTAGTAGGACTTATAACAGGCGATTTGACCATCCCGGGTGGTGGCAGTGTGAGGTTGTTGGCCAGAGGGAACGACTCGGGCCTTCTTAACCCGTTCGGCTCAGTAACTCGCTCCTTTGAAATATTAGGTTCTTGGGGATATGAAGTAACATTGTTAAAGAAAGCACCTTCCTTTCTAGAGCAGCAGCAAGGAGTCACACTCTTTTCTTTAAAGATTGCATCAACTGATCTCAAATCACTTGTATTATTATTAATAATAATATTATTATTCGCGGTATTCTTATCAAATGCAGGACTTGAGACGGTTGAAATTGATGATCCGGAAACGAAGTCTTGGTTCATGATATCATGACCACGGCGGTCTTCACTTGATTGAACCCGACTCATTGTGGTCAATGACGAATTGTCTTGCGGGCCTTCTTCAGAACCCATATCTGCACCCGGGCTAGGTGGCAGGAAGGACCCGGGTGGCCCAGGAATAGGTATTGGATCCACCTCATTGTAGTAATCTCCTTGCTTTTCATTGTTATGATCCATAATAATGTCGTTTAGAGTGCGCTGCCGCGAGTCAAACTTGTTATCCAGTTGACTTATCATCGTTGAAAACTCGTTGTCAAATGAGTTCTTCAAACCAGTAAAACTTGGCTCAATACCAATGCAATCTTCAGTTCTAGCAGATTCTGAAGTAATATCAAGTCCTCCGGATAAAGAATCATCATCAGTTGAACTCTCGGAAGTGATGGATTTCTTCCTTTTGACTTCTCGAACATTCGTCATCTCTAAAGACATTTCATTGCTTGTATCTTCTTCTGTCATTGATCTTTGTTTCAAAGAATCTTGAGATTTTTGGATAGCAGAAAACTTCCTTTTCAAAGTAATTAGCTTCGGTTCTTGATCAAGTTCCCGGTTTGCTGGCATCGATAGACTCCTTTTCACATTTGAGAACTTGGTCCCCTTTGACCTTATAGAACTATCGGAACTATCATCCACGCGGGTGTCTTCTTTTCGTCTTGTATGCACCGGGAGCCGCTTCTTTGCGCCACCTGTTCTCTTAGAACAGGCCCATGGTGGCCTAGTGACGGCTAAATCATCCGTCTGCTTATTAACTTGAGCTTTTATGGGATTTGCACTTTCTTTAATGGCAGCATTTTCCTTTTGGCCACTTTCCACCTGTTTATCAACAATCTAATTGTCATATTTCAACTAACTTTACATTGGATTAGATGTAAAAAAGATTATAACCTGTAAGAGTAAAGAAGCTTACTTTTTGGCTCAACTTTTTGCTGTTAGGAGTAAGCTTCAGAATTTTCTTGGAATTTTTCTGCATGTAAGCTTTCTTTTTCTTCTTCTTCTTGATCAACACTTTATTGAGTTTTGGCATTGACAAGATCCTAACTTTTTTGCCATTTTTGTCAATATAAACAGCACCTTCATGATCAGCAACCTCACGAGTAAAAACCGGTTCTTGTGGCTGATCTTTTTCCTTTTCTTCTGCTTGAAACTCAATTTCTTGATCAGGAAAACTCGAATTAGTGACCCAGTTTGTACCGTTTCTTCTATCAAGCTCTTCAATTGTACAACGAGGAGCCGTTTTATACACATCCACCATTAACCTTGTTTTCCTAGGCTTAATCCTATATTGTTTAATGGTTTTCAACTTAAGATCTTCCGTCTGTTTCATACCGGATTCCTCAGACAGACAGCTGTCAATGTGCGCGTTTAACGTTGTGTTTGAAGACGACGAAAATGTCTTGCAAACCGGGCAAACTTTAGAAGCCACAGTCTCTTCAATCGGTTCAACACCCGAATTCAGTTTCGTAACCAACTTGGAGTACTTCTTAACAGTGGGTTGACTATTTGTTTTTGTGTGAGCTAAAGAATTATCTTTTCTTTTACTATCAAAATTGCTTATGCTTTCATCATTTGGTGAATGATTTTCGACCGCGCATATGCTAACAGATGAATAATTCCTCACTGAATCAAGAGACTGGAAAGGTGGCAACAGATTTTTCACACCATAATTCAAGCAAAGCTGCAAACTTTTATCCGAAAACGGCCAATTACCAGCTATATCCTTGCATCTTGACTTAAAAACATAATCTCTGCAAAGGGTTTTCAACAAAATAACTAAATATATTAACTATAATCATGAAAAACTATAATAAAGTTTACCATGGTAGGACATAAAATCACATCTATAAAAGTGGATGATCCAAAAATATATTGACCCTATAACTAGAGATGGGCAAGAAAGAAATTTTATTAGAATAGATTGGGCAAAATTGTCAAACAAAAAATCCCATCTTGATTGGAATAAAATCAATATTTTTCAAGAAATCTGTGCTACTGGTCAAAGAAAGCCTAAGTCACACAAATCACCAATCAACAAAGATTTGATACAGTAAAAAAGATGTCTTGATACTATTACTAATAAAATATAATCAATCTGTTCTTCACCTTATTGAGAAATTGGGAAGTGGGCTGTTGTTGGTGTCATCAAGATTCCCATCAGAAGGCTTTAGCAGATCTAAGTCAGAAACATAAGCAAAAGCTTCATGAGAGAGCTGTTGTAGAAGATGATGAATTTGATTATCAGATGATGAAGGATCTGGTGGTGGATGTTCATCTATGGATATCATCTGCTACAGTTTATCTTCTGTCTTCTTGTGCTGTGTACAACAGTCACAAGAACTGATCTTTCTTTCTCTCTCTAAAACTTCAAACTAAGCATCCAAATTACCTGATAATTAAAAGCATCCTTAGCGAGAGATGATCATCAGATAACTCCAAGTTTTAGGAACACTTTTTGTCATCATGTAGATAGAGGTAGCCTGCAAATTGCAAAACATGTAAAGATCATGAATAAGATTAGAGATAGGTGTGCTTTGACTACCAAAAGTCACTAGTAGTAGATTCTAGAAGATGTAGATAAGACCATATTTTATGTGATCTTGAAGAAACAAAAAAAAATGTTTTAAATTTATTTATTTATGCAAGACTGATTGAACAAGGAAAGAACCAGAACAAGAACCAGAATAGTTGAGAAAGATCCAGAATCCATAAGTGAAAGACTGAACTTTAAGATGAAAAAGAAGTTCAAAATCTGTCATTTTATGTGAGTATATATGTTTTAAACCAGACAAATAAACCACCCAAATCTAAAAACTAAACCTTCATAACCAAAACCCATTAGCATTAACATCATCCTTAAACAAAACAAACAAAATCTTGAACTCTGATCAAGATTTGGGGGGTGGGTTGAAGGTTCAAGATTCAAGATGTGAACTTGTTTCAAGAATCCCATACAAAACAAACAAAGGCAATAACTTTAATCAAGATTTGTTTAAAGAATCAAGATATGATTTCAATTTTAATTGGATGTGATGAGGATTGATGAGATAATAAAGAATAAGATATAAATTAAAGCCAGATATTTGGATCTTTTGATGCACGGTAGAACCAACAGTGTAAATCATCAAAAACAACAGTAAGTTTATGATTGAAACGGTACAAATCACTGGAGGAAAAAACCCCAAAAATCTTTATCAAGAGATCATAAAATCATGGACATAAAAGCTTTGAACTCAAATTCAAGAAACATAAAGATTCAATCTTGACAATGAAAACTTGAATCTTTATAAGAAAGATTGTCCCAGATTAGCAAAAGAAAACAAACCCATGAAAGATCATATGGTATTAATAATAATATTAGAAGTAGAAGAAGAGGTTAAGGTAAAAATGGAAGCAATGCAAATATAGAAAAGATGATGATCACCAGCAGCAGAAAGAAAGATGAAAACAAAAGGAGGTATCGTGTTCAGCTCTCAACCAAAAAGCAAAACTTGTACCACTGATTCATCTCCATACGTGAATGCGTGTGTAGTGTGTGAGAGAGAAGAAAGAGAAAGAGAATGTGTGTGTGTGTTGAGAGAGAGATGTTATGGGGACACTACAAAGCTGTCTAATCTTATACCTGCCCTACAACGCATTATTTTCTTCATATTTTTCCACTTTATTGGTCATTTTGATCATGGGTATGTGAAATGCCGGTTATGCCCTTTTAAAACAATTTATACGATACGTAATGGTTTAACTAAAGCAATAGTGTTAGGTGTTTTGATCTGGCTGACCCAGGAATGTGGAATATCAAGGATCGAAGATTGGACACAGAGGTTTAATTCAGTCATCAGTTAAACATGGTCTCTACTATTCGGGTATAGGTTGAAGTATCAAGTCCGAAAATGAAACCCATGCCGAACACTTCTAATGATTTTCTTAATTGTTGCTACAATCACCAACAAATTGAATTGAATTAAAATTTACATATTTAAAGTGTTTGATGCATAGCAACTGTTTAATGAAATGTGTGACCAAAAACCATTGTACTTGTGTCATTTTTTAATTGATGTGTCTCTTCTCTATCTCTGTATGATATGTGTTATATTCATATACTAGAATAGAGTTTGTGTGATACAAGGTTGATTAAAAAATAAAACAAAAAAGTTAAATTTAATAATATACATAATAGCATATCATGTGAATCCATACCAATTAAGAAAAAGATAAGGCTAACATTAATTTATCTTAGTTGAGTTGGTAAGCCACAATCATTTTAAAAAAGCAAGGTTGTGAGTTTGATTTCCACCAACAACATACTTTTCATTTCATCAGGGGGGAGGGGGTGGTGCAAAGCTCATCACACACCACCTCCAATGACGGTGTGCCACATCACCAACCCCAAATCCATCACATGTGATGGATTTTTGCTAGGGGTGGTGGTGTGATGGATTTCCACCCCATCACTTGATTTCCAACGGCTCCCTCCTAGATTTTACACCATCACTTGCGTGATGGCCATCACGCAACACTCCCTCTCACGCTTGACAAAAGGACCGGCGGGGGTGTGCTAAGAGCCATCACGCGTGATGGGTGGCTTATCACGCGGTGCCCCGTCCCCCCTCATTCATGAAAAAGAAATTGTAAAAGTGAAAAATTGTACACTTGACAGCCTATATGAAGGGTCTAGTTGAATGGCATATGAAAAAATGGTTTTCTTTTAATAGTGCAGACAGATTTTGATTCATCATTTTCTAGACTACAAATTTATTTCTCAGTTTAGTCAATAGAAGAATTGGTCATAAATGGTGGATATCGGTTCTGTTTTGACTTATTATCAGTCTGGTTCTCTCACGTAGTTTCTGGCAGACCCGATTTCTTTTCACCCAAGACTAAAAACTAAAACACGACTTGTCAAGAAGGCATGAAGCTCTAACTAACATTTCACTCATTAACACGTAATGATTTAACTAAAACATAACTATTGAGCTAGCCCCCTTGTCCTTAACAGGGTAGCGCCAAAAGGGGCTCCATGACCATGGCGTAATTGTTTGGGGGAAGTTTGCAAACAGAAGATGATGAGGTGGCTTACGGCGCTCCCCCCCCCCCCCCCCACCCACAAAAACTAAAAATCAATCTTAGAACACTTGTTTGGAAAACATTTAAATTTGATTTTTATACACATATTGAAATTAAGATGTTGAGCTGAGTTCAATAGTCATGTATAGTAATGTTATGGCTTCTAGTTCAGTCAATGTAATTTTTAAAAAATTAAGTTTTGCAATTTAAAAAGAAAAATGACACAACTTATTACACATTTGTTTTCTGTTTCAATACAATGTTAAAAAGTTATTTAATGTGCATTAACCGATTATCTTAAAAAAATGAAAGAATAACAAAAATGTTGAACCTTGTATTCAATCTTAAGTCTTAACAAATTCCTTGTTGTCTCCAATAAATATTTTTTTTTTTTAAATTTAAAAGCTTTAAATTCTTTATCTGTTTTAACCTTTAATCAAATGGTGATAAGTTCTAAACTTCTAATCACTTAAACATGGAGATATTAAAATAAGTGAAAGTGAAAGTGAAAGTGAAACTATTAGCTTTTTACAAAAATTATTATTTTATTTCAACCTTGGTAGACATTAAATGAATTTCTATAACCGATATGTTAGACTAAGGGGTGTGGGGGGCTTTAATGGGGGCTTTAGTGGGGGCTCCAACCAATAATATTATGACGTGTGGCAGAGAGAGAAACTGGATAAGGGGGTTGTTGGAGCCCTGGCCCCTGGTGTGGAGGGGCTCCAGTGAAATTTTTTTTTTTATTTTTTATAAATATATTCAAACAACGTATTATTAAAAAAACACACATTAATAAAAAAACACATTAATATCTAAAATTCAAATTACAAAAAAAAAAACATACTAAAAATTAAACAAACAATAATACTTAATAATAACACTAATCTAATACAAGATCATCGGGTCGCCTCGCCCACAAATGTTCAACTAACTCATGTCGAAGATTCCCGTGTATCTCACGGCTCTTGATATTTGCTATGTTATGAAGTCTTTGTTGATCACTTATTGTGGACGGTTTTGGCGGAATGTCACATTGGTAGTTTTGGCAGATAGCTTTGCCTTCGTCTTCTAACGTCATGTTGTGTAGGATCAGACACGTGTAGACGACGTCCATTATCCTCTCCCGAGTCCAATAACGTATCGGGTTCGCCAGCACATAATATTGTTTTTTCAGAACTCCAAAAGCTCTTTCAATATCTTTTCTAGCAGACTCTTGCTTCTTTGTAAAATACTTCCGTTTATCGGCGATTGGATCTGTAAAAGCTTGAACTAACAAAGCCCATTCGTTGTAAATACCATCGACCAGATAGTACCCGTACTTGAAGAGTTCTCCATTTGCAACAAAAGATTGAGGTGGTTCAACCCCGTCGATAAGGTCGTTGATCAAATGTGACTGATCGATAACATTAAGGTCGTTATTTGACCCAGCAACACCAAAATAAGCATGCCAAAACCAAAGATCCTGTGACACCGCCGCCTCAAGTATAAGGGTCGGCCCTTCATGATCACCACGGTGGAACTGACATCTCCAGGCCGTTGGACACATAGCACATCCAACATGCGTACAATCGATGCTACCTAGCATCCCAGGAAAACCATGTTTTTCTGCGTGCACCTCATATATGCGTTGGATGTCATACATTGTAGGTTTACGCAGATATCTCCGAGAGTAAATCGATATGACTCCTACGTATATAAAATAATCTATAAACATATAATATATATTAAAAAATGTAATAAATATTTAATAAAAACTAAAATTAATGTTTTTTACCTTGGCAGAAAAAATGAAGGGATTCACGTGCAACCCTTTTCGACATCTGTAAATACTCATCCAAAGCGTCCGACGAGATGCCGTACGCTAATTGACGGATAGCAGCCGTGCATTTTTGAAGAGAGGTAAAACCGGGGAGACCCCTAGCATCCTCCCTTTGTTGAAAAAAGGGATACCGTGCCTCTAAATCACTTACTATACGCATTAACAATTGTCTGCTCATTCGGAAACGAGTTCGAAAATCCGACTCCTCGTATACCGGTTGAGGGCTAAAATAATGCCTAATCAAAGTATCGTTAGCACCCGATCGATCACGATCACGAGGTGGTGCTCTAATTCTCGGGACTCGAGGTTGATGGGCTTGATTTTGCAAGAGATCCACCACGGTTGCGGCCTAAACTCCCCCTACATGAAGAAGCAAATCATCCTCTTCGGAGGAGTTGGAATCAGACGAGTACCACGACATTTTTTTTGTGTTAGTTTTGAGAGGATTTTAGGAGGAAATGTGTATAATTGTGAAATGAAGTATATTTTATAAAAGTATATATTTATAGTTTAAGAAAATATTTTTTTTTAATATTTAAGAGCCCAACGGCTCTTTTTCTAAACCCAATGCAAGTTTCTCTCTCTCTCTTCAGCCGCTAACCAGCTCACGCCTCTCTTTTTTTTCCGTTAGCGCCCCCGCTAGCGCCCTGGTGGTGTGGTGTTAACGCCTGGGGGCGTGAGCGGAGGGGCTCTAGCGCCCCCGTTGAAGCCCCACACCCCTCAGCCTTAGCTTGATGTAGCTGGATAAAGTAGAGTAATTGGTTTCCATATCCAACATATCCCTTTCCAATGTTGATCACAGCTATTGTACGACTGTTTTAATGTACGGAATCGTTGTAACAACTTATTATATGACTATGTATGGTATGATTACGCTCACAAGTTGCTTGTTACATAGACAACAGCTATACCGGAGTTCAAATTCGTTCACTATTTAGTCATTTAAAATTGTTTCTTTCATTAACTTGCATGAAATCGTGTATTGCTACAACAATGTTTAATGGCAAGTATAAATGGGGTAAATTTAAAATACAAAGGACAATAAAAATGAGAAGGGTGAGAAGGAATCTAATCCATTGATCTTAGATTTGGAAGATGGAGATTAATTCAAAAATATAAATTAAATAAAAATAGATGAGAAGGGCATGAAGATAATAACTCACTTATGAAAACTTTCTCTCTCCACATGCAAAGCACATGTCAATTCCCCATCATTTTAAGACGTCTATAACTTTTTCATACGACGTTTTTTATAGAAATTTTTTTTTACAAAAATAACGAGGGTTTTTTTATCTTTAATATGAATAACATATTGTTATATAAAAATAAAAAAAAATTGGTGGGTTTTTTTTTGTATTGTGTTATTTGGTTGTCCATTGTGTTTTTTAATTGAGTTTTTCTATGCATTGTGTTATATATTTTGGTCATTGTGTTTTTCAACTTGATACTCATATTAAAGATAAAAATTAAAAAAAAAAATTACGTCATTTTGTCTTTCGTTTGTCACTGTGTCTTTGTGCTCAACATTTGCTTTATGTTGATTGTGTATTACGATTGTGTAATATGTAGATTCCATTGTGTTTTACATTTATGGTCATTGTGTTATATGTATTTACCATTGTGTCTTACGTTTAAGGTTATTGTGTTATATGTATTAGCCATTGTGTCATACGTTTAAGGTCATTGTGTTATATGTATTTACCATTGTGTCTTACGTTTACGGTCATTGTGTTATATGTATTTATCATTGTTTCTTACGTTTCAAGTCATTGTGTTATATGTATTTACCATTGTGTCTTACATTTAAGGTCATTGTGTTATATGTATTTACCATTGTGTCTTACGTTTAAGGTCATTGTGTTATATGTATTTACCATTGTGTCTTACATTTAAGGTAATTGTGTTATATGTATTTTACTATTGTGTCTTACGTTTCATGTCATTGTGTTATATGTATTTTACCATTGTGTCTTACGTTTCAGGTCATTGTGTTATATGTATGTTTTACGTTTCAGGTTAATGTGTAATATGTATTCATCATTGTGTTTAGTATTAGATAATTTGTTGGTATTTTTCATTACATTTACATATTAGTATTACACAACGTTGTTATTAGTATTTTAAAAAAACACAGTGATCAGTTGAAAGACACAATGGCGAAAAAATACAATAATAAACAGAAAGACACAATGACGAAAAAAGACACAATGGTAAGCAAAAAGACACAATGACGTAAATTATTTTTTTAATCTTATATAACAAAATTATACTCATATTAAAGGTAAAAAACACTTGTTATTATGGTGAATTTTATTTAAAAAAAATATATCATATGAAAAGGTTATAAAATTTATAAAATTATGGGGGTATTAACATGTATCTTGCATGTGGAGAGAGAAAAATGTGTACAATTACCTCTATACCCTTTTTTGTCCCTATTTGACACATGTCAATTAATTATGTCTTCTCATCCTTCTCATTTTTATTCCCCTTTGTAGAATAACTTAGACCCGTATAAATGCTACACCAAAAGTCCAACACGCTAGACACATAATAAGCAGGGCCGTCTCCAAGAATTTAATACCTCAGCTGAGCCGAAATAAAAAGGCTCTTAGGCCTTAACGAATAATGAAATATATAAGCTAATTTTTAGTGATGGAAACTAGGTATTCCGTCTCTAAGAATTTAAACTAGCTAATTTTTAGTGATGAAATATATAAGCTCATTGGCCTACCTCGATTTCTTTTTGGATTAGTAGGTTTTGGAAAAAACTTCTGGATACTATGTATATGGATGCGTTAGTAATGGAAACTAGGTATTCTGTCATCACAAATGGCGGAATATGACGCTTTATCACGTTTTAATGTTTTTAAACTAGTAATGCTAGTAAATAAAAACTATATATGAATCAAATTATCTCTTAATTTATAAAGACAAAATAATTATGCGTCAACCGGTTCCAAACATCATACATTTTAGCGTGGATTCATATGTAAATACCGATCATAAATCTATTTTATAATTCCTTTATAAATCAAGTTGGGGGTTTAGTAATACTAATAGTAAATCTTAAAGGTTAAAAACGTTTATGTTTAAATTAATATTAAAATAAGTGAGGGATCATTTTTGTGCCAAATTTAGTTTGAAACAGTGAAACACAATATTCCTGCTGCACATGCTTTCCCGTCTCCGACTATATCCTAATATTCTGGCGCCGCGCTGTGAACCTTTCAGGCGAGTTTTAAACACTAAATGGATCAATTGATGGTGTCGTTTGACTCATGATCTTTTACTGATAAATATATATATACATAAAAAAGTTTGGGCCCCTGAAAATTAGGTGCCTCGGACGAAGGTTTGGCTCGCACACCCCATGAGCCGGCTCTGACAATAAGAAAAATAGCTACACGGAATATTAAATAAACAATATAAAATTTAGAGGCGGATGCAACCTGTGTTGTCACCGTCCAGCTGAAACTGTTATGCATAATACAAAAATCCCAACTTAAGCTCAAAGGCCCAATAAGTTTTGGAGAAATTAAAGGTGCTACGCGTTGAGCCGAGTCCAAGCTTGAATAGGCTTGAACCCGATTAGTTTCGAGCTTTTTCTCTAAAGCTTGACCTTGATTCATGAGTTGTTTTTTCAATCTCAAGCTCGAGCTCGACTCGTTTATTATTTATTAGTTAATGTATATATGTTCTAATAATTTTTATATATTATATGAAAAACCTTAAATGAGTCTAATGTCATGACCCACCTAAACTCTGATCAGGATGGTTCGTTTTTCTGAAAATTTCCAGCAGATTCAAGAGCTCAAGACCTTAGAAAATATCATAGATATTTTCCAAGGAAATCCTTAGATTTTTCCTTAGAAAAATCTGGTTACTTAAGCCTAGAATTTTTCATGTAAATATCTTAGATATTTTGTAATTATTTAATATTAGAAGGATCTAGAATGGAAGTGTCTAGAAGTAGGAGGCAACAACCTTAAATACTTGTATTCAGCTAATTTGTACTCGCCTTTCAAGTTGCAATACAAAGCAATCTTTTGTAAAACACTCTTGAGCTATCTAAGTTCACTTTAACAATCTTTGTTCACTTTTAATGTCGTTGAATCGTTGCTGCGTTTTGGTGTTCAAGGCTGATATTAGAAGGTGTCTAAGAGCCGCACGTGAGTCTAAGGGTTAACTTCGTGACAAGTGGTATCAGAGTCAGGTTGATTCAATTGGGAAATGGTTGATTCGGGAAAGGTTGTAGGCTTGGGAATTGCTGCCGGTGAAGGAGAATGTGGGGGAGATGAGTCTTCGCACCTTGGAAGCAAGAAAGGTTGTGGTTCATCCAAGGATAAGTACTTGGACAAACGGATGATGGAAATGGAGAATTCTGCATCCGGGCTGGTGGCTAAGCGAGATGATGTGGTCCAACGAGTGGAAGCGTTGGAGACCGATCTAAGTGACCTTCGTGTGGATATGAAGGCTAATTTTGATGCCATGAAGGAGGAGATGTAGCTGATGATCAAGGATGCTATCATTCAGGTGCGTCAAGACAAGGATAAGCAATCGGTGGACGTTCATCGAACTATACTTGGGTTGGAGACCAAGATCAACAATTGCACCAATGCCATGGTGAACACTGCTGCTGGTGGAAACGTCTTAAACTTAGCACCAAATGTAGACGTTCCTAAACCATATCCATTCATGGGTAAATGAGAAGCAAAGGTTGTGGAGAACTTCTTTTGGGAGATTGAGCAATACTTTAAAGGGATCGGTATCAAAGACGACCAAGGGAAGATCAATACAGCTTCGGTCTACTTGAAGGATATCGCGACATTGTGGTGGAGACGCAAGACGTTGGAAATTGAAGAAGGTATGTGTCTTATGAACACTTGGGTTGATTTCATTCGAGAAATCAAGAAGCAATTATATCCGGATAATGCTAAAGATGAAGCAAGACTTCGTCTCCGAAACATAAGACTCTCCGGTTCCACCAAGGACTACATTAATGAATGCACTTTAATTATCCTTGAGATACCGGATCTGACGGAGAAAGAGCGTCTCTTTAACTTTCTTGTTGGCTTACAAGCTTGGGCTAGAGTTGAGATCAAACGAAGAGGTGTCCAAGATCTCTCTTCAGCCATTGCCATAGCTGAATGGCTCAATAACTATCCCCGAAGAGAGGTGGAGAATAAGAAGCCCAAGGATCGAAAGCCTAGCCACGAGAAATGTAACATCATGGAAAATATCGGATCCAAAATACCAAGTTTTCAAAGTTCAAGGACATAAAATGTAAAACTCTGTTTTCTTGTCCGATCACGATACGCGATGGATCAGAAGGAAGCCCATTGCGTATCGCGATGGGCATGTTTTCAAAAGCCAAGAAATGGGCAGTGGGCGATACGCGACGGACCAAAACCCAACGTCATCGCGTATCGCGATAACGTGGTCTAACAGCAGGACACATGTCCCGCCACGTGTCCAGATGTGGCATAACATCTGCCACGTGGAACCGCGTCCGCCACGTGGCGAAGCTAATGGTGATTCATCAACCCTACGTCGCGATACGTGACGAGGTTCTCATCAAGCCATCGCGTATCACGATGTTCTACCAGATCAGCCTATAAATTAAGGGCTCCAGCCCTCATTTTCACTCACACCAAGTTCACAACTTTCTCTCTATAGAATATAAACACACTCTCTTTACCTCGAAGTACGTGCAAACCATACTCGTTTTCCGTATCCAAAACTGAAGTTATCTCAAAGTACGTGCCACCCAACGACGATGTTATATTGAAGTACCAATCATCCTGAGAAGAAACGACGTCCCGCCTTGATAAGCGTGCCAACATACTGTGGAGATTGGTGTGCCTCGATTCGCGTGCCAAAGAAGGGGTTGATTAAGGAAGCTCAAGAAACGAAAAGGCGTCGAAGTGCTGCTCTAATATCTAGGGTTTTTATCAGCCAACCAAGGTAGGCATAATGCTCGAATAAAATAATAATAAAAGACTTAAACCCTAAGTCGAGGGATACTCGATACCTCGAGAAATAAATAAATAAAAGAAAGAAATAATAAAAAGAATAAATAAGGAATAGAAATATTAAAAATTCTTTATTTATAATGTTATTATTATTTAAATTGTTATTTGAATAATATACAAGAAAGTAAAGTATACGTTTCTTTAAATTGGAAGACTCCGCAGAACCCGACTGATATACGAATCTTCTTAGGGTTGACTGGCTATTATAGGAGATTCATCGAAGGCTTCTCCAAGATAGCTGCACCGTTGACCGGTATGACCCAAAGTCTGTAGTATTCAGCTGGGGCAAGTTCCAAGAAGAAGCTTTTGAGGAATTAAAAAAAGACTCACGCAAGCTACAATCCTTGCTTTACCCGATGGTGACGTGGATTTCGTTGTTTTCAACGATGCTTCGCGTCGAGGGTTAAGTTGCGTGTTGATGTAACGAGGAAAAGTGATAGCTTACGTGTCCAGACAGTTGAAAGTTCACGAGAGTATTTATCTGACGCATGATTTAGAACTAGCAGCAGTAGTTCATGCTCTCCAGATTTGGAGACGCTACTTATATGGTACTAATTGTACTATCTACACCGACCATAAAAGTTTGAAATATTTCTTTGAGCAGAAAGAACTGAATATGAGACAGAGAATGTGGTTAGAGATGATAAAAGACAATGACTACGATATTAAGTACTATCCTGGTAAAGCTAATGTGGTCGCCGATGCGCTAGGCCGTAAGAACGAGGAAGTCATTGCAACTGTGAAGTCGTACCAATTGATTATGAACTCAAGTATTTTCAAAGAAATCATCAAGGTATAGACAGAAGTGCTGACAGATGAATGATTAGTGAAGAAGGGAAGGATTTTCGGTCAACAAGACAAGTTGATGGAAAACACGCATGGTGTTAAGACTAGGTTTGACCGCATGTTGATTCCACTCCATGGAGATCTTAGGGGTCGAATATTAGATGAAGCTCATAAGTCAAGATATTCAATCCATCCGGTATCCACTAAGATGTATCAAGACTTGAAGAGAGACTATTGGTGGCCGGGTATAAAGAATGATGTAGTAGATTATGTCAGCAAGTGCTTAACTTGTTTACAAGTTAAAGCTGAACACCAGAAGCCTTATGGGAAGATGTAGCCTTTGGAAATACCCGAATGGAAATGAGAACACATCACCATGGATTTCATAACTAAGCTACCTCGTATAGCTAAGCATCATGATACCATTTGGGTGATTGTGGACCGTCTAACGAAGAGTGCTCACTTTCTGCCTATACGAGAGGCTATCACTTCAGAAACGTTAGCAAGTTTGTTTATAAAAGAGGTTGTGACTAAGCATGGAGTGCCGTTGTCAATTGTGTCTGATAGAGATACTAGTTTTACTTCGAGGTTTTGGAAGAAGTTCCATGAAGCTATGGGAACGAGATTGAACATTAGTACGACGTATCATCCTCAAACAGATGGACAGTCTGAAAGGACGATCCAAACCCTTGAGGACATGCTACATGCTTGTGTTTTAGACTTTGGAGGAAGTTGGGATGATCATCTTCATCTGGCAGAGATCTCCTATAACAACAACTACCATTCAAGTATTGGTATGCCACCGTTTGAGATGTTGTATGGAAGACGTTGTAGAACTCCTGTATGTTGGGGAGAAATTGGTCAAAAAGAGCTCGGAAGCTTGAAAGTTTTGCAAGAAACTTCATCAAAATTTGATCAGATCAAGGCAAGAATGAAAGCTGCTCAAGACCATCAGAAGTCGTATGCTGATAAGCGGCGATGACCGATAGAGTTTACCGTTGTGACAATGTGATGCTCAAGGTCTCGCCTTGGAAAGGAATTATTCGTTTTAGAAAGAGAGGGAAGTTGAGTCCAAGATACATTTGACCGTTTAAGATTTTGGATCGTGTAGGTGATGTGGCTTATAAGCTAAATTTACCCGACGAGTTAGAAAGGAATTCATCCAATCTTCCATGTTTCTCATCTGAGGAAATATCTAGCTGATGGCACGTCTCGTGTGCCAGTGATAGACATTGAGGTTGACGAACAGCTGAACTACATTGAGCAGCCAGTAGAGATAGTTGACCGTAAGGAAAAGCAACTTCGTCACAAGGTTATACCCTTAGTGAAAGTGATATGGAAGCATCGCAAAGGATCAGACGCTACTTGAGAAGTTGAAGAAGAGATGCACAAGTTTTACCTAGATTTGTTTCAGTAATAGTTAGGTTTCGGGTACGAAACCCCTTTAAGGAGGGAAGACCTGTAACATCCTAAATTTTATAATAATAAATAAAAGGAATTTATGTTTGATAAATGTGTGTTAATATTTAATTAAGATTAAATATAGAAAGAGTATGGACTTGGGTGGGGAAAGATGGAATAAGAGATGGGATGGGCCTTAGGTCCATGGGATTAAGAGAGTATAAATACTCTCTTAAACCTCCCTAAAACCCTCATTTCTATCTTTCGTATTCTCTACACACTCTAAAACACACTCACGGCCGCGGCTAGAGAGAGAGATCCAAGAACGAAACTGACCCTAGATTCTTGATAGATCTTGGATATACAAGCAATATACAATATTATTGTTCATAACCGAAGCTAATCGTAGCCTAAAAACGCATATAAGGTATGTTCTTTACATTTAAAGGTTACGTTTTTATGAACGGTTTGCCCTAAAACTTAACCCTAGAGTAGATCGGGTCTATACGAACCATAAAGTTACAAACTTGATGTTTAAAATGGACTAGATAAACTCAATGGAATATACGGCTCATAAAAGAAACCCTAGATCAAGCCTTTGAATGTTTTAAACCCATAAAGGTTCAAGCTTTATGGATAAACGGGTTAAGTCTTAGCCAAGAAAGGTTAAGGAAGCGTTTATGGGATGATATTGGACCATAATAGGGTGTTAAGGTCACAAGTTGTGATGTTAACGGTGATAAAAAGGCCAAACTGCTACAGGTAATTCGAATACAATGGGATAATTCGAATACATTACCCACACTCGCATACATTAGCCATATTCGAATATATTATGTTAACTCGCATACATTGGCCATATTCGAATACATTATGATAACTTGCATACGTTGACCATATTCGAATACAGTGGAAGCTATTCGCATACATGTCTATACTCGCATACAATGCGCCTAGTCGAATACAATAAAGAACTCGAATACAGTAGAGATATTCCAATACAATACTTGTACTCGCATACATACATAAGGTCGAATACATTACAAGTTCGCATACATGTATATATTCGAATACATGGGAGGACTCACATACATGAATGACCCGAATACAAAGTGAACATCTGAATACAATGATGCATTCGAATACACTAGTGTATTTGAATACGTGTATTCGAATACAATACTGAATTTGAATACATTAATGTATTCGAATACACCAACGTATTCGAATACACCAAGGGTGCTTGCATGTCTTGTGAATCCCATATGGTTAGATTACAAATTCGAATACATAAAAGGAGAAAGAAAGATTAAGCGAGTGTTAGTATTCGATTACGAATGAAAAGAAAGAGAGGAACACATTGTATTCAAATACAAAGTGTTTGAATACAGTAGTGTTTAAGGGTAAAATATTCTAAGTAAATTCTATTCTAAAACAAGACCATTAGAATAGACCAGACTTAGCCATTTTGGCTAAAATATGATTAGGACGAGTATTGATACACGTGATTAATATACAGTTAGCAAAGCTCAGTTAAAGAAAGAAATAACCGTGAACGGAGAACGTAATAGGATCCATGTGAGTTTCTAGACCCATTCCTTGTTATGCTTTCGGGGCTGTGTGCATACTCGATGTGATTAGTTAATACACTTATCTTAAGTGGTAAGTGTATGCCATATATATTTATGTGAAAGATATGAATGATTGCTTGTCAGTACGTGAACGATCTTCGGATATTGCATGTACTGCCAGGTTATAATTAAAGATATGAATGTTATATAAAATGTATGGATGATATATGTATGTTAAGAACGAATATAAAGGGATGGAAAGGTACAGAGGAAAGGAACCGAGCCCTAATAATGCTCGAGGTAGAAAGGGACCGAGTCTTAAATTCGAGGTAGAATGGGACCGGGCCCTAATAATACTCGAGGCAAAAAAAGGGACCGGACCCTAATAATATCCGAGGAAGTAGGGCATAATGCTCTTAAAAACACATAAGTTTGTAAAGTATGAATAGATGTAAAGTATGTAAAGAAAGACTAAAGGAAAGAATGAGAGAAAGGGAGAAGGTATATACTCACGTATGTACTAAAGTAAGATAAGCTGGTTAAGTATATAATATGTATCTTCGGATGCATATGTTTAAGTATGTGAAAGTATTGTATGTTATTTGATTAACTAGAACTCACTCAGCGTAGCTGACTTTTAGTATGCACGCAGGTGAGTAGGATGAGGCAGCTAGCCTGAGGAGGACACATGGTGGAAGAATAAGAAGCTGGCATCTGAAGACCTTTGACGTTTTTATTTAAATGATGTTTATGTTTAAAAGACAAAAGATGTTAATTGAGACAAGTCTTTGTAATGAGTTGAAATGTTTATTGAAGTTTTAATATTCCGCGAAAGTTTTATTTAACTCTGATATTTAGAACTGTGTTTATGAGTAAATCCAACGTCCAATGTAGGGCACCGGTAACGGGGCCTTACAACAAGGGCGCCATTGCAACACTTATATGGTTGGAGGAGATGGAGTCGATCGTGATTATTAGAAAATGCTCTGAGCAAGAAAAGATACAATACGCTACACAAATGTTTCAAGGGGGAAGCCCTGGAATGGTGGAATACGTTAATCATGAGCAAGGGACGACAAGTATTGTACAACATGATGTGGGAAGACTTTAAGGAGATGGTACTGGCTAAGTTCTGCCCGATGCACGTGACCGACCAAATCCAAACCAAATTTCTCAATCATAGAGTCGTAGGGACTAATCTCCGTGAGTATAACACAAAATTTCACGAGTACTGTAGACTCGTATCCCAGCTGGTGACTCCTGAATCCAGCAAATTCACTCGTTACATATGGGGACTCCCGCGGGAAATCCGCGATATAGTAAGGTCACACCTACCACAAACCGCCGAGTCTGCAATGGAATTGGCTGGTTACTTCATAAACGGTCTTATTCGCAACAAAGAAGAAGACAAGAAAGTGGTGCCATCAATCAACTACAAAAAGACCAGAGGTGCCCATTTCAAAGGCAAGGATATAGATCAATGAAAATCCTGATTCAATTCCAACTATACCCAATGCAAAACTTGTAAGAAGTTCCATAAGGGAAAATGCCACTTTGCTCCGTCTTCAACCACAACTGTTTGCGACTCATGTCACAAACCCGGTCACGGCAACGGCCGATTATTGGAAGAAGATGAGTACTTGCTTAAGATGCAAGGAAATGGGACATTTAAACTTTGAGTGCCCCAAAAACAAACCCGCTGCTGCTGGTGCGGGTGGAAGTGGCCAAAGAAATGAATCAAATAATGGAAACACAAGAGTCTTTATGCTTGATGCCAAGAAAGCGGCTGGCATACCAAAAACCATCTTCGGGTACGTTCTTAGTTAACGACACGTACGCTAGAGTTTTGTTTGATTCGGGTGCCAACTTAAGTTTTCATAGATTATAGCTTTGTAGTCTATTAAACGAACCTTTAACGAAACTAAATAAAACTCTAAGCGTCGAGACAGCTAGAGTTAAAATTTCCGAAGCTTTAGAAAACGGGAAAATCTTGTTAGGTGGTTGCATTCTGCCTATTCAATTGTTGCCTATGACTATTGTCAGTTTTTGATATAGTACTTGGTATGGTCTGGTTATCCAACAATCATGCATGTATCATTTGCAATAGCATGACCATTGAACTTCGAGCCCCTGATAAACGAACCATTCGAATTGAAGGGGACAAAGACATTGGCCAAGTTAGCATAATCTCCATGATAAGGGCTAACAAATGTTTAAATCAAGGATGCTTAACATTCATGGCCGACGTCACCGAATAATCCACATTAAAGGAGATAAAGGACGTACCTATTGTCGCTGAATTCCCCATCTTATCATACACCACACATAATTTAGGCTTATAGCTGTTTTTATCTAGGTGGTCCATAATTGCCTGTATTTCTAACTCCCATTTGCTTAAACCTCTTTGATCTTTATGAGGATTTTCTTCAACTCTGGTCCCGTAGTAACAATCCATGAAGATCACTGCAAAGATAAACTTAAATAGAAAAGGCGAGCACCAAATAGTAGTAAAATAATAAAAATATATATATATTAAAACTAAAATATATTAATCTAACTCCTACGACTCAAAACAAACTATATAAAAAAATAAAAATAAAGAGAAAAACTACATAGACTCCTACGACTCAAACGAAAATAAAACAAATAGCACGTATGTAGCAAATAAGTCCAAGTAAAGCTAATAACGCAATCGCCAAGAGTCCCCCGGCAACGACGTCAAAAACTTGATGTGCTAAAAGTAGTTATAAAATAAATAACTAAAATTATACTAATCTAGACACTAAGTAATACTCTAGACCCATAAACTTAACTTAAACTACTAACCGGCAAGTGAACCGGTCGACTCTAGTACAGCTAAGTAAGTCCGGATATCGAACCCACGAGACTCTTTAAATTACGAAACTAGCAAATTAGACTCAACTACAAGACACGACTATTTATTAATAATATTTGAGAGGGATTTTAAAACTAATTAATTAAAAATCTAATAATAATTAACTAATGATTACTTTAATTAGACTATTAATAAACTAATTAATATAATAATAAAATAAATCCTAATTATTTAAATAATAGTAAAAACATAATCATTACTTAATAATTAATTAATAAAACTTAAACCCTAATTAGATTTATCTAATAAAACAATTTAGAAAACTTGGATTAATTCAGATGATTAAAAATAACTACCCAGGCCGGAATCCCCAAAGTTACGGTTATCAATTTAAATGGAAAAACGCAAGTTATGAGAACCGGATCATAAAATAGACCCTTGACAGAAAACCCGAACAGGACCCTTGAACTTCAAGAAGAGGCCTATGGATTTCTAACAAGTTTTAAGACTCACCATTTTTATATTAAACTTTCTTACGGTTATTTAATCACTTATGTCTAAGTATCTTTATGACTAAAACCTACCTTACAGCGTGAAATTCAAAAGATAGCAAAAGCAGACTCAATTAATTTAATAGACTAAGCTGACAATCAAACATAGACGGACTCCTTATGAAGAACTAAATCTATCAATCCCGACAAGCAAAGATCTATCAACAACCTATCACCTTACAGCTTTCTAGGCTGGCAGTTCACTTTTATCTATTTACTTGACTTTATTGTTTCTATGATTTTAATCGATATTAATCACAAACTAGTCAAGAACACACAGTAAATGACCCAACAAAACCCTATCCTATGAAACAATCAACAAGGGCAATGTGAAACAATAAATTCAAGTAAACAAAACCAAGCAATCATACGCATTAATTAAATCAAACTCAACCGTTTACTTAGAACATAAAATCCATAACGAAAAGAAAATCCAAATAAAATCAAACCGAACTAAGGTTCATCACGACCTAGGTAGTCTATAGAATTTAGCCTAGCATATTAAAATCTAAATCAAACAAAACGAATAATAACGAAAACATGGTGAACTAAAATATAGAACGAAAGATTAAAGGCGATAAAACCCGTATTCTTTCGATCTTAAACGTCTAGCTCTTCACCGGATGTTCTCTTGCCTTCAAAATCACCACAAGACTCGTAAGATGGCTCCAAAGACTCTCTAATTCGGCTGGTGGCTTAAGGTTATGTCAGGTTTAAGTTAAAGGTGTTTAAATAGCGAAAACAAGGCCCGGCAATAAGCAAAAACGAAATAATTTTAGCCCAGTTGTGCCTAGGCGTCAGCGCCTAGGGCTTTTGGCCTTTCCCCTTGGCACGGCGCGGCGTGCTCTTATATGGGGGCCGGTCCGACCGGCCGGTCCGACCGGTTCTCTGCTATGTTTTCTTCCTGGCACGTTTCGGATCTCGTTTCGGCTCGTTTTAGCTCGTTTTTCGCCCCTTTAATCACAATCAAATCCCGGAACCTATGAAACATAAAAACGTTAGTAGTATACAAATCTCGACTAAAAACGAATAAAAACTATTAAAATATTAAATAAAATATATAAGGGAAACATATATATTTAGCATTATATCAGTTGAACAAAGTAACCATCAAGAACCGATACCCACTACCTCGAATCGACGATCTGTTCGACCAACTTCAAGGCGCAAGATCGATCTATGTTCTGGCTATCACCAACTCAAAGTCCAATCCGAAGACATTCCGAAAAACCGCATTCCGAACAAGGTATGGACATTATGAGTTCACGGTCATGCCGTTTGGTCTCACTAATGCCCCAGCCGCGTTCATGGATATGATGAATCGAATCTATAAACCTTACTTGGATAAATTTGTTATCGTATTCATTGACGACATACTTATTTATTCTAAGTCAAAGGAAGATCATGTTTCGCATCTCCGAATCTTGCTTGAATTACTTAGAAACGAGAGGTTGTACGCCAAGTTCTCAAATGTGAATTTTGGCTTCACGAAGTGCAATTTCTTGATAACATCATAAACGTGATTGGAGTTCAAGTGGACTCCGCAAAGATTGAAGCAATCTCAAATGAGAGATTCCAAAGTCGCCAAACGATATCCGAAGTTTCTTAGGTTTGGCCGGCTACTATCGTAGGTTCACAGAAAATTTCTCTCGAATAGTTGTTCCCCTAGCTTCTTTGACTCGTAAAAATATCAAGTATGAATGGGGAACCAAACAACAAGAGGCGTTCGACATACTTAAACAAAAACTCACCCACGCACCTATACTGGCCTTGCTAGAAGGTACCAAGGATTTTGTTGTCTTTAGTGACGCGTCTCATTCCGGTTTGGGATGTGTACAAATGCAACGAAAGAAACTAATCGCCTACGCTTCTCGACAACTCAAGGTACACGAAAGAACTGCACAACTCACGATCTAGAGTCAGGCGCCATAATCTTTGCCTTAAATATATGGAGGCACCATCTCTATGGAGTCAAATTTGTCGTGTATACCGATCAAAAAAGTCTTAAGCATATCTTTGAACAAAAAGAACACAACATACGTCAAAGGCGCTGGGTGGAAACTTTAAATGACTACGCTCTGAAGTCGTTTATCATGAAGGTAAAGCCAACGTCGTGGCTGATGCTTTGAGTCGTAAGGAAGATGAGAAACCAAAAAGAGTTCAAGCTCTACGACTAGAACCTCCAAGTAGATCTGGTCAAGCAAATCAAATCCGCCCAATCTCAAGCAATCAATGAAAACAAGATCTCCGACGAAAAACGTTACGGCACCATTGACTCGCTAGTCAAAGGTGACAATGGTATACTTAGACTAGGAAAAATGATTTGGGTACCAATCGTTGGGGACTTGCGTGAAAAGATCATGAGCGAAGCTCACAAGTCCAAATACATGATGCACCCCGGGGGGTAGTGACAAGATGTACCAAAATCTTAAGCCGAACTACTGGTGGAATGGAATGAAAAGGGACATCGCTTTGCATGTTGCAAAATGTCTAACATGTTTGAAAGTTAAGGCTGAACATCAAAAGCCCTCGGGATTTCTTCAACAACCCGAACTCCTCATTTGGAAATGGGAATTGATAACCACGGACTTCATCACGAAACTCCCGAAAACCACTCGTCAACATAATGCAATTTGTGTCATAGACGATAGGTTAACAAAATCAACTCACTTTATACCCATCAACGAGACATACTCAATTGATAAATTGGCGCGAATTTATGTGAACAACATCATTTCTTTGCATGGATTGCCTTTGTTTATAATCTCTGATCAAGACAGACTCTTTACGCCTCATTTATGGAAAAGCTTCCAACAAGCGTTAGGAACCCAACTAAACCTTAGCACTGTCTATCATCCTCAAACCGATGGGCAAAGCGAAAGGACAATTCAAACGCTTCAGGATATGCTCCGCGCTTGTGTGATAGACTTAGGTGGAAGTTGGGACGACCATCTTCCCCTAATGGAATTTTTGTACAATAATAGTTATCACACGAGTATTCAAGTTACACCCGTTCGAAGCCGTATACCGCCGAAAATGTAGAACGCCGATATGCTGGTCTGAAACCGGAGATAATCAATTGTCTGGAGCCGAGATAGTTCAAAAAACCACTGACAAGGTGTTTACAAATCCGGTGGAACGACTTAAGACGGCACTTGACCGCCAAAAGAGTTACGCCGATGTTCGTCGTAAGCCGTTAGAATTCAGTATAGGCGATAGAGTCTTATTGAAAGTTTCGCCTTGGAAGGGTGTCGTTCGTTTCAGAAAGACAGGAAAGTTAAGTCCACGTTTCTTTGGGCATTTGAAATACTCGAGCGTATTTGTACTGTCGCTTGCTTGCGACTACCCGAAGAAATGAACGGGATACATGATGTGTTCCATGTCTCTAATCTACGTAAATGTCTAACCGATGAATCTTTGTCAATGCCCCTAAAAGACGTTGAAATAAATGAAAATCTAAAATTCGTAGAACGACCAATAAAAATTGAAGATTCTAAAACAAAGAAACTAAAGAGATGAACACTGAAAATAGTCAAAGTAAAGTGGGACTCGCGAAGAGGCCCGAATACACTTGGGAACTTGAATCCGAAATGAAGAAAAAGTATCCCCACTTGTTCTAAGAAGCGAATCTCGCAGACGAGATCCATTTCAAGGTGGGGAGGATGTAACATCATGGAAAATATCGGATCCAAAATACAAAGTTTTCAAAGTTCAAGGACCTAAAATGTAAAATTATGTTTTCCTGTCCGGTCGTGATACGTGGCGGATTATAAGGAAGCTCATCGTGTATCGCGATGGGCATGTTTTCAAAACCCAAGAAATGGGCAGTGGGCAATACGCAACGGACCAAAACCCAACTTCATTGTGTATCGCGATGACGTGGCCTGATCAGCCAAGACACGTGTCACCACGTGGCACCGTGTCAGCCACGTGGCGAAGCTAATGGTGATTCATCAACCCTACGTCGGGATACGCGATGAGGTTCTCATCAAGCCATCGCGTATCGCGATGGTCTACCGGATCAGCCTATAAATTAAGGGCTCCAGCCCTCATTTTCACTCACACCAAGTTCACAACTTTCTCTCTCAAGAATATAAGCACACTCTCTCTACCTCGAAGTACGTGCAAACCCTCCTCATTTTCCATGTCTAAAACCGAAGTTATCTCGAAGTACGTGCCACCCACCGACGTATTATATTGAAGTACCAATCATCCGAGAAGAAACGATGTCCCGCCTCGATAAGCGTGGTGACATATTGTGAAGATTGGTGTGCCTCGATTCGCGTGCCAAGGAAGGGGTTGATCAAGAAAGCTCAAGAAACGAAAAGGCGTCGAAGTGTTGCTCGAATATCTCGGGTTTTTATAAGCCAACCAAGGTAGGCATAATGCTCGAATAAAATAATAATAATAATAATAAAAGGCTTAAACCCTAAGTCGAGGGTATACTCGATACCTCGAGAAATAAATAAATAAAAGAAAGGAATAAAGAAAAGAATAAATAAGGAATAGGAATATTAAAAATTCTTTATTTATAATGTTATTATTATTTAAATTGTTATTTGAATAATATACAAGAAAGTAAAGTATACGTTTCTTTTAGAAGAACAAAACGTATTGTTAAGAAAGAAAGTAAAACAAGTTAAACTAAAGGTTTTTAACTTGTAAAAGAAAGAAAAATATATTGAACTAAAGGTTCATAAAGAAAATATAATCGAGGTAAAGATTATACAAAAGAGACTAGAGGTCTTAAGCCAGATTAAAGATCTTGGTATTAATAAAAAGTTATACTCGTACTATAGGTGCGAGATAGCAAGGAAGAACCGATCAGTGTATTGAAGCTGATCCTTTGAAAAGGTGAATACGCCCAACTTTATAAACTTGTATTAAACGTGTTAAACAAATTGATTACATGGGATTACGTATCTCTAAAACATTATAAACAAAAGTAATCGTTGGCCCTTAGGTTATCGTGTACGTTTGTTTGGATCCTTACATATGTGGTAAAAAGTCGGTGGGCACACCGCGCCACACCTGGATATGAGCCTCCGCCACGATGGGCCGGACCTAAACTACGTCCGAATGAGGGTAATCATGTGTATACTGATGATATCTAAGTGATATCGAACGATGCGGTGTTTGCTGAGTGGTTTGTGTAGAACTTAAGTTTATAATTGTGTTTTGTTTTAAACTTGATTATTCCTAAGCCACGATGGGCCGGACCTAAGTTATGTCTCGAGGGGTAATCAAGTAAAGAAAATATTTTATGCATCAGCTTATTCACTAGCATGTGTTGCTGACGTATTTTTAAACATTTTTTACAGGTAACGAAGGTTAGCCACGCTTGAAGAATCGGAAGTTAATGGTAGATAATCTGATGGCTCAGATCCTTTTGATTGTATATGTAAATGGTGGTTTTATATGAATAAGGAATATTTTGTAAAACATTAAACGAGTACTTTTATAATCCCGTCTTTTGATTATGTAAATATAATTTCCACGCAATATATTTTCCGCTTTAATCCACTAACTCTGATTTAATTACAAAAAATGGTAACAACTGTTGGTCGGACGCCCAGGCCTAAGATGGGGGTGTGACAAGGAAAGGCGATAAACATTATATCACGATTAGACTGTGTGTTGTCACTAATCTGAGCTCCGAATTCATCCAATAATATTGTATCATGCAGTGTTGACTGGACACTCGCTAAAGCCACTACTGAAGCCACTACTGAAGCCACCTGAGCCTGTCGTGGTCTAGATGAGCGGTGGGTTTCGACGAATTATTATTATTATTATTATTATTTTAATATAACATATTAATATAACTAAAAAACTAATTTGTATAATAAAAAACATTAAACATCCTTATAACATAAAAGAAATACAAATTAAAAAGAAGTTAAACATCCTAAAAAATTACAAATGTAAGAATAGAAAATACAAATTTATTCCTGATCTCCGTCACTTCCAGCTCTTTGTATTCTTTCTTGATCTGCTCTAATTTCCTCAAGAAATAGCGTTTGCTCTTCTTCAAATACCATTTCGCGCATGGGGTCGAGGTTGCTAAAGTCCTTGGTAAAAAAGTCTAACTTCGTAAATCTGTCTTTTGAAACTGTCACCCGGCCGCCGCCTTGATACTAGTCGATATTTTGTGTACATCTTCGACAAATGCTAGATCGACCTCGGTAGTTGTGGTTGATCTTTTTCATCAGTCCCTTCCGATTGGTCGACGTAGAACTTGTGGGTGATCTTCTTGCCCGGACACGTTTAGGTAGATCCCTACATGAGTATCTGAGCTACTAGATGAGACATATGCACCGGAGAAAGTAGTTTCCATACACTTTGGTATTGAGCCATCATCAATATTTGGTGTAACTAACTCGATCCATTTCGAGCACGACTTGAGTATTTGCCACAACTCGTCCTCGTCCGACGTTTTTACCATTCCGTACTTGTTGAACACTTCGGTTTTCCACTCGTCGCATGTGAATATGTAAACTCAAAGATCATCACTCCCGCTCGGTCGCATTCGACGACTGTTTAATGTTATGCAAATTTGTAAAAAGTCCGACATATTTGCGAGTTTCAACCATCTTCCCGATATCATCTTTTCGGTATGGTTCGTACTTCCCGCTAACCTATAGAACATGTCTTTCACTTTTGCCCAAAATATGCACTGCCTTTGACAGTCCGCTACAATTAAATAAAGATAACTCACAAACATATTTTTAAAATTTTATCTGAAACAGAAAAAATTAAATACCTGCTTTTCGATCTTCGAATATTTCAACCCAGGCATGACACAAAGCTTTTTTTTCTCATCTTTTGTCCAAGGAGTTGTTTTTTCTTTTTGGAACGACTTCCTCGGCCGCTCTACTCGAGACTCCCGCCCCTCATTGGTTCTTATTTTTGTGACTCGTTTTCCCTTAGTGGCCTGGGTACGAACCTCTTGAGTCTCCGGAACAAAAAAAGTCGGGAGACGGTGGTGGCATTTGACTCAACTTTTGTTCCATCTCAATACTGCCAAACACGTCATCGTCGTCTTGACCATACGGCATTTCCGGTCGATAACAACTACCGCATGGATCCATACTTTTAAAAAAATCTAGATGTGAATATGAAATATATTGTTTTTGAAGTAGTGTAGAGAGAGTTCAAAGTGTTGGTAATTTGTTAAAGATAATTATGGGGTTTATATAGGTTAAAAATAAAAAAAAATAATTTTATTTTTATTTTACCGTGCCCAACGGTAATCTCCACACCTTCCCATGCCAACGTTCACTTCAACCCAAGCGAGCATGGTGGCGGTGGCTCGCTCGCGGCGTCACTCGAGGCACCCTTTGTGGCTGTGCGCGAGTGAGGTGGCTCGCGACGGCTGCTGAAGTGGCTGGTGGCTTGACTGCAACGCATAGTCATAAAGGATAGTATATTTGTATGAAGATTGAAAAAAGTTGTACATGAATATTGAAGATTGTATAAGATATGGAAGAAGATTAGATGGTTTTTGAGTGAAAATGACAGATTTAAATTTTTTTTTTTAATTCTTCCTCTTAAGAAGTTGTCCCATTGCTCAGTCTAATCCTTTGTGCCACACGAGTCAGGACACCCTATCACACTTGGCATAACACGTCGCCTAAAACTTACTAGAATGATATTCGCACAATGTTCCAAAATATCTACCCATTTATTTTTCTTATATATATTATATATATAAGTGATTCATGTGATCATGTCTACCTTCTTCTTTTTAAGCAAAGAAGCATTATATTATGGGTCTTTAATCAAACCATA